>NW_027248277.1:21981821-22304821 GCF_041260155.1 Ptychodera flava | reverse complement strand
TCATCCACATTTTGTCTACATTGCATCTACTCTCTGAACTATGACCTCATTGGTATGCACAAAAGTAGATGAAGCAGTTCATCTACTGCCCAATTAAAATAAAGTCTACTGTAGATCTAATGTGGACTAGATGTAGATCTCAATTTTCCGTAAGGTAGTGATGCAGTCACGAACTGTAGTGTTGCCTTGCAAACAGAGGCAAATTCTTTCAGGTTTTCCCATCGGTTTCAGCATGTTGACATTTGTTCAATTGAGAACTTTAACACTGATGTTGTATTGGCAAGTAATGATGATACCACAGTATTAGTGTGCCACAATGATGACTCAAATGCCAGTGTCAACAATAACACAGTATTAGCGTGCCAAAATAACGGCTCAAATGCCAGTGTTGATGGTATCACCACTGTAGTGTGCCAAAATGATAACTCAAATGCCAGTGTTGATGATGCCACAGTAGTGTGCCAAAATGATGGCTTAAATGCCGGTGTTGATGATGCCACAGTATTAGCGTGCCAAAATGATGGCTTAAGGTGGTTGGAAAGGCTAGAGCGTCAGTTATAAATTTCAACAAAACTATTAAAATATAAAAGTAGTCAACATTCTCTGTGGAATAAAAAAAACTAGACATTTGGGCACAAAGGCATTGCAGAGTTATAGCCTGTTAAAACTTCTGAAAAACTGACCAAATAAGAAGAAGTTGGGGAGTCCTTAGTGTATTAACTATGGTAGAGGTCCCCTAGCTTTTAATAGAATGTTTGAAAAGGGAAAGTCATTATTTGCTGTTTTTCAGGAAAGTTTGACAAGGCGGTGCTGGCATTCAGAGTGAGTGACTGCTATTGTAAATGCATTTTTAGATTCTTTGAGTGTCACAGAGGTGTCAAAAGTGAGATTAACCAAAAAAACTGCTCTATGACTTCAAAAGAGGGGTGCAAATATGGCTTGTTTTCAACATTTTTGACAGAATAACAGTTTTCCTACATAATTGTATACCAATTTTATCCAACTTTGAAATGAGATATGGACATGGAATTTTTACAGCCTATTAACAAGGTTACAGATAAGATTTGTACGGCACAATTTTCCTGTATTTGAAGTACTTTTTGGAAAATCACATTTTGAAATTTGAAAGAATTTTTAATAATTTTTTGATATATAAACCCATGTAAAATCATAAAAACAAATTTTATTTACAAATCCTGCCGTACAAATCTTACAATAAATAGTGTCAACATATTTATAACTAATTTGGTAATATTAATACTGTCCAATTATTATTAAATTCAAATATGTAAAAAAAATATATGAAAAATTAAATTTTAATATTTACTGGTGTCATATTTCAAAATCATGGCTGCAAATATACAATTTTTATATTCTTTGGTGAAAATATTAACTAAGGGAGTTATCCTGAAAATTTGAACTAATATCTTGATTCTAACACTTGAAATTTGACATAAACTCTGAGAAAAGAATTGGTGCAAAAATAGCCTTTCCAACCACCTTAAATGCCAGTGTTGATAATGCCACAGTCTTAGTGTGCCAAAATGATGGCTTAAAATGCCAGTGTCGATGATGCCACAGTCTTAGTGTGCCAAAATGATGGCTTAAATGCCAGTGTTCATGATGGCTTAAATGCCAGTGTTGATGATGCCACGTCTTAGAGTGCCAAAATAATGGCTCAAATACCAGTGTTGATGATGGCTTGAATGCCAGTATTGATGATACTATATTAGTGTGCCAAAATGAGGGCTCAAATGTCCGTGTTGATGATAACACAGTTTCTAATGACTTGAATGCAGTCCTTTATTACATCAATGGAAATATGGGGTTGTCAGAGTGGGAGGCAGTCACTCATGATAACATCAACATGCTAAGTAACAGTGGTCTTCAATGGCCACCCACGTCTCCACACAATTTCATAGATATTGTGGAAACTCATAACAGAGTTGTAAATTCAGGTTTACCTAACTACCGAGGTTGCAGATTTCCGGTGCCTTCCAATTTGGAAATTCCTATTTGGAGGGCAGAGATACAAAATTATCATGACAACATAGTTTGTGATTTCTTGCAATATGGTTGGCCAGTGTCCTACACTGCTCCAGAGCTTCCACATTCCACCATGAAAATCATCGGTCTGCTATAAATTACCCAGCGCATGTAGATAGGTAGATAATCAAAGAAGTTTCAGCTGGTGCTTCCGTTGGACCATTTACTCATAACCCTCTTGCCATGCCACTGACTATTTCTCAAATGCAAACAGTTGACAAAAAAGATTGTGATGACAGGCGTATTGTTTTTGATCTCAGCTTTCCTGTTAATCACTCTGTTAATGATGGCATCCCCAAGGGACAGTACTTGGGTGATGATATTGAGTTTCACAACCCATCTATTGATGATTTTACAGATATGATAACTAGCAAAGGAAAAGGGTGCTTACTGCTTAAACGAGACTTAAGAAGAGCATATCGACAGATCCAGTTGATCCGGCAGACTACCATTTACTTGGTTATACATGGAGGGATCTTTTATTTTTTTATTTAACTTTGCCTTTTGGTCTCCGGACAGCGGCACTTGCTTGTCAGCATACAACAAATGCTGTCAACTACATTTTGTCCAACAAGGGGTATGAGTGTATCATTACTTAGACGATGTTGTGGGGCTGAAACCCCAGATAGGGCACTGTCAGCATTTAACCAACTTGGTATGGTGTTAGACGAACTTGGCTTGCAAGAATCTGAACAGAAGGCAGTTCCCCAACCCCAGTCATGACCTTTCTGGGAATTCAACTGAATACTTTAACTATGACCATGGAGGTAACACCCGACAGGCTTACAGAAATTGAGCAGGAACTGCGTAAATGGGCTACCAAAACAAGGGCCACAAAACGTGACTTGCAATCCCTCATAGGGAAACTAGCATTTGTTGCCAAATGTGTAAAGCCGGGTAGGTTATTTCTCTCTAGAATGCTAGAGCTTTTGCATTCAGTAAAATACAATAATCAGCATGTTTATCTAAATAATGCCTTTAAAGCTGATTTGCGATGGTGGACAAATTTCCTCGGGGAATATAATGGTGTCTCCATTATTAACAATTCTACACTACGGCCCAAAAGTATGCCTCAGTGTACGGTATTCCGCGAAGCATAATTTCTATCGAACAGCGCTCCTCAGCCGGTTGCTATTGACAATGGCGAACATTGTATCAATTTATTTTCAATAGATTATCGATCGAAAATCTGTTTCGGCGCCGCTTGTGCCGGGCGCTCGTGTGTTGAGGTCACGTCATAAACATTTCCACAATAACCCATATATTGACTTATACACTTTAACATCAAGGTATCCGTTTGTTTCCTGTACTGACAGTAAATCGACGACACTTTTTTCAGTTTTACGTACGTTTCAGCACATTTTGGCGCACTTCGGAGTAGTTTGGCGCCATTGTGAACGGGGGACTACACGCGAGTGAGCGAGACAACAATGTATCAATTTCGGACAAAAGGATATCGATCGATAACGTTCACTGCACGATTACAGTGGAGACTCTACGCCCGTTCGCCTCTGTTCTGTGTTATTTTTGCAGTTTACTGGAATTTTCATAGTTGATATTCGCCAAAAGTTAGTATAAATTACAACAGCCTGACTGGTATTTGGTCTGTAAAATTTAAGACGACGCTAACCGATTAAAATGGGTCAATATTAGACCCTGATTCTGCATATGCAAACGCCTTAAGATCGCCATTTTATTGAGGGCAAGAGCAAAAATTCAGCGATCGGAAAAATAAATGCAACTAAAACAAGTTTCGTCGAGAAATTCAAAAAACTAAAACGACAGGACTTTTGTATATATATCAAGGAAACACCGTGCCACTTTTCACTATAATTGGTTCAGAGTTGAGAAATTTGAACGAGCAAGAGTTGTACGGTCTGTTCAGTACATTAAACGCCATTGTTTTCTAAGGGAAATCGAGCAGATTAGACAAATCGTAAAATGAAAAATACATCTGAAAAAAAACCGTTGGTTTAACTTTTTCATTTCGCTGTTATTTTTTATAATATTTGGTATGACACATATCATGGAGGGTACCTAAAACTCTATGGTTTTAGTTTTTTTGAGTTTTCCTCTTATTTTTATGAAATGACGAGTTGAAGATCGTTTGGCTGTTGACAGTGTTTTTACTTGATTTTGCATATGTCTGTTATCGCTTACGTATTTTTGGAATTCCCTTGTGAAATTCTTCCCAAAATATTGTAATTGTAAGGGCAGCATATAAGGGAAACAGGACCTGTTGCTCTTTCATTAATATTTAGATGTGCAGCAAGGAAATACGGCGAAATTTTCAACATGACGCGGGAGGTGAAATTGACTCTCTGAACGCGCGCTCCACGTATGTATGGCGAAAATTCAGGACGCTATTACCGTACAAAATGGGGTGCCTTTGGGCCGTAGTGCTAGTTGGTCTAGTCCAGATGAAATATTTTCTTGCGATGCATGTCCTACAGGTGGTGGTGGTCTTAGTAATAATGAGTACTTCCGTTTTGAATTTCCTGACTATATAAAGGCTGACAACCTTCATATTAATGCATTGGAGTTGTTTACAATTACTGTCGCGGTGAAGCTGTGGGGCAATCAGTGGTCAGGGATGAAAATTCAGGTGTTGTGTGATAACCTTGCTACTGTGTGGGTCATCAACACTGGTAAAGCCAAGATGCATTCATGCTTGCTTGTTTGAGAGAATTATGGTTGATTGCAGCATTGCATGAGTTTGAGTTGCGGGCTGCTCATGAAGCTGGTGCCAATAATAGACTAGCTGATGCCTTAAGCCGGTGGCACATCGATCCCAAATATGAAAATGAATTCAAATCAATGGTAAATACCAATGACGTGTTAGAAAGACATGTTACTGTATCAGACGTACAGTTTGTCATGAGTGGTGATTTATTCGTATTTATCTTGCAGGTGACTGCCAAACACCAATCCAAGTCCTAGATGATGAGGTCACTACCTCATTTAGATCCTCATTAGCTGAAGGCACTCGCCGCAATTAAAATCACAGCTGAAAGGTTACTTTTTATTCTGCAAGTTTTTCGACCTAACACCTGTGCCAGCTTCAGTCCAGACAGTGTGTAGATTTATTCAATTTTTAGCCAGATCAGTCACTTCTAGTGGTACTCTGTATAATTACTTGCATGCAATTAGAAGTTCACACCATATTCATGGTTTTGCCCCTGTGGCAGCTGATCATTACATTGTCAAATTATTTTGAAAGGTCTTGCCAGAAATGTTTTACAGCCTCCAAAGCAAAAGTTGCCAATTACTCCAGACATGTTATTCAGGTTTCGCTCCTTTCTCGACTTGTCTACCCCGTATGATGCTACCCTTTGGGCAGCTATTTTGATAGGGTTCTTCTCCTTTTTCCGCAAATCCAATCTTGTTCCTAAATCCGGTGCTGAATTTGATCCACATAAGCACCTCTGTAGGGGAAAAATCATGTGTTCAGAACATGGCCTTATCATTGGAGTAACCTGGTCCAAGACAATTAAATTCAGTTAGTGAACGTTGTTTAACAATTCCACTTGCTACTATCCCAGGTTCCGTTTATGCCCTATGCAGGCATATGTTCATATGTGTAGTCTTATCCCAGCTTTACCGTCAAGCCCGGCCTTTGTTTATCCAGTAGCTGATAAATTAGTGCCCTTGACTCATTCAGAGCTGGTGGGAGGGTTAAAGAAACTTGTGGAAAAATCTGGTTACCAAGCAAGTAATTATGCAGGTCAAAGCTTACGCAGAGGAGGAGCCAGCTTTGCCTTTGCCAGTAACGTCCCAGGGAACTGATTAAACTTCAGGGAGACTGGCAATCTAGTGCCTATTTGCGCTACCTCAGCATTCCCTTTCACCAAAGGTTTTATGTCTCCTTAAAATGGGCAGGTCAAACCTTAGCGCTTACAAATAGTCTTGGGCTCCCTCCCTTCCATGTTCTACACTAGCAGGGGGGTTAGTCCTTGTTTGGCAGCAGTTTGGGCCAGCAAGAGCCTCGCTATCACTTTATTAAACACGAGCTCTTGCCCTAAAACTGCCAAACATCGTCCTTGTGTGTTTTGTCATGTTTTCAGTGAGTTTAGACTAATTTAGGTAACATTTGGAATGGTCATGAGAAATGTTACATAATTAGGTACCAGTCTGAGAGCGCCCTCTTCTGGCCTGTTCTGTACATTGTAGTGTTCATTCTATATGCTTGGGGCCTGCATGTAACCTCTTGCTCTATCTCCGCTGTAACTTTCCCTCCCACCCACCCCAACTTAGCTTAGTTAACTTTATTTTACAAGTTTCTAAGCCTTGTATTTATCCCTTACTTGACAATTACTATATTACCGTTCAATTTTGCAATATTCATTGTAGTGTTTGATTGGGCTCACTTAGAGCAGTTTACTTGTTCAAGTTGAGCTGGGCCAGCAAGAGCCTCGCTATCACTTTATTAAACACGGGCTCTTGCCCTAAAACTGCCAAACATCGTCCTTGTGTGTTTTGTCATGTTTTCAGTGAGTTTAGACTAATTACATTCCATAAGACTGTTTGAATCATGGATAGTGTCTATGCTATTTTAAAACAAAGTTTAAACTGTATGAAAATAAAGATAATGTCTCAGACATCCTTTAAATTAATTTTAAGAGAGGGGGTAATTGTCCAGGGGGGGGGGGCTAAATGTCTTGTGTGGTAAGTGTCTGGTTGTAAATAGCCGGGGGGGGGGGCTGTCCTGTTACCTTAAAAACACCACATTCACATAAAACATCCGCTGCCGTAAAATTCAGGAAAGAATGCTCAACTGTAGGTATAAAGAAAATATTAATTTTTTTAAATGGCCGTGCAAGGGGATTACTGACTACGCATGCGCAGGTTCATAATATACTATGCAAGCAACCGGAAGTGTACCCAACTAAATTCCAAGGCGCCGCCATTTTTTTGAGCGCTTGCAAAGAAACAAATACGAAACGTGCAAATCATTATAAAAATTACATGCCATTAATAAAATATATCAAGGCCATTAGGTAATAAATGTTATTCTCAACCACTTCATTGATGCAAAATATCGTTATCTTTACTCTTTAAAAATGTAAAAAGAGAAACTGTCTTGCGTATGAACGAGGACAAAGGCTAACAATGCTGGAATTAATATTAGAGCGCCCTCTGTAGCAAAAATGACAGTCTTAGTCGGAACACTCGTTTTCAGGTTGCAAATTGAAAATGGACAGTACAGTTGCTATTGCAACAATAATGATGGCACAATACTCGTTAAAATCATTCGGTTGTTACTATGGTGTACATTGCGCATTTGTGTCACTTTTCACAAATGAACCAGAAAATCGTTATCTCTCTGATAGCGTGTGTGAGCTGTTTTAATTAGAGGGTAAACTTGGTGTTTGAGTTTATTGTTTACGCAATGCATAGTGGTCCTACCAATTTTTAAATCAGTAACAGTCTTTTCCACTATATAAATGTGGTAAATAATAACAAACATAAACCAAAAAAGTTGTGGCAGGCTTTAAAAAGTCTCGGCTCGTCATCAAAATGCAAGACAAAATCTTCCAACATAGGTCTTACGATTGATAACACTCTTTGCTTTGATAAAACAAAACTAGCAAATCATTTAACGTATTTTTTACAACCATTGCCTCAAAGCTCGTAGAAAAATTACCTGTTGGTACGGGAAGGTTTGGTGTGGGGTTTATCTCTGACTTCTATCAAGAAATGAATGTGTCTACCGATTCTTTCAGCTTTACAAATGTGTCTCATGATTAAGTGTATAAAACTCTGGCTAGTATAAGTGTGAATAGGCTACAGGATTAGATAATCTCCCTGCCAAATTTTAAAAAGATGATTCCAGTGTCATTGCAAGTCCAATTTATCATCTTTTTAATTTATCTTTATCTAAGGGTAGTTTTCCGCATGGCCTTAAAGTGGCTAGAGTAGTTCCTGTGTTTAAGAAAAATTGTAAAATTGAAGTTGGTAATTATAGACCAGTATCTGTACTTAATATCATGTCTAAGGTCATGGATTGGCTTGTTTTTGATCAGTTAAATGATTACCTGTTGAAAACAATTTGCTGTATGAGCTGCAGTCTGGATTTCGTCCGAATTATTCAACTGACACCTATTGATTCATCTCTATGATGTTATCAAGTGTGAGTGTGATCAGGTCAATTATACAGGTATGGTTATGCTTGACCTACAGAAAGCATTTGATACTGTAAATCATGACGTTTTATTACATAAACTCAGAGCAGTGGGTCTTGACAGTGTCACAGTAAGTTGGTTTAAGTCCTATTTAACTGATCGCAAGCAAGTGGTTGACGTAAATGGAATCATCTCATCTGAAAAGTGTATTTCATGTGGTGTGCCACAAGGGTCAATACTGGGACCGCTTTTGTTTTTAATTTATGTAAATGATATGCCAGCAGCTGTTAAGTGTAAGATTCTATTGTACGCCGATGATTCGGCCTTGTTTGTATCTGGCAAAGACATAAATGAAATACAGGAGGCGTTGAGTAGTGAAATGGAGACAATTCAGGAATGGTGAGTTGACAACAAGTTCTCTTTGCATCTCGGTAAAACCGAGTCAATTCTATTTGGAACAAAAGAGTGTTGAAAAATTCAAACGAACTACAGGTCAAGTGTTGTGGAACTGACATTGAGTCAACGCGGCAAGTTGCATATTTAGGAGTAAAATTAGATCAGTCGCTGTCGGGTGATTCTATCGTAAATGATATTGTCAGTAAATGTTCTAAAAAAGTGAAATTTCTTTACAGGAATGCAAGGGATTTTAAACTTGATATAAAGACTCCTTGTCTCAGCGCTGATTCAAAGTCACTTTGATTATGCTTGCTCTGCATAGTACTCTGGGCTTACAAAACGATCTAAATCATGGCTACAAGTGGCTGGATATAAAGTTATGAGATTTCTGTTGAATGTCCCGCCTAGAGCTCATATTGGGCCGGGCGAATTCCTTCAAGAAGCTATGTTGCCTGTTGAACAGAGAGTAAACAAACTTAAACTTAATCATATGCATAATATCTTCAATGACCATGCTCCCGATTACATGAGAAATAAAGTAAAAAGATACATAAGCTGTTACAATACAAGAAATAGTGTTGCATCTTTCAAGATTCTAAGGGTGAAAGGTTGTGGCATTAATTCCTTTAATATACAGGATCTGTACTTCGGAATAGTTTACCTCTGTCACTAAGACAATCTGAGTCAATCAGTGTTTTCAAAAAGAGTAAAAGACCACTTAATGTTAAGAATGTTTCTCTGATTTTAATGAATGATATATATCTATCTACACTTTATAAAACATAATTGTCATGACAATTTCCCAATGTATTCCAATACATCAAGCAGAACAATTGCCGTCTTGTCAAAATCAAATCCGTCATTTTGTATTTTTTAACATCGAGGACTACAATGAGAATAAGCAATAATTGCTTTCTTGTGTTATCCTCGGCAGTACTGTCAATTGTACATTTTATATATTTTATTTTAATTGCCAAATTAATTCAATCAATCAATCAATCTATCTACCACTTATTGTGAATCAATACTATTATTTGCCATGTAAGCGTCGACTGTGCATCTTCAGAAGGAAATACAATGTCTAATCTTAACGTCTGGCGCGACTTAAAGGGCATAAGTAGTAGATATAATTTCCTGTTCTCTGTCAAATAAGAATTTTTACACCACTTTGTTCGAAATAACTACAGGGAGGGAAGGAAATTCCCTCCCTACTGCACATCCATAGCAACGGAACCGTTCTGATAGGGCATTGACACATAAATGCTAACGCGTAGCGGTATGCGCTTAGCAGATTGTACAAGCATGAGCAGCGATGAGTCATAACCAGCACAAGTCTGAGTGACCTATATATGACTCAGCGGGGAATTCCCCATTACAACAGCATTCTATTATCAGGATGGAATGGAGACCATTTGTTCGATAGATTCTGACTGTGATGCTGCTCTTCTGTTCTGACAGGGGAACGTCTTCTGGATGTAGGTATATAGATGTGAATTTTATCCCTTACGCGTCTTCTAGCTGTTACATGTAAAGTATATAGATTTGAATTTTCACTTATGTAAGTATTTTCCCCTGGAGTCCCTACGGAATGCTGTTGCACAATACCGTCCCTGTAGGGGCTTTCCGGTAGGGGCTTTCCCATAGGTCTTTTGCAATACCTTCGCATGTTGTTTAGCAGCCCGTGATCTCATGACAAAGGTCTGTCACATTCTACAGTTTTCATGAAAAATTTCTAAGGAATTTTTTCCTGAACTTGGGAGTCACTTCAGAGACAATTTTCATTTCTATTGAAATTGTATAGAATTTAATCTACTATTCGCAAAGGTGACCATTGCATCACTGACAACATAAACATTAGCATATATCTCAAGCGTCGTCGACACCCTTCACTGATGTATCCATTTTTATTATTTCAAGTTGCAAGATGGCATTTGAATGTTTTTTAATTTATAATTGGGTGTATCAACATGATTACTGACAAGTAATTGGCAGACGGGTGCCAACATGATTTCCCATTCTACATGACTCCCTAACGCTGATGGATATGCAACCCAATGGCCTGTTATAAGGGGATGAGTCAAAAATAGCATATTTTTTTATATGTGTCAAAAAGTTAAAGATCGTCCACGACGGCGGCATCTGCATTGGCCGTGCCACTTCTCAATTTTCTTAGATTTTCGTTCTGAATTCTGTACAGTGTCATGTTCGTTCTCTCCTTTTTATGTTTGAAGAGACCGCGATAACATTCAATAAGGTTATATTTATTCAAATTGAAAAGTGCCTGGCCCTCAAATGTGAGAACCATACGCTCCACCAAATTTTTTGCAACATTTTGAACTACTCGGTTATCTTCGTGTCCCGTTACTTTGACATCAAAAACCAGGTTGAAAGTATCTGGAACTAGGACTACTCCGCTTTCTAACATTGGACATCGAATGATAAGTGTCTGACCTGGATCTGCCTCATTTGGATTATGAGAACCATATGACGAGTTCTTTCTGATTTCATTCCATCAGGTATTCGGTTGCTGAAATTGGTAATAATGATCCATCGTATACCATTTTCGTGTAATTTATATAGTAACTCAGAAGAAAAATTCAAAAATAAATCACATCTTTACTTTGTTGCGAATAAGTTGAAGAACCCAATATTCTTGTAGATGTGAACCTCCTGGTCATCATCAACCTCCTGAAAGATGTTTTTGAATTGTAGTCACTTAAAGAAGTTAGTCTTTTGACATTCCTTAATGAAAGCTTATATGTTATGATATAGATTATCATCTTTGAGTCGGACACCTGGATTTGTCCGAAGGATGTTTCGATTTTACTCATCGGAGTTTCCGCCATACAAATTCAACAAAGAAACTAAAGAGGTCTTTATTTTTAGAAAGAAACTTTGCAATATTCTTTTCGCCAAACATGCTTGGCCGTACATTAATACATAATTTTATTTCTTATCCCTACGGAGTCGTCTTCAGAATTTATTAGACTCTGTATCTATACAAAATTTTATTTATTATGACTAATGTTAAACCTGTTAAAAATATCCATAGCTGTTCTCCAACAAATCCAACCACCGATCCTGCTGTTTTTAATGGGAAACTAACAAGTGAACCGATTAAACCTGGTATTGCAGCAGCACTTTTTGCAGCCAAGGTTTTTAATCATTCGCCAAATTGCTTTACAATTTCCTTCTTTTTGTATATACTTTGGGTGGACCTGAACCATTGTTTGCTCCAGAGCCGCCAGTTCCTGCCGATCCTCGTCCTCCTTTAGTCACAGCCAAGGCAATTGTTGATATTGTCATTCCAAGGGCAGTCAGTATTGCAGCGATTGTAATACCATTTCGTTTAAATAATTCTGTAAGCTTCAGCCTGAGTGACAATTCTTGATCGGAAATTACATCACAAAGAGACCTACTCGTAGCCAGACTTTCACGTGACCCACTGATCTTATAATGTTTGTATTCAATTCGATCAACAATTTTAGCTTCTCTTGTTATGAGTTCAGCTAGTAGTTTTTCGGCTTTTCCTTTTGCGTAGGTGTGTGTTTCAGGAATTTCCTTTAACTGTTTTTCAACTTCTCTTTTCTCTAGCCTTTTTTAACTTTTCATTGTTAAGTTCGCTAATACGCATATTCGCAATCTTTAATTCATCATTAATAGCTCTATATTCAGGGTTTCATTATTGCATTCATCGATTTTATTTTCGATAGTACGTATTTCATCGGCATTATCGCTATAAAGAAAGATGATGATAAAGGTACCCTTTCCATTCCGTAGGGGAACGCACCTCAGGACTTATTCAAAACATATTTCATCAGGCACTAGAAATACAAAAACAAGACGGGTTTAGTCCCCCTTAAGAACGATACATGCGATATTACGGACTAAATGGTTATGAAAGTTAATTCCTCCCTATCGGCCATGTTTCTGCACACGTTTGACATCATTTGGCGCCATCATGATTTTACTACGCTTTTCACTACGGATTTCTCCGGTTTTTCCGTACAAACTGTACAAATTGTGCCCACTCAGTCTCCTTCCTTCGGATGCACCAGTTTCAAACAGATCCTTATAGTCTTCAAAGTTCAAATGTTTTCTAACACAAACATCTTTTATCCCTTTATTTTTTTCGTCTCCGAAGTTGGAGTCCGAAAAGCATACACTTTCGAGCGTATGCCGACAAAATCAAGAATAGATTCTCCATTCAACTCATCTTTAAATTTACCTATCACCTTTTTTATCAATTTTTGGAACTCCAATCACGTCTTTCATACCACTAGTATCATATATAGACTTCTCACCATTCTGTTCCACGTCTTCTCGGACCATATCATTGAAAGTTGTGTCTGCAGAAGGGAGAGGTACACTATATATGAAACTATCAGTATCTATGTAGGCTAATCGTATTCCAGGGAACCGCTTTGAAAGTAATTGTAATGCGTGTCATACATAAGCAGCTTAGAAAGTTCAAGTACTGCCAATGAAAACTGGCTTTACATATCGGTGTTCATCCGTTTTTAGTTCCAGTAGGGCACTGTCGCAGGAATCACCATCCTCTTCACTAGTTATGAGAGTTATATGTTTCATCTTTGGATTATACTTCTGAATCTTTTTACGACCACTATCGGTACTACTGTGGCCCGCCACAAATTTAAAGTCTCTGTACTTTCGAACGTCTTCTATTGTCTTGCCGAACATTGCATTATTCATAAGCTTATAGAAATTCTTTTCAAAATCTGTCTTTCCCTTTGTCCTCATTTTAGTGTTAAAGTCAATATATTGTTTGAGACACGGAGCCTCTTCAAATGCGAGCGCCCGATGAATCTTTTTCAGTCGCATTCCCATCTGAAGATAGAATTCAAGCAACTTATAATGAAAGACGTACCACTCTCTGTCCATTAGACTTGTAATTAGTTGACTGCCCTGCCTCGGAAATTCATAGTGATGCGGAGCTCGACGTATATCGGAAGTCTTCATGTAATTCGGTAGGGTATTCTAAGTCTACATCTAGAAAACTTGGCGTAAATCTGGCGCCGGGTCCCCAATCCAAGCCTGTTCCACCTTCCTGAGCAAACCATTCTAACCATTCTTCCATCGTCATCCAATGAAGTCCACCCACTGACATTAGTTGACTCATTGCCCATCCATAGAGGTTATTAGCATCGAGATATTTTTTTCGGACAATGGTTTCTCCGGATCGTAATTCCTCTTATATCTTCTGTAGCGTAAGCTGGATGATTTGTCTGTAAGTAATGAATATTACACTGACTGATACCACCTCAAATTCCCCTCTGAATGAAAGTCATCTGCTCAGCATCTTGAATGAGCTTAAACTTATTACCTGTGTAAAGTAACATAGCATCCCGTGTCAAGCCGGGCGCTGACATATAGTGGGCTGGATCCAGCTTATATGCTTCTAAACATGTGTCACTGAAATTTTCAAATATATTCGCAAGAAGGAGAACATCGATCTCACAATAGAATTCCATATAATCTTTTATGGTCTGGCATCCCACTTCATCCCACACCTTCAGTGCGTGATTATAACCAGACTCTGATATATTCTCTTCCGTCAGTTCACTATGAATTTTTTTTCTGGGTGGGAGCTCCTCCTCTTCCAATCACTTAGGAGAATCTAAATATTCCTACGGGAAGAAACCTTTTGCCCGTTGAATGTGTTGGTACGAAAGTGGTACTGCTGTCCATCCATCCTCTGGCACAGTCTTTGCCAACTTTGCGAGCGACCCAGACATCAACTGAGCACTGTCCATAAACTTTATAGAAAAGCAACGATCCTTCCACGCCCCTGCTGTTCTGATAGGGGAACACGTTGGGAGATAAAATTTTTCATAAGACACTAATTCCACCATTACCCGTCTTAGCTATGATATCTGGTTCTGGTCCGGTACCTCCATCTATTTCATGTAGCTTTTTCAAAATAAAAGAACCATCGTATCCCTTAAGATTTTGAAAGTGTATAGGAATGGTTTCGACTGGCGGCACTTTTCACGATAATAAATAATAGCGAAGCTCATTCTTTACTATTCAATGTGTGGCGGGGTTCTCACATGCAACACAAGTCTGGCGCTCCACCTCTTTCATAGGTTTTATTTTATAATAATATATTTTCGAATAATGTGCAGCCATTTCCTTCATTTCCTTTAAAAATTTTGTAACACAATCTGTACCTGTGATTGCTCTTTTACTAAAAACTTCTGGCGGGTTGCCTTACTATCGTTCAATCATAATGTAGAAATACAAATTGGAATATGTAGGCCGGTGTCCTTCTCAATAATTGCTTCAGTATCTGCATACACGACGTAGGGACAAGGAACCTTCTTATGTCCTTCGAATTGACATACTTCCTTAGGAAAAACTGGCTGAGCCGTGCCTGTCTCACAATACACCTGATGTACTTCCACTCTTCTGTTGATGCAAAACCTTGCCCAATAACCGTACAAATACACATCAGCCTGTGCTTATTCTTACGATTATTATTAGAATTATGAAGACGATTAATTTAGTAATTGGTAAATAGTGGCCCCCACCGTTCCATGAGGGGCCGTCGCCAACTATTAGTAAGACATTGGCTATCTGCGTTCCTGGTCCACCGCTGTACAAGACAGTTATGCCGGACGGGTCGGGATCATTTTCGTAGATCTGAAATACTTGAAGTCTGATCCCTGGATTTTGCTGCTCGAAGCGCTTGTACACGGTCAGATCGGCGGGCGTAGGAAAGGGTATTCATCCCAGCAGTAATCGGCGACAAATGGGGCGTACGTCTTCCAGTGCTTTCTGGTATGACCAGCCTTCTTCTTAAAAAAACGCGGCGTCACCTAACTTTATACTTGCACGACTGCATATTGGAAGCAGTTCCCGCTACCGCTAGGTAGAATCAGATCGCTCACACATTTCTTATTTTTAACCATTCACACAGTTGAATCGGCTGTCACGTAAGCCACCGGCCCCAAGTAGAACTTCTACCAGTTTTACTTAAAATTAAGTATCTCCTCGAGAACGAGACCAGAACCCAAAACAGCTTGAGCTTTATTAAGCTGTTCTTTGTAGTCTTTTACTAATTCTTCTTTCACATCCGATTCCGATCCTCCCATCTCTTTTGTGTATATACCTTCACACAGTATGTGCGAGTTTGCACACTTTGATCTTTTTGATTTTTGAATTTGACTTCCATTTCTGTATAAACGCGGTACATCTTTCTATTTTCAACCATACCTTCGATATCAATCTGTGCGATATCCTCAACTCGCTTGACTTCAGGAAAATCTTTTCTATAAATGCACTTTGAATGCTTTTCGTAAGCGACGCTTTTTTATGTTGTAATGGGTCGTAAGTCTCCTCAGAATAAGGATGAAGGTCCTGCGTCATCATTTCCTCCCATTTCTTTATTAATTCGTCTCTAAGATCATTGAAATCTATCCTCTGTTTTTTACCGAAGGGGTTTTCTAGAGAAAATCCATGACCTGAAGAATCTGTTATATCTGTGTGTGTCATGGTGTATGAGTACTTTTGAGTGTCTAACCCCCTATTTAAATCGAGTTTAAGTATATCGGCCAATTGGCTTATCTTATATTCATTCACGACTGGCTCCATCGTAACTGTCCTATATATATCATAGAATTTTTTTTTAAAAGAAAAATATTTATTCTAAATTATCAAAATCCACTATAATATTTTTGTCAGCATTTATTTGTTTATATATCTCGCCTAATCTTTCTAAGTCGACTAGTTCTTCCACGTCTTGAATTTCTGGTTTATAAGGTGTGACACAAAATAACCTCTCTATAGTGAAAGAAAGATTACACTTAAATAAGCACGGTTTAAATGCCAAGAATTCTATCTTACTACCTTTTCGGATATTACGAGGTACAATAGCAGGATTTTCTCTGGCTGGCAATCGGCTCACTGCTTTAAAACCACAGTCGATTTCTTGAACTATATCAATACATGTAGTGAAATCGTCATTGTGAATTCCTCTTTTAAACCAAAATTTAAAATACTTTGTCTGTGTGTCACTCCCTCGCTTCTGATACACTTGAGATGGATTGTAAAATTTATCGAAACATTTTTGGAGTGAGAGGCCAGGCTTGCAGCGAAACGTTTAGCGGTGCTTGCATCGAAACTTTCACCTAAGGTACGGGATACTATTAAATCGGTAAACTTTTGAAGACTCGGTCGCCAACACACACATTTCATCGCATGTAGCAAGATCTTTGGAGCCATATTTAGGGTTGATGGGGAAAATTAATTCTAGCTCACTGTCTAAATATATAATAGGATCTACATATTCACCAAATACTAATTTGCCGCCTCCATCACTGATTTAAACGTTTTCTCCACTTTCAAGTATTTTTATTGCATCTGAAATAGAAAGGATTGCCATTGTACTATCGTAATATATCTTTACGAAAAATAATTTTAAAATGTTTTTCTATGATATAGATATCACAAAAATGTCATACATATTCATAAATGGACCAACTGGAAGCGGTAAGGGTTACGATGCAGTAAATTTGGTGGGCGCCACCGTTCCGGCAGGGGACTACATTATTTGTAACTCAAGTATAATTCAACATTTAACATTTTCTAGAATCCATGGCGTTTCCATGGTGGCGGAAGAAAAAAAGATGGTTTCTAGGGCATTCGACGATTTACACAGTTTCATTATTATATTTAAAGATATGCCTTGGGATTATTGCAGGCGGAATATTCTTACTCGAGCAAGACAATATGAAATAGCCGCCTTAAAAGAATTAGAAAACATTTATAAGCAGTTCAAACAGACTTTCTTAGAAATTTGTAATGACTACAGACTTCCATGTTTGGTAATTAGTCAACCACTTACGCCTGCCTTCTCAAGAATATACTTAATCCTACAATTGATACAGAGACAGTTGGACCAGTAGATTTTCCACGAGCTTTTGACTTTGGAATTGCCTGGGGCGGCCCTTCGGCACGCGATAGCGGCAGCCAGGGATTTTTAATCGATGATGTTGAAGAGGAGGAACTTGAAAAGCTTATTATCCACCTAATCAAGAACAACTAGAACAACCTAAGGTATCACTCAAGAACCTCCACAAACTTCTTAATGCTTGTGAATCTGTGTGTGCTTATAATGCTCCGTTTGACTTACAGGCACTTGACATGATGCCCTTAGCGGAACGGAAGGAGCCCTACGGTTACGGGCAAGACTGTGGAGTTACTTGTCTATGGCTCATGTCAGTTGTGTACATTATACTTCAACCAGAACTTATCGATAAAGCTGAACAAGGGGGACTTGAAAGAACAGTTCATAACAACATGAGAAGTCGCTTTGAAGATCTTGCAAACTTAATATGCTCATCTGGGGTACCACCTCATCCACATACAGCCTGCAAAGATGCAATAAGTGAACATTACTTACGACAATACATGATAAATACTTGGCCAGGTGGATGGAAGAATGGTGGTAAACTGACACTTTCGGCTTTCAAGAAATTAAGGCTTGCTCCTTGGTTAACCAAGTAGAAGCCACAGGAACTACATAAGTACTCCTTCCGTTCCGATAGGGCTACTTGTTATGTTATGTTATATTTATTTATTAAAGTGTCATCTGTGGTCTTAAACAGCTTGTTGCCACACCCAGCCCCAGAGGGCTTACAAGACACTGAAACAGTAAATAAAGTACATAGATATGAATAGCTCAAAATGTAATTTAAGTATAAGAAGCTTCTTGTCTCATTGAAAATGCATGATAGACATAGGATGCCAATTGGGATGGCATGTCGCTCATTAGAAATTTGAGTTTCTGTTGTACATCAAATGAATCAAATACAGAGCATAAGTTTCTGGCTTTAGAGAACAATTGTTTCCTAATAACATTGTAAAGTGTGCAATCAAAAATAAAATGGAGCTCATCTTCTACTACATTTGGACAAAAATCACATAGTCTTTCCTCTTTAGGCACATTCGTGTAACGCCCAGTTTCAATTTTCAGAGGTAAGATACCAACTCTCAATTGTGCTAAAAGTGATCTTTTTGATCTAGAAATGGGAAATTGTAAATATTTCTCCATTCCATATTCCGTCTTAAACATCAAATATGTACGCAATTTGGGCTTTTCACTCAGTTGGGATGTCCAGTTACTAATATACAACGTTTTTAATGCATCTTTCATGACAGGAATACCACAAACCTCTAAATTACCAAATTTCTCCTGCAAACCGATTTCTGAAAATAAATCAAACATATCTTTAGCCCAGTTTTTATATTTTAAACTGATATCCCAAGTAAAAACTTGCTTAATCATTCTGTTATCAGGCATAACTACTAATCTATTCCAGAGTCTTACCATGTTCAATTTATTCCTCAATAGACAGGAGTCCCAACCCATATCTCCATTTATAGCAAGTATGGGGGCAAATTTGTGGACGCCAAGAAAATATCTAATCGCTCTGTTTTGAATTGACCCACATTTTGAAGAGAAACGGTAGCCCAAATTGCAGAACAGTAGTCTAAAATTGGAGTAATACAAGAATGAAATAGAGTTGTAAAAGTGTTATATCTAAAATCCTTAAACATGTCATGTGTATCTTAGAAATAACTGATCCCAAAGCTCTACCTGCAGCACTTGCTAGGGTTTCGGCAGTCACTTCAAAATTTAAGAACTGATCCAAAACTAAACCCAAATTTTTATACTGAGAATCTACGTCAAGATTTGTACCACCAAATTGAAAAATAAAGTCTGTTTTTATTTGTCCCATATTTCGAAAATGAACAATTTGTGTTTTGGACTTGTTCATCATCGTACGCCACCTTTTGCACCAATCTTGTAGATGGTCAATCATCTTTTGTAAATTTTTCCCATTTTCAGCAAGCAAACAATATCATCGGCATACAACATAATATTAATTAATGAGTTACCAACTTGGATACCTAAAGCTAAATCATTAATCTCAATTGCTAAATCATTGATAAAAATAGAAAAAAGTGTTGGGGAAAGTACATCACCTTGTCTGACTCCATAAGTTGTTGCAAACCAAGACGTAAGTTTTCGTTTACATTAATACATGATAAGAGTTACAATACATACTTTTAATAGACTCATAGAACCTCCCATTATATTATTTTGCAACAATTTGTAGAACAGTAAGTCCCTGTCAACCCAATCGAAAGCCTTTTTCATGTCAACAAAAACAGAAAAAGTTGGTAAATTTTGAGCTTTTCTATTTCGTATAATAGATGTAAGTACATAAATATGGTCAAGACAAGTTCTTGTTTTTCTGAAACCATTCTGTTCGTCAACTATTATTTTTTCTAAATCAAGGTATTTCGTTAATCTATTATTTAAAATACCAGAGTAAAGCTTACTAATATTAGACAATAAACTAATCCCCCTGTAATTTAACGGGACACGTGGGTCAGACAGAAAACTTTTTTGGGATGGGTTTGATTACTGCCTTTCCCCACTGTGAGGGCACTCTACCAGAAGTAAAACAAAGTTGGAAAAGGTTATGAAGAATCTTAATCGCAAGATCATTCTTTAAGATCTCGTATGGGATTTTATCTCGACCAACTGCCTTGTTGCATTTAGAGCGATTAAACAACATAGACAACTTCTTGTAAAGAAATATCACTATTCAGATACACATTAAGACTTGCATTATTTGCTAGATACATTTGTTCACACTGAGCCTTAGCACCGGATTGATGATTTTTGTATAAAAAGAATCATCGAAAGTCGATTCATTCTCGATATCAGATAAATTATACAATCCTCAAATCACTTTTCCATTTATGTAAAACAAAATTAATATCATTAATTATCATACCATTGTCACTTTAATCTGCAGAAGGAATGTCCTTCTTACACCTAGGTCCTAACTTATTAATTTGGTTCCACAAATTCTGTTGGATTTGACGCATTTAAATATTCTATATTAGACATCAACTTACGATGATATTCTCTCTTGGCAGTTCGAAAAGTTTTATCAAACTTTCTTCGTACTGTCAAAAACTCGTGTTTCAAAACTAAACCAACTCTTTAGAACAATGACTATTCAGAAATTTACGTTCTTTTTCCCTTAAATCTTTCCAAAGACTGGAAAGTTCAGTCAACCAGAATGGTTTAGACGTTTTACGTTTTCTAGAACAAGTAGAAAAATCTCGATAATCAAGTCTCGAGTCCATTTCATGAAAAATACACTGACAAGAGAATCATATAAATTATCAATGACATATTGATTTTGTTGGTTAGCTTGTATAGTATCTACGATCTGAATTATGGCATGCCTACACATATAAGAATCAAGGAAATTAGGTGGCATTAGCTACTATTGAAACTTTCTGGATAGACGCGCCATTTTATAAGATAACATTTCTCGCCTCTATTTTTTTTCGTCTTCAAAATTCGTTCTACTCAGCCATTCACGTGTCTGTCTGTATGTGAAGTATTTCCACATCATGGTTTTCAAATTCCGATTAAAACGTTCAACGACACTAGCTTTTTTGTCACTGTAGGTGTGAAACCAGTGAATGCCTGACTCCTCCAACCATTTCTGCATTTTTCGGTTAGTAAATTCCCGCCCCTCATCTGTCTGAAGTTTGTCGGGTTGCCTCCCACTTTTCTTAATTACGTCTTGTAGTGCCTTCAGAGTATCATCTGCCGTTTTTGACTGTATCGGCCTGGCCCATGCATATTTACTGAGCACATCGATTACTGTTAGCATGTATCGAATGTTTTTATTCTCTTTTGCGAACGGTAAAGGCATTTCCACAAGATCTGCCTGCCAAAGTGTGTCTATCGATGATACGAAAACGCGCCTCCCACCCGTAGCACCGCGAGTACGAGGTACCGGTTTATGTAGATTATAAGTTAGCTGAGTTTGCAACCAGTCCTGCACCTCTTTCTTAGTAACTTTTAGTCCGCTGGCGCGTGCTGCCTCATATAATTTTTGTACACCTCCAAAACCAGTTCTTGGGTTGTAATATAATTCTCTTAGAGAGCCTTCGGTGTTGCCTTCAGGTCCTATCGGCGAAGCCATGATTAGCTATATTATACTAAAAATTGTATGTCGTACGGATGCCGTAAATGAAATACTAGTTTACTGAATGGTATACTTTTCAATTGTCTGACTAGGTCCGTGGCCTCCCGTTCTGACACCTCTGTAGTATATGTACTATGTATTGTATAGAGAGACACGGAGGCCGTTGTTCACTAGTCTCAAGCATGAGGAGAGTACTACTTTATTCTGCACATGCGCACTACAATAATACGTCACTACATGAATATATCAGCATATATTACACTGCTTCCCCTTTTAAAAGAAAGTGTTACATGCCTGTTTTCTACAAATAAACTACATCGCAAAACTACAGATCTAATTTCACTACTGGTTTTCTAACTCTATTTGATCTTCTAACTGGTTCAGTAATTCCACTTGGTTTTACTGATGTCTCCTGACTTGGTGTTACTTTGTCAGATTTACTGGTACCATTAACTATAACTGCAGTATTTTCTTTAGGTTTTACTACATTTGGTATTTCAGTCGGATTTGCTCTAGGCATTTCTTTTACTGACTGTGGACTGAAATCCCTTACGTACACCTTTGATTCACTAGCCATTGGTACACTCGTTTGTTTGAACTCTGGTTCACTTTCCTCATAGGTTTTCACCATATGATCTGCATGAACCATTTTAGTCGTGGACCCAATTTTGACCATGTAATTTCTAGGTCCTTTGACTTCAATTACAGAGCCTAATAACCACTTATCAAGTTTTGACTCGGCTCTAGGATTTTTCACTCTTACAATATCACCAATTTCAAAATATCTCTCTTGTTTTCTATGACGATCAAACTGCTCTTTTTGTGCATTTTGTTTCTTTTCTACTCGCTTTGCAAGACTGGGTTTTACCAATTGCAATTTTAAGTTTATTTGTAGAAAACAGGCATGTAACACTTTTCTTTTAAAAGGGAAGCAGTGTAATATATGCTAATATATTCATGTAGTGACGTATTATTGTAGTGCGCATGTGCAGAATAAAGTGTACTCTCCTCATGCTTGAAGTTGAGACTAGTGAACAACGGCCTCCGTGTCTCTCTATACAATACATAGTACATATACTACAACCTCCATTCCATATTCTTTTATAATACTACGGGTTTTTTGCCAGCCCATTTGTTCCACGCATAGTCGTCCTAATGAATTATTCATGAGTCCACTACGGCAGCGACACGCTGTCTCATGGACATTGACGCCCGACAGAGATATATAACCCTATTGCCGCCGTTTCACGCTAGCATTGTCCTAAAGATTCTCTAAATATATAGTATACATATACATAAAAACGTATATGTAAGTATCTTACTTATACATGAAATAAATTATGAAAATTCTACCAAAATTATGCTGATACAGACAAGCGGTTATGTCCGAATCGCGTACAACTCTACTGCTAATTAGGCCCTGAAACCAATTCGTACCAGGAAAGTAGGGCGTAATTTTAAAATCGAAAACAATACGATTTTTGTTCAATATCATCCGAACAACTTTGTCGTTTCTTCCATTTTGTGCGAAAAAAGAAAAAATTAAACCGGCTTGTTTTAGGTATTGCAAGTGTGGATGAACGATACGTAAAATTCCCATAGTGAACAACGGTTTTTGCGCTGTCGTCGTACCTTGTGGACCGCTTGCTTCAATTTTTTTTAGTGTTTCATTCATAAATACAAAAATTCACACTTGAGACCTTAAGATGCCGTACTACAATCGTATCGTTTTCGATTTTTAAATATATGCTTAAATTTTTGTGATTTTACTCTTGTACCGGCGTCTGTAGTTCGACAAAAAACACATTGCCCGCGCCCCATAGGAAAACAATGGCATCTACTACCTGTAAATTCATCGCCGCTATCATGCCATCACTTGCTTCAATTATTTATTTCATCAGCTACGAATGAAAAATCTAAATCCGTAATATTTAGATGTTGGTCTACAATCGTATCGTTTTCGATATTTAAAAATTGGCTTAAATTATTGTATTTTTATATTTTGAACGCCTTCTGTTGTTCGGCAACACATACTCGCGCCCAAATGGGCACTGATGATCTACAAGCTGTTGGCTAAATTCTTCGCCGCTATCGTGCCGATCGCTTGTTTCAAAATATTTATTTCACCCGCTTTGAATGTAAAAATCTAAATCTATAATCTTGAGATACTGTACCACAAGGGTGTTATCTTCGATGTTTGGATGTTCCGTTAGTTTCGTGTAAATTTACATTTTACGCTCGTGATTTGGCAACGTACGCGTACATTACTCCCTCCCGCACCCAGTACAATACGATGGCATTTCTACCGGCTGTAAATTCTTCGCCGCTACCGTGCGATCGCTTGCCTCAAGATAGTTATTTCTTCAGCTATGAATGTAAAAATCTAAACCTATAATCTTGAGATACTGTCCTACAAGGGTATTATTTTCGATGTTTTGCTGTTGCGTTAGTTTTATTTCAATTTACATTTTACTGTTGCGATTTGGCTACGTAATTTATTACTCCCAAGCCCATACAAATACAATAGCATATTTACCGGCTGTGACTGTTCACCGGCCCCGAGTCAACCGCTCGCTTGAAGATTATTATTCCTTCAGCTATTGATTTAAAAAATACACAAATAATCTTGATGTTGTGCACTTGTAAGGTTTAAGATTTTGCTTTAATTTTTTAAAGTTACATTGTTACAGACGCAAGTAATTCAGCGCCTTACATGCAGAATACCCTATAGACAACAACGGCGTTTTCACCGGCTGCAATGCTTTACCGGCCCTATTTACAATGCTCGCCTGTTATGCTTATTGCTGCCACTATGTATCTAAAAACTTACACATATTATCTTGAGATAATATGCTTCAATAGCGTCATTTTCGATTTTTGAATGCATAAATAATTTGTTCAATTTTTTGCATTTGTATTGCTGGTGTTCGGCGACATCAACATGCGTTGCGCGATATTGAAAACATTGGCTGTATAATCAGTCTGCAGGTGTATTTCAATAATCCGACATATCTTGGGAAGTATATCTAGCAAAAACAAATACAGCAGTATCATTTTCTACTTTTCGTCTCCTATATTTACAGCTGTTTTTAGATATATAAGTACTATAACTCGATATAGCAGCTTCTATAGCAGCTTCTCTTTCTGGGCGCCGCCGACTCGAAAAATCTGTTGCTATTGACAATAGCAGAGCTTAAACGATGGCGGCGCTGCACTGAACAATTAGAAGGCCTTTTTCCCCGTAGTGATAATAGTCTTGTTGTCTGTCTTGCTGAATGTGTAAAATAGTACTAACATCTGCACATATTTTCCCTGAATGTTTACTAATACTAGTATATTGTTGAGTCAGAACCCAGACAGATAATCGGTCGTGTCTTGCGCTGAAACCAAGTTTGACTAAAACGTCACTGCGCTTCTTCATATCTTTGGACGATGCGCACTCGTCGAGTATTATTAAAGTGTTCGTGCCGGCCCATTCCTTATGTACGAAGGCTAGTGTATCATCCACAGCATCGAGTCCGACCGGAAACACAAACACGTTGTCATCGGTGAAAATGAATCTTTTATTATACGTTTTATTGTTCATGAATGTCGGACAAATAAATACTACGTAGTTAAATTTCCCTAAATACGGACCGGTGAGGAGATCCATCACATATTCCGTTTTGCCAGAATTTGTCGGTCCAGTTACAATCATGTTGAATGGTGGGGTCGCGTACATTGTCATCGGAACGGATCTATATACTGTACATAAATGTAATGAATATGGCTAAAGATAACAAACCAATTTTACCAAATTCGTGAATAGGGTCCGCACCGGCGACAGCAGTCACTGTACTGCTGCCTCCGGAATCCGACTTGTGTCAGCAGCGTCTGCCGTATTAGGTGGCCCAAAGGGATGGTCATCCTGCCACTTCACGGCATCCTCGTCCCCATCTATCTCATGTTTAGCATTTTCTTTAATTTCCGTGTTTACATCTCCGTTTACCCCAAAAACCATGGATTCTGTTGCGTATTGCAATTCATTATTATAACCTGTGATTGCCGGGCCTGAAAGAATAACCATTTTAGATGGCAAGAGAAGTAAATTGGGCGAAACTGCCATATCAAATTTGACACCAGTATTTGTTATTGTGTCTTGATATCGCCTTTAACTGATTACTTTGTCGGTATTACGAATTTCATCTTCGAGGAGAACGCCAAATTCTTTTCGGACTTGCTCTGCACTGCCAGTATCGCCCACTATGGTACTACGAATATTTGCTTGTGCACCGAGTATGCAATATACGTAGGCTTCAAGGCTTTCATTGAGGCGGGCGAGACCGGCCTTTGTTAACCCCGAGTCTCCCTTCAGAGGGACGAAACTATTGTATTGCCCCTCCGATCCATCATTTCGGAAGAAATAATAATGTGGTCTGTCTTTGTCGGGCAGTACATGTTTTTTCTTTCCAAAAATGGTATGTGTATAGAAAACGCCTCCGTCGGCGGAGAGGAAAAAGTCATGACCATTGTATACAGCGGCAGGCTGACGAACGGGACCGCGATTAGTGTAATATTCATAACCATAACCAAGACCTGAGTTTTGGCCTTGGCGATATCGAAAGTCGGACTTCGTGGGACTTATATTTCCAAATTCTGTACAGAGAAGTTCATATTTCACGAGATTGTACGGATTGTCGCCGGCTTTGAAGACACCTCCAGTATCGTCTGGAAGTGCAACCTCCATTTTGTGAAGGATCCGACGTACTGTAAAGTATACATGAAAATGACAGAATGAACGTATTTGCGGCGGAAATTTGCTGTCCATGAGATGGGCGAATGAAATACCACAACCAGTAGTGCTGCACCATACGGCGAAATTTAATTGCTGGTCCCAGTATTTCATGTGCGGGCCGCCCAACCAGACATTACTTTCTTTAGCTGTTCGATGAGTGATTACGTTATCTTTAAATATATCCTGCGGATGAAAAGTAAATTTATCTGTCGGCGTTACATATATTTCTAAGTCCATGAGAATAGGTTTTATGTCATTTGGTTTGGAAGGAATATCAGCATGCTGTACTGTCGGTATGCTCGTCTTATTCAGTTGAAAAGCAACCTGGAATGCGTCTGTACTCATGATTATATGTGTAGTAGTATATACAGATAGATTTTAATGGAGGAGAATTTTCATATTCCATATTTTACCTTCGGAATCGTTCCGTTAGGGGTCCTGATATTCCAGACTATGTTAATACTATATTTCGGATTCAGGTTTAAACGAATTTTTTATTTTTTACTAAGAATAGATAATATATTACATAGATTTGATCATTCTTCCCAATTTTTTTATTTTTTACTAAGAATAGATAACATACTGCAAACAATGGAGAATTTAATAAAGTCATCGGCAGCGGCAAATACGACAGCAACAGCACCCTACGGAATGGTTCCCCTATTTGAACTGAAGGGACACCGACCATAGCAGCGTCAGACGCTCGATCCATAATAGAGATGAAGCGTGAAAAACTACTCTGTATCATTGCAAGTGGTCAAAGTAAGTTATTTTTGGTAAGGAGATTACAATCGAAAGTGTTGAAAGGTGGAATGATGAAACGGTAATTAAAGTCTTTAAAGTTTATGAAGCGAGATACAGTTCTCTTATAAGTGATACCGTCACTCAAAGTTTCATAGATCTAGGAGCCCGTGCAATAAGTCAGGTAGTTCCAATCGATGACCGAGATAACTATGCCACTGATCTTAAAAAGGATTTTATTCTAAACAGTGAAATAAAACGATTATCAGGACGGATAGCCTACACATGGGGACCCCTACTTGCTCTAGTTTCCACCGGTTTAATTACGGGTAAACATGTAGATTTTTAAAAAAATCGGGTTTAATATAATACCCGAAATAAATGGATTCAACTTCTCAAGCACCCCAAACGGTTCCAACACCGACTCAGCAAACGGAAACGGCTCCGCCAGGGACTCCGATGACTACCCTTTGGAACGAGCCGCAGCGCAACATAGAGAAAATTACATTGCCGACGAAGCATCCAGGGAGAGTTGCTGCAGGGAAGAGATTGGCAGAATGGAACAGGCAGAACAAGAATATGAAGCAACAAGCAATAGCAATGACTAATGATAGCTCTGCGGTAGCGACTGAGGCAAACTGTATAAGCCTACCGCCTACGACACCACAACAATGTGATAGCTGGTATAATAAATGTTATCTTGTTTTAGGAATTATCCCATCAGCAGAGAAGCTGAGAGAAAAAAGAAGTGGATGAAGATGGGAAGTGCATCACACAAAGCCTTGATGTCTATTGTCACTGATAAGAGAATCCTGAAGGACATCAAACACCTCAGCGAATTTTGTCATACTGGTAGTCTTGAAGTTTACCATAGTATGATGACCAAATGCGTACCAAAACGTCAATAGTTCGACTATGAGCAGATGTTGGCCCGAACTCAACTTGCTGCACTAGACCACAATGCAAATGTGGGCCGGGCCCATCGAAGAAACAAGAATGGTGACTTGCAGTGGAGACCTGTATGTCAAAAGCTACCAACACATGGATAGTGAAGAAAGTGTATGAAGAAAAGTCCTACGAGTGGGCCAAGCAGCTGATAGTCTCCACCCTGCTGCAAAAGATAGCACAAGACAAAAGTGTACCAGTGGCCAGTTCAAGAACACACCATGTGAATAGTCTCCCAAAGAATATAGCACCTGTGCCAGCACCACCAAAAGAAGATCTGCTACAAACGGAAGGTATCAAAGCCGGTTTCAGCGATGAAAAAACTGACAATAGCACTGCAATGCAAAAGAAAAGCTGTACTGTAATTACAAAATGAATAAAGTGTCACTATATATGTCGCATGTTAACACCATGTGAGATAAATCTGACGAATCAGAAATGTGCAAATAATGCAGCAATTCGAAAAAGCAGGTAGAAAAATACAGTAGCAGTGATTCCACTGAACAATTTTGTCGTTAAAGTGTACCTAGTCTCTTGTAGTTATTCATCAGACTGAGTACAGGAAACTTGAAAAATGTAATTGTTTTGCCCATCCAGTGTTTTATCGCTATTCAGATATGCCTGAAGTAATGTTTCTCACTGAAAACAACTCCATAAATCGACTGTGAAAAAGGTCACAGTTCGCAATGATAAGCATAGTGATATTGCAAATATCTTGGTGTTCAACTTTCAGTATTCATCATACCACAACAATGTGATTTAAGTGTTTTTAAATGTTTCTTCTTACAAATGCTTTCTTTGCATATCTTTCCACAATTTATATGTCAATGTTTTTGAAAGAAGACTCAAATGTCATTGCTATGACAGAACCAAGGATATATTGTAAATAGAAATATTCAAAAGCTTTGTACAAATGAATGTTTTGTGTGCAATAAAAAAGATGACAGTGACAAAAGTTCAAGTCTATGATTAGCATTAAGTGTCCTTGGCAAACGGCAGTGGAAAATGTATGCTGTTGTAGTTGTGTTTACTTTTCCTTGAACCCAATGTAATCTTCACCGTCTCCTTTGGGTACTTTTTCTTATGGCAGTGACAACACAAGACGGGACAACCTTCTCTCACCTTAACCAAGACGTTGCCAGGAGTGTCCACATGCAATAAACTGTCTCTACGCAGCCAAATGATACTGCCTGTTAAAAAACAAAGATGGGAAATATTAATGAATATCACATTGATTTAAACTGTGACAAATAACTCTCTAGTCAAACCCTGGTCTAAATTAAAAATCACAAGTGCAGGGTAGGTACTACATGGATAAGTGACATCAAAAATTGCGTATTGCTAAATGGACATTTTATAAGGACAATTATTACCATAAATAATGTAATTCAAATGAAACAGCTCATAATTTTTACCAACAAAATCCTACTGTGTTTAACCACTAGATTATGACTGTAAATGCCGACATAGAGGATGTGTTTCAGATTTCGGTTTCACAAGACAAAGAGAGTAAAAATATTAACAGAAATATATCCATCGTCACACTCTCTCTCTCTCTCCTCTCTCTCTCTCTCTCTCTCTCTCTCTCTCTCTCTCTCTCTCTCTCTCTCTCTCTCTCTCAAAATTATGTAATTTGAGCCCAGTCATAGTTCAAGCATGGAGGTAGGAAGAGACAATTTCGCCTCGTGCAATGTGCAAACAAACCCACTTCTCTACAATTACAGCTACTGACACGGAAGGAGCCCTGTGACCCACTTCAACAAGAAAGTCGGCGGTTGCCCTGCACCCCGACACTCAATCCAAAGCAATCGTTTACGGTAAACCATCGGCAATCCCACTACATTTACATCCATGAAGAACGAATTATTTGAGTATGGACTTGGCACAGAGGTCCATGGTTTTAGAGGGACCGTGGTTTGAGTAGGGAAATGCTGTGTGGGTTCCAATAGAGACATGGTAGAACCACATTTGGTAATCATGCTTCACATTATTAACGTGCCGCTGGAAACACCTAACCCTACATTCTATACATTGTGCTTGTACCTCACATGTAGACTGTAGTCGACCGACGAAAGCCAGGCACTAGTTGTCGGCATAAATTGTTCGAGTCAATAACTTTGACTTATCTCATTCAAAATGTTTTGAACAAGGTCGTGCAAGCATTTGGTTTGCTTTGATCATGGACCGTGGACGTCGCGTCATCACGCCACGTCAATGTTTTGATCACGTAGAGTCGCACTGACCACTGTCTTCACTAATAGCGTACACTGATCTGCATCGGCCGACTGTATTTATTGACAACGACGAACACTTGAATCAATTAATCCTAAGGTTTATACACTGGCTCTACAACTTACACGGGTCCCGTCAGATGAAACTAAGATGAGACCATGTGGGCAAAACAACGGTTTACACGGCTAGAGTCTAGAACGCGCTACTTACTTGTTTGACAGGATTTCACTTTCAACAGTGTTGGTATGTCGACGCTTCCGTAAACGCAGTTCCGAGGACAGCAGGGTGAAGACACACTACGTTGAAATCGACGTGTTCTGTAATGCATGAGTTTGGTTCAAGTTCTGGTCTACTTTGTAGAAAGTCACACTTTTGACAGCAAATGCATTCCACTTGCGAAGCCATTGCACTGCATTTGCCACACGAACACCAGTTGTCGCTACCTTCAAGTTCAGCGTGCGCGTGGTTCTCTTCCGAATCGAAAGAGTGTATGCTGTCGTCACCTTCCGACTCTGTAGATGTGTCCATGTATTCGTCGGACAAATCTTGTTCGAAATCATGGAATTCGGAATCGCTGAATTCAGGTTCAAAATTGTAGGGTTGAAGGCCGGGTGTTTCCATAGTGTAGTGCTTTTATCTCACTGTAAACCAACGGCAGATAAGACCCCCTAGCGATACCCCCTAACTTCCTCAGCCAAACACGAAAACTTTACGTCATCAAAGTTGAAGCCTCTTGGAGGCATTCCGATAGGCGGCACTTCCTTACAGAGAAATACACAACATGTGGCGTCATACACAACATAAAATAAAAACTTAATTTCTCGGACAATAAACGATAATTTTTTCATTTTTTCAACATGAATGTTACAAATATAATCTTCTTCAAATTTTAAAGGCAGGTTGATATTTGGGTGGACCATCCCTTTAAATCAACAAGGTTGAACGCTGTATTAAAATTTTGTGTAGGTGGTGGAGTTTGATCTCTATTTTCAGAGAATGCGTTCGGTACCATAACAGTTTTTCATGTAAATGTCAGTTCATTTCTGGTGCAGTTATCAATAAATTACCAAAGGTTAAAACCCTATCTATCTGTCGCCATGGTATCATCTTTGGGGGAAAACACGTTGTTTCCCCTCAATTTTTCAAACAAGGTGCACAAAGTGGGGTGGTAAACTACAGTTATATTATCCCTAGTTACACCTTACCTCACTCATTCAATGCAAATAACCTTGTCCTTGACATTGCGGACGTCTGGCTCACATAATACAAGATCAAGTAAGGAAGTCGAGGCCTAAAATGGGGGATAAAATGTCAGTGTTGTAAGCTATTTGCTCCTAAATTTGAACAGAAGTAACACTCACTTTGTGCTCTGGTTTGTGGATGGGTCAGCCATAGTCTTCGCGTTTTTTTAGATAATGCAAGAAAAAATCTTCGTTGCTTTTGCAGAGTTTATCTGTGTATTTGAGGCTCGGTAAATCAATATTTTTATGCGCATCTACTTAATAACGAAAGTTAGCATGACAAAAATCGTCCATGATGTCATGGTAACACGTAAAACTATAGATTGCACTGAATATCCATCAAATAATTTAAATATAACATTTTATTCTCATGTCAACTGAATACATATTATAGCTAAGGAAATAGTGCCGTATATTATACCAATTTTACGTGAGAAAAAGACATAACATGATTTGAAATAATTTGGGATAATTGTAAATTGAAGTAATGTTGGTTTAATCTTCAAATGTGAGCTCATCTTCTTTTAATCTTAAGTTATACACTAGTTTTTATGAGTAATTTTTTAACATTGCAAAATTCGGCTATAGGGCACCTAACACATTTGAGAAATTCCAAAAATGAAAAGACCAATTATCCAAAAGTTAGTGACTGAAAAAGAGTTGCCATAGGCACTTATCGATTCAGTCTCATACTCAGAATTACAAATTTACAATCAATATTTAAAATGACGACTATTTAATGATTTCACAAAATATAAATTTCACAAAAGTGATGCACCAAGGAAGAGGATACTAAATTGCTTAGGGTTCACGAATATGAGGAAGGCAAATAACAAGACCAAATCAAGAAATGTTGGATCATATTACGATGAGAAATACCTGAAAATTATATTGTCAAAAATGTCAAATTTACAAATCTAACAGATAGTTTTTTAATTCTTCTTTATATTTATATATCTTGGAAATAGTTTGAAGTCTTGTGGAATATTTTTCCATACCGATGTACTAGTAAATTTAATAAAGGTTTACCCTAAATTGTTTCTGAATTTCGGTTGATGGAGAGCATTTTGTCTCTGGATCGATTACTATATGTATGATCGATTGAAAAAATGTATAATGTAAAATGCATTGGAGTCTATAATGAAGTACAACGAAAATGGCGACCTGAAGCTTACATTCTTTATACACATATATAATTTTTTACGTGCACTATGAGCATCATAACTACTTCCTGATAAAATACGCACGATCCTATATTGAATGACAAAAATATCTGATAGATATTATTTGAACTTATTTCCCCATACCTAAACACCAAAAGAGACGTGAGATAAAATGAAAGCATTATACAGCATTACTAAAATTGTTTTTCGGAACTAAATGATTGAAATTCTCAATTTCATTTCTTGACACTGGGTGTAGAAAAAAATATTTGTAGACCTCTTTTTCAAAAAGACATGGAAATTAACAAATGTAACCATGAGCCGTAAATTTACGAGTAGCACTGTTTACCTCTGTGTATAATTATGCAGTGCTTGAACTCACACCGTACGTTTTTGAGCTCTAGCAAATTTCGAATTTAGCTTGAGAGCTCAACGCAACATAATATCAAACATTCCTACGGATTGCGATTGATTTTGACAGTTAAATTATAGTCCAGTGCAGGTCCATGAACTCAGAAATGAAACTTTTGTTTAAGCACTGACAACGATGTAACAACAACATATAGTTCTTTGTCACCGTTATTTCAAGTAAAATTCTTCAAGTTTGATGTGTAATCGTGATATCGATGCTTTCCGTTACTGTATTGTATCGAATCAACTATAGTGTTACCAGTGTATTAAACTCGGTGGACTTACCAAGTCTTTGTCGCACTGGGTGGTCCGCAGAAGGCTTTACGTTGAGACGTCTGCTGGCTTCGGCGGTATATATCGTTCTGCTGTTGGTGAGGGGAAATGCGTAATGTACATGCGAGGCTTGGCATTCCATGAATACAACGGCGGCGCAGCACCTGTGCAGGAGGGCGCCGCCAACGGCCGAAAGCCCGCATTTCACTACACTCTCCCCTCTTTTATTTTCTGCAGGAATGGGTATTCTAGGGATCTAAAAAACAGAGGTTAATTTTACAAGGCAGCCAGCTAGCAATGTTACTGGCGAACCTTGACACTTAAAATAGCTGCCAGCTAGCAATGTTACTGGCAGTAATTAAACCATCCCTAGTGATAAATTCGCCTTGTATTGTTAACTGTTGCCTTAAGGAGGCGCACCAAATCAGTCCCCCTTGTCTTGGCAACAGCTATGGCAACATCCCCTATTAAGGCTGGGGTGCTGATGGTAGAATCGGTTTCTATCAATAACCGATCACTGGGCACTTCTTTCAATGCTCTTCGTTGCCATTGGTCAAAATTGGCCGTTACAATGGAAAATCCGAAGTAGCAGTTTTTGAAAGCCTTTGTCCACCGCCTTACTGTGTTGATGGTACCTGTAAAGTTGTGGATGTGAATACGTTGCCGTGGCGAACACCATTCCTTTACCATTTGGAGGGCTTGACAATGGACATCTGACCCATAGTGATCCCCATGGGGCCCCCTAATGTGCAGGATTAAGGGCTTCTCTGACACACACATAGCGAGTGCACGAGCCAGGACCCTTTCTTGGACGCTCCAGAACTTTGCTGGCTCTGTTCGGTCCAGGCCCACTTCTCCCAGGGCTGAAACTTGTGATGATGAGACATACTGCTTTAAGGTCTTAAATACTTGCTCATCAGCGCTAGGGGCTTTCCTCGGGTGTATCCCTACTGCAATTTTCCACCCCCTAGGTCGCTCCAAGTTTGATGGAAAATGCCCTGGGTCACAATAAACTTCTACGCCCCCAATGACTTTCACTGGGAATTCTGCCTTAGGGCCACCTGGCCATTCGGTCAATTCCCATGCTGTGGAAGGGCAGTTTTGACCACGAAGTTTATTCAGCACTCGGTCAATGTGGAAGTGAGAATCAGCTGCTTCTAAGAGTGGTGGTAATGTTGACCATTTGAAACTGACGCCTGTCTCACTGGTTCAACAGGTTGGTCAGTTTTGCTGGTCTGTTTCAGCAGCTAATTCTACCTGATCTCCCCAGGTCATGCCTTCCCTATTGTCCATGTCAGTTACATCAATTTGCACGTCCCCCTCTTGGGTTGGACTGTTAACAATTTGCACGTCCCCCTCTTGGGTTGGACTGTTACCCTCCATATTAATTTGTACGTCCCCCTCATGGGTTGGACTGTTAACCGCTACTGTGAGTGAGTCCCCCATCAGGGCTGGACTACACTCGCCTTCCTCCATTGGTTCTTGTTCTGCCAATGTGTCCCCCATTTGGGCTGGACTACAAAGGTTGACTGGAGCTTTATACTCACCCACTGATGACTCTTCTGGTGGGCCCTCCAGGACTGGCATTTCTTCGGTTGGGTGGTGTTCTCTGGCCTCCGCCCCTTTGGCGTCTACCTGTCGAAATTCAGCCCGTTGTTCTTCTGTTAACCGGCCGAGAAGGATGACGAGGATCCTCCAGTGCATCAACACGGCCGGTGAATTGGGCGGATGTAGCTGGAATTTCGACGGTGTAGCCCATCCATTGGCCTGGCACAGTTTCTTCATCATGAGGCAGTTGGCCTTGGACAGCACAGAGGTCTGAGGGATTTTCCTCAGACAGTGCTTCCTGACGTGCTGGAGTAGGTCGAGGATGGTCTTCTCTGGTCCAAGGATCCAGCCCACTATTTTGAGCAGGGCATTGGTTACTTCAACTGCCTCATGATACGGGGGTTCTCCTGTAGGCTCGGATGGATATGAGCCCCTAAGCAATGACGCTTCAGCTTTCTCGATTCCTTACCACACCCAGGAACTGGACATGCACAGGTACGCTTGGCTGGGTGTGGTTGCTGACAGGAGACCTTTGATGTTGATGGTTGCCCCCGCTGATCCTGTCCAAACCAATTTACCACGCGCCTCGTCCGCTTTCCTCCACGCTGGATAGTCACCTCCAAAGTACTTTCCTCGTACTTCCTCTTAGTCTTCTTGGAGGGTTCCTCCATTACAGAGGATTTCCCTCTACCCTTCCTGGGTTGCCCATGACGGCTAGTTTTTTCCCCAGGTCGAGTTGCTGATGCTGATGTTGTTGCAGCTGCAGGTCTGATGTTTTGACGCTGCCTTTCTTCGGAAGTACGAGCCAGGGGTGCAGGTGGCTTCGCCCGTCCGCCGTCCTTAGCTGGGGGTTGATCCCTCCTTCTACGTTGGGGCGAAGCTGGTCTTGATGGTGAGACTCCCCTGGGTGTTGATGATATTCCTCTGGAGGGAGAGTCCTTCTTTGTGCCGTGATGTTCGGATAACTCGACGACCTCCCCCGATGATCGATGTATGTGCTTGACAACTGTCAAGCCGGGTTGGGTCTTCAAGCGGACATCACGGTTAGACTCATGCGTGGAAGAACTTGGTGGATGAACTCTATGCCTTTTCGGGATCCTGTTCTTCTTTGGATCCCTATGGAGAAGATGCCGATATAGCCACTCTTCAGGGAAGACGACGTCTGCTTCTCTCCCGGTGTCCTCCACCCAGCGCCAGTGGTTTCCCTGAACAGCCAGCTGGTATTGGTGGATAAGCATCCTCTCCTTTCGGTGATAAGGGACGTTGGCCATACCAATCCCATACACTAACCTCTTGGGCGGCAGGAGGATCCGGTCCTGGTTGGCTTCCTCCACCTCAGCCCAAGATAGGTTACGTGTCTCACTCCAATAATGTCGTCGGGAGTGCTCCATTGTTTCTGTGAAAAGAGAAGTAATTCGGAGTGCATGTTAGTTACACCTTAACGTTTTGCCAATTTGTGTGCATACCGGGTGTTCTTACCTGCAATTTGGACATGTAAAGATGTCATGTGTCTTTACATCCTTTGGTGTAACATTCACACACGCTCCGTGGAACCATGCATACCAAAAGTCACAGGTAGGGTGTGAGCTTAGCAATAATGATTCCTGGACCTTTCCAAGGCGAACAAAGTTTGCGACACTTCCCTTTGGCAGATCCTGCGTCCAGCAGATAGATAGGATCACCAGCTTCATAGGAGTGCGTTTTCACCCGAAGGTCGTAATCTCTTTTCATCCGTTCTTGTGTTGTAGAGATGTTGGACAGGCCACCTGGATCCCAAGGCCAGTCCCTCTCGTCTCTCATTGTCCCTTTTTCGGCCGCCCCTGTAACTGGAGTACTGTATCCTGTTGGTCTTTGTATCTTTGGTACTCCAGTTCCGTTTAGCCCACTTACCAGCCGAGCTTTAGGGTTCTTACCTTTAGGACTGTCAGTTGGTAATCGGACAACATCATCCACAACAACCTCTGGTACAGGCTTAATATCTGTAGAGGTGACATTAACCTCTGGCTCCTTTGCCGATGGAACATATGGGTTTAGTTGTTCATCATTCAATATGTCACTTACCTCCATGGCATGTTCGGTGTTGTCCCTTGTGTCCGTTGCGGTGATAACAACCTTTTCTTTAGGTTTGTTATCTGCTTCAATAGTTTGCATGACCTCTTGCTCTTTGGAATTCGCCTCCGCCAGTGAAGCTTCCGAAGTTTGATGTTCAACCTTTGTTGTTGCTTCCTTGGCTTGCTCGGTTTCATCCCTTGCATCAGAGCTTGGAGGTACTTCAGTTGTTAGTCTGTCTTTATTACCTGGTGTCACCCCTGTAGAGGTTGGTGACACACTTTTCTCACAGACTTTTTCCAGCTCACTAGGTGGTGTTGTTTCGGTGAAACTCTGTTCTTCCTTAGAAGCATTGAGGCCCTTGGTATCGCTATGGGCCAAACTCAGGCCTCCGGGTTTGACCCTTTGGTGTTTAACGGCTTGGACAATGTTTTCTTCTCAGGTGCTTCTGCCCTCTTTGGACTTTGGTGTGGGCAGTCCCTTTTGAAATGTCCAAATTCTCCGCAACCATAGCAGCCTCGATTCCTTGGAGATGGTGATCGGCTTCTAGGAGCTTGTTTTTGACTTACCACCTTTGTTAGTTCTGCTAATTGGGACGTTACTGTCTGTAGTGTCGCACTCATAGCAGACATCTGGCTTTCTATGCGTGACATCCTCCCCTCCATTGCACTTGTTCCATCTATCTTACTAGCTTGGAACTTCATGCGTTGTTCTGGAGAAGGTGACCTCTTTCGTTCTTGGTCATAACGGGATGTTAACCGCACTTCATAAGTGTCCCTCGTCCTTTCTGGCTCTGGACTAACAAACCGCACTTCTCTTCTGCTGGTTCTGGCACCAAATATTTCTCTATGGTTGTATTGGTACCATTTGATATTGTCCAAGGCTGTCTCGATGCTCGCAGGTCTTTGGTTGGCTACCGACTCACCTGCTTCACGGTCGTAACATCCTTGACAGAACTTCATTACAGCCTGTTGCTCCAAGGTAGCGTCACTGTAATCTCGGAAGGCACGTGCTGCAAGAGAATATACCCTACCTGCCCATTCTTCTAAAGTTTCGTCAGGATGTTGTCTTGACTGGGCGAATTGAAGCTGGGTCGATTCGGGAAGATCTCGTGAACCGAATCGCTTCTCCATCTTCTTTATCAGCTCATGGTAGCTGATCTCCTCATTACGCTCGGTGATCATGGTGTAATAATCACTTGCCTTGCCATCCAGACACCAGCACAGATAATTCTTGCAGTCACTGAAGGACAGGTCTTGCGTCTCAGCAAACTTGGTGAACTTCAGCTGAAACGCCCGCCAATTACCAGACCCATCATATACCAAAGTCTTGGGCACTGATACGGGGATAGATGGTCGATATTGATCTGTCCTTCTACGACGCTGGTAGTATGCTGGCTCCCTTGGTACTTCTGTCTCATAGCCCCCATAATACTCTCCAGTAGTTGGAGGATATCGGTCGGGTGTCGGCTGATGAGACATTGGAAACTCCCGATGGTCTGGTGGATAATCACCGAAATCTGACCTCTCTTGCCATCTCCGACTTGCGTAACGTTTACGCCAACTCTCCCTCTCGGAAGGTCTGGTACCTACCTGTGGAAGTTTCCGCCATGTACGTCTTCGGGTAGCTTCATGATGTTGGGTCAGTTTATCTACCCTATCCATCCACTCTTCCATGCTGTCTTTCATACTCCCTTCGGATTCACTGTCCAATTCCCCCTGAGTAGGTGGGATTATGGCATGTGGTGAAGATTGGTGTTTTCCGTTTAGTTTCGAAAACAGACTGTACGAAAATACAAAAAAAAACGATGTCTCAAAAGAATGGAAACGAGACACCGAAGTACAGACTGTACGAAAATACAAAAAACGATGTCTCGAAAGAATGGAAACGAGACACCAAAAGGGAAAAATAAATGTCCCTTAAAATGACCAAAGAACTGTGCGTCACCGGTCTTTAATTGATGTTTCGTGAGCACAGAATGAAAAAGAACTTGAGATGTTAATGTTCCCCTATTACGCTATATTTTGCACCACTGAATGGTAGAATTCCGAAACTGGTGTGAATATTTCGTTGACCGCACAAAAATGCGCAGTGCAAACGTGGTGTACGTAATTCGCTATTGTCAGCAAGAAAAGGTGCGAGGAAATCTGGCTGCCACCACAGAAATACCTCACAAAATTTCCCGCCAACAATTTATTTCACCCAAAAATGAGCGAATATGAACTTACACCCAGATGAAGAAACTTACTTAAAACAGTTACAGCGAGGTTGCCTTCCCCTGTTCCGTCGCAAGCTTTACTGCAACACCTGGAAGCTTGTTCTTGATTTTCTCTTAGCCGCCACTAGCTTCTAAGTCTCTCACCCGAAGAAACTGTGCTACAGCTAATTTATTTGGGGCAAGTGTTGAAAATCAAAAAGCACTTGGGCGTCCCAACTCTACTCGTAAAACTTCCAAGCACTTTGGCGTATTCTACCTACTCGTATACTCGTACTTTCAATTATGAATATGCCATGTAACTCTACTCGTATCACTTTCAAGTGGAAGGCCACGTCACGAGTTTTTCCGTGGGGTACTCCGACTTCTACTTAGAGAAATAAAACTCTAAGTTTTCTCGCCTTTTCCCACAAAGGTTCGGAAAAGTCGCAGCGCCAATTATAGTGTTACCCAGTGTATTAAACTCGGTGGACTTACCAAGTCTTTGTCGTACTGGGTGGTCCGCAGAAGGCTTTACGTAAGGACGTCTGCTCTCTTCAGCGGTGTATATCGTTCTGCTGTTGGTGAGGGGAAATGCGTAATGTACATGCGAGGCTTGGCATTCCATGAATACAACGGCGGCGCAGCACCTGTGCAGGAGGGCGCCGCCAACGGCCGAAAGCCCACATTTCACTACACAACATTGCACAGGCGCGCGTTCCAAAACATTCGTTTAAGAGTTTGGGTTAAAGGTATACAGTCGCCTGTAATCTAAATATGCCCATATATATGGCCAAAGGGGCGTTCCTTTGTATTAAAAATGCCCATGTGAGGGCGTTGTTTTTAAAAAGCGGCCACCCGGTTAAAAACTGTGATTGGTTACATTTCTCTTTCTATGGTAACTGTAGCAAAATTGTAACAGGTAACAGTATACCTTTAAGACAGGGCTCCTAAATCCTAAATCCTCGTTCAACTATGGTCCTAAATAACGACATTGTCCTCGGTATTTAATTTTGGCATATTATAATGAAGTTATAAACTTTAAGCTCGGGTATTTGGCTACGTACATAAGACCTCGGGGTGAAAATTATCATAACTGGGTGAAATAATCACCTCGCAACTGATCAAACATGCGGATGGCCGTGTAAGGGTAATCATTTTGCTACTATCTGCTCTCTCAACTTGTCACTAAAGGTCCCGAGCCTATCCATCTTATGCTTACACATAGTTAAAAGTTTCCCGAAGGTAATGTTAAAACTCTCACAAACTCTTCAAAATAGCTAAACTAAGTAAACTAAACTAACTACTAAATTCTGCAAAGCAGACGATGATAATATGTCAGCTGAATGGCTTGAAGTGTTATATGGCATTCTTTAGGTAGCCTTTCAGATGAGTAAAGAGGTTTATATTGAGCATGCTGGTGTAATCGCAGTACTGGATAAAGATAAATTTGATCGGTGCACAAACCACTACCAGGAAATGCAAGGTGTTATGATGCAGGCCAGAGATCGATGTGAAGCTGCCTGGTGACAAAATAACCTCTAAAGATAGCGTTTCCATGGCAGGTTCGGGCAGCTGCTCAAAGGTCATAAACCAGCGGTACTGCATCAAGTACACTGGCAAAATTCACTGCAAAGAAAACTGCGTTAGCAACTAAGGCAAAATTGATGGAAGATCAACATACCTCAAAAGTGGACATTAAAGAAAAAATGGGGAAATGATGTTGGAATAGTATCGTAGGTACTCTGCAGCCTTTGAGAAGGCTCAAGATGCAGAAAGAGAATTAAAAGGAAGGAAACTAGATGCAAAAGAAAGGGCGATTGAAGCCCAAGTTAAGGGGTGCTTGGAACTGAAGGCATTGATGGATATGCAGTTCCTTGACATCTCAAAGTGAGTTGTCAACTACTAAAAGAAAAAGAAACATTGGCAAAGCTGATCAGAGGGGAGATTGCATCATGATCTATAAAAACAGAAGAATCTGCCTTACAAGCGACCGCATGATCACATAGTGTGCATGTTGCAGCAGTGAGGACAGTTGTGAAATAACTGCCTTACAGTTTAAATTTAAATCCTACAGCATCACAGTGGAATCCCATTTCACAAATCCATAGTCCTCCGATATCAGAGGAGGATACTGGTCTCCCTTCACAACGAGCTTATACGTTTACAAGAAAGCCAGAGAATTGCTGAAGAAACGCTTCGGGAATCCTTGTACTATGAGTCAAGCATGGGTAAATAAGGTAGTCAATGGACCACCCATAAAGCCAAATGATGACGAAGCCCTATGGAATTTGTCAGATGATATCAGCGGGTGTTTGGAAACACTTATTAGAGCTATGGACAGAGGAGAGAAAGGTAAAATTATGAAAAGTCTACTAATGTATCTGCAATCAAGATGGTGAATGTAAGCATATCAAATCAAGACAGACAGAGGCAGATATCCTGAAATTCAAGAGTGTGTCAAATTTCTGGAAAGAGAAGCTGAAGAAGCTTGTGAGCATGTCTTTAGAAAGATCGAACTACAATCGCAAGCAAAAGTGGATAGGGGTCGCCAATCCGGTACATACAAAGGTAAGGGTGCAAGTTTCCCTATTCTAGGAACTACAACCGATGCTGTTAAAGATGGACAACTGTCGTGTAATAACAGAGAAGAAAGTTACAAGTCACAGAACAAATTCAACTGTCATACGTTCGGAGAAAGACACACACTGGCAATTTGTGTTCAGTTTAAGAGGATGACTCCTCAGGAGCGAGTTGAAGTGATGAAGAAAGAATTGATTTAATGTATGTGTTTTTTCTATAGTAAATACGATGGTATCAACCGGGACTCGAACCCACAACGCACGGCACCCAATCACCTAGCGCAGAGGGCAACAGACAAACCGCTCGACTAAATCCCCAATCCTTAAAAAAGACTGATTCAATAACCGAGCTAAGGATGTTACAATTTTGACTGCGCCCTCTCCACTCGCCGTAGAGTAACGATGGCCTCCGCAAGTGCAAAAGAGCAAATGTTTATTCTGTTAAGAATTATGCTAGGAAACATAAAGTCCTGCTTCATGATGGTTTCATTGCTGCTTCACAGCCGACTGACACAAAGTTAACTTTAGGGCCAAGCAATGAATGCGACCAGAAGATACAGGAAGAAGCTCAAATCTATGCTTGTGGACAATCAGAGTGTAATAAAATCTAAGGAGAGAGAGTGTTGCCTACTTTACCAGTCTACATTAAAGGAAAGCGACAAAACAAGTTTATCAATATACGAGTACACTTAAATTCTGGTAGTAACAGAACATTTTGCTCTGAAGATTTGGTGGATTAGTTACAGTTAAAGGGTCAAGAAACTGCTTTATCTTTTGAAACCATTGAAGAAGACAAAACTGTTGCTGCAGTGGAAGTGCAGTTAGAAGTCACTTCAACAACAGGACGGCATTAAACACGAAAGATAGGCAAACTCCCCAGAGTTACTTCCATACAGTCATTTCCAACATTGACGAGAAACGAAATGAATGGTGATATTGCAAAATGACGTCATTTGCGAGATTTGAGGTACCACTTGATGATTCAAACAACATATCAATTCTCATTCGCTTAGACGTTTCTGCCACCTTTATCCGATTAGAAGTTACATATGGCCAATTTGATGAGCCTTGTGCAACCAGAACTGTTCTTGGTTGGATGGTAAATTGACCTGTTGCAAGATCCTCATATATGAGTCTGAAATCAGCAATTTCATTCAGGCGGATATAAAGACAGGAGATGACCACTTCGAATCCCACGTACAACTGTTTTGGAAGTTAGATAATGAAAAAATTATAGCCAAGACAAAACCACCACGTTCTCAAGATAACAAGAGAGCAATAGAAATTTGGAATGTGTCTATTTTCCTGACGAACAGACAGTATTTTTTGGACATTCCATTTATAGACTCGACACCAAAATTGTCTGATAATCAGAGACTAGCAGAATGGAGACTAAAGAGTCTTGGGAGAAAACTGGCAAAGGACAAAGAACTACATCAAAAGAACAAAGAAGGTATTCAGGATCTAATTAACATATGTTACGCACAGCAAATGTCTCAAGATCAACCAGAGGGATATGAATGGTATTTGCCACATCATAATGTGGTTCATCCTGATAAGCCAGATAAGTGTCAGACTGTTTTTGATTGCGCTGCAGGATACAAAGGGACCTCCTTGAACAAAGAAGTACTTCAAGATCCTGATCTTACCAATAACCTGATAGGACTACATTTGTGCTTTATGCAAAGCCAGTCGTTATCATGGGAGATATAAAAGCCATGTTTCTTCAAGTGAAGGTATCCAACAAACATAGAGATGTCTTGAGGTTTCTGTGGTGGAAAGATGGAGATAATGATGCTGAAAAAGAATTTTTCAGAAGGACAGTTCACCTATTATGAGGTATGTGGAGTCCTAGCTGCTATATGCAAGACGTGCCCCAAAGTGATAGACTCAGTGAACAAAGATTTCTACTTTCGTGACAATCTTTTGTTGTTGGAATCAGATGGCGAGTCAAAAGAACTGATAGTTAATCTGCGTGAGTTACTGTTTAAGGGAGGTTTCTGTCTGACAAAGTGGTCCTACAATAAACAGAAGGTCATCAAATTAGACAGAGATACTTTGCCCTTGGAACATGTATTGGGTACTCACTGGGATACTGAAACTGGTATGTTAGGTATCAAAATACGTCAAAAGGATCCCGTCTTCACTCATCGTGGAACATTGAGAATTACCAGTTCTGTCTATTATTACATATGTACCACAATTTATTCGCATCGAAGCGCACGCGTACTACAGGTATTTGCACTGCAGTGCAATACCAAAAACATTATGCCATACCTTTATGTTAATGAGTATTTATTTTGACCCGGAACTATTTTTGTTTGTAAACACAAAAAAGTCGTCTACAAGATTTCATTTCACTTTGGTTCGATGCTAGTTATAGTAAACTGCATGACATTACTGATTAAAATCTACGACAAAGAAATTGTCTGTACTTATTATAGTGTGAGGATGATTTGTATTATCCGGAAGAGCAGTTTATTTGTCAGCGAAGCAAAAACATTGACAACTGCGATGTCCGTTTCTAGTTCCATGGATACACGGTGCGGTGGCCGCCGTACCAAGGCGGCCATAATACATCGAAACACTCGTAACTGCGGACGCAGCGGAGCGAATTATACAGTTAACATTTTCAGAGACTTTTTGCCAGTAGTTTTCTCACCGGACATTCCCTGTTTACAATAGAAAGTCACTTTTGCATGCAGTTTACTCTGTGCTTGTGTGTCCTACACGCTAATGATAACAGTGATCGCTGTGCACGGTAAACACTGAAATTTGATCGTTCGACAAGTTACGTTTGCCGTATCTTACTCTTAAATTTCCTGTAAAAATCATCGAACTGTTATTTGTATCGATCATTAGAAGAATTTCAAGCTCAAAATGTGAAAAAATCAAAAGCGTTCCATGTTCAAAGTTCTCTTCGTTTGGCTATCTGTGGCTACGTATGTATGTGTGAGCGATCGCAAGCAGAGTTCGAGCCCTCCGACGTTCCTCTTACGTCATCCTTGATAAACAAGTAAACAATAGTTTAGCCAATCAAAATAGAGGGTGTGACGGCGCTGACCAATGAAAAGTGAAAGCTGATTCGATGCCTCATTACAGTATGTCAATGTTATATAACTCCGCAGGGTCGCCCTGAAGCTTTGACAGACAAGTTGTACACACGACCGGGACACACGACTAATCGTCTATTCTCTCGATAAATGATGCAAATAAAAGATAGAACATATGTAATAATAACAGAACCCCATGGCCTGTGAGTGCAAGCGCGCCGTACTAGCGGTATTTGCATGAGTGCTGCGGTGTATTCGGCTGTCCTTTCACGAGCGAAGCGAGTGAAAGGACTGCCGCCGAATACACCGCAGCACTCGTGCAAATACCGCTAGTACAGCGCGCTTGCACTCACGGCCATGGGGTTCTGTCATAGAACTCATTAGGATTTGTATGTCCTTATGTTCTCAAGGCAAAGACAACATTTCAGAAGGAGTGTAAATGCAGACAGGTCTGGGATGATGACAGTGACCCTGTTAACTCTCAGAAGTGGAAAAGCTGTCCTTTCACGAGCGAAGCGAGTGAAAGGACTGCCGCCGAATATACCGCAGCACTCGTGCAAATACCGCTAGTACAGCGTGCTTGCACTCACCGGCCATGGGGTTCTGTCATAGAACTCATTAGGATTTGTATGTCCTTATGTTCTCAAGGCAAAGACAACATTTCAGAAGGAGTGTAAATGCAGACAGGTCTGGGATGATGACAGTGACCCTGTTAACTCTCAGAAGTGGAAAAGCTGTCCTTTCACGAGCGAAGCGAGTGAAAGGACTGCCGCCGATATACCGCAGCACTCGTGCAAATACCGCTAGTACAGCGTGCTTGCACTCACCGGCCATGGGGTTCTGTCATAGAACTCATTAGGATTTGTATGTCCTTATGTTCTCAAGGCAAAGACAACATTTCAGAAGGAGTGTAAATGCAGACAGGTCTGGGATGATGATAGCGACCCTGTTAACTCTCAGAAGTGGAAAACATGGCTAATGGTATTGCCTGATTTGGAGAGGTTAAAGGTCCAAGGTGTCTGATACCAGGAGGGTTTGGTGAAGTAATACATAATCAACTATATCATTTTGGAGATGCCTCAGAAGATGCCTATGGTGTTGTTTTTTACTTAATAATAGAAATACTGAAAAGAAAGTATATTGTGCTCTGATCATGGCTAAGTCAAGGTTAGCTCCCTTACATCAGATAACATTTCCTAAACTTGAACAGTGTGCGTAGGTAACAGGCGTAATAAAGGACAGTCTTCCGAGGGGTGAGCTTCGGATGGCTTTGGAGTGAATGTGTGTTCTGGACTGACAGCACAACCATTCTCCATTACAGTTTAAGTAAGACCAAAAGTTTTACAAACCTTGTAGCAAACAGGCTTGCTATAATCCACGACAGTTCCAACCCATCACAATGGCTATACGTAAGCTCCAAAGATAACACAGCTGATAATGTTTCCAGGGCTTTAAAACCAAAAGGATGCTGGAGCGACGTAGCTGGCGTGATCTTAAGTTCCTGTTGAGGAATCAGCATAGATGGCCATCTTTGCCAGTATACAGTCCAGATGTGTTGGACTGTGATAGTGAAGTAAAAAGGGGAACTTAAACATGCAAATAAACTGCTACATTACTACTCCAAGCGGTTCTGGCTTTGTCAGTTAGAGGAGATTTGATCAATGATTAAGCTTTGGGAAACAAACATATGGAATGGTTCCTCACTGTGGCAGAGATTGTGGCCACGGAGAAAGCTATCATCACATACACCTGGAAAATAAATTACGCATCAGAGACATAGGGTCTGAAATCAAGAAAGCCAATAATCCAGAAGAGTTGTCTATGTAGCTTGGAGCCATTCTATGACGGAGATGACTTGCTGAAAAGCAAAGAAAGATTAGAAAGGTCCCTTTAGCAGACACAGCTTTACATCTTGTTATCATTCCAAGAGACCATCATATTGCAGAGCCTTTGGTCAGAAATGTTCACGAATGAGAATCTCGTCATCGTGATCGACAATCTTGGATTCAGGCAAATTAATATTTGTAGATTTAGACTTTCAATAGTTAATGTTTCTGTATTAAACATTTAGATACTGATACACTAATTAGATTTTAAGCTGCACGCGAATATCTTTATCAGAATTGCAGCTTTGTCTTAGACGATTTATAGTATTCAGAGAACAGAATAAGTTGAGTTTGTTTTGGAATGGCTGACCAGAGAAGTTGCAGAAAAAAGTTGGTATGTTGATAAATACAAAGATGTGATGTGTCAGAATTTTTGAGATATAAGCCATCTCAAGTATGGAGAGATCTGGAAGGGTTACTGAGTTCGATGAGTGCAGTCTGGTATTCAGTTGCAGACCGTTCAGAGGGTGAGGAGTAAACTCTGGAATTCCATTCGAATATGAGATATGCTCTTGTTTTTTTGCTGGTGGACAGAATTGTCCCCGAGGCTGTCTTTCGCCCAGTTTAAGCGATGCATTCATTGCTTCGCTTTGACAAAGTTTGTATGCGATGTGTGATAGTGAGCACACGAGCGTGACTGCTTCACGAACTCTACAGCGTGTGGAGGTTTCGCAGTCAGAAAAGATTGTAACAACTTATCTGGGTTATTGAACCAATCTTTTTTGATTGTGAATTCGACAGAGCGTTTTTGTTTGTGGCTTCTCCGCTAGGCGACTTGGTGTCATACGTTGTGAGTCCGAACCCATTTGAAACCACCGTATATTAACCTGTAAAGTGAACGTGCAGCGGAGTTTGTACTCTCTGTAGTTAAGTGATGTGGGATTCCAGTATTCTATATAAAGTGAACTGCCACAATGTGTTGAAATATTCTTCCAGAGACGGGTTATATGATGTGTGAACTCATCTGTGCTGTGACATATGAATCCAATATTCCGAGTACATTCCATTGAATGTATGGTACCGTCTCCAACATCAACCAACTGAATGGGATTCAGGACACAGGTAAAGCGAGATCTTATATGAACAATTGAGGCAATTTAGTCTTGTCATTATTCAGTTTTAACTTGTTAGAATTCATCCAAACCTTGATGTCCAACAGGCAGTCCTCAATCTTAGACGCAGCCGTCGATGTTTCTCTACAGTGAATGCTAGCTAGAGTTGATAATCATCAGCATATTGATGGAAATTTAACAGATGATAAGTTGACTAAGGGATACTGTGTAGAGAGTGAAAAGTATAGGCCCAATTACAGAACCTCGGGTCACTCAAAATCATAGTCAGTGCGGAGATGAATGATGACCCTCAATGATAACTGATTGGAATCTGGTAGATAGATATGACGAAAACTAATGTAGAATAGTGCTTTGTAAACCCAGATCAGTCAAATGTGTGATCAGAATATTATGGTCAATTGTGCTGCAGATAAATCCGGTAAAACAAAAATGACATCATGTCCTGAAACAAGTGATAGTGTTATGTTGTTGTGATCTTTGGCAAGAGCTGTTTCAGTACTGTGAAATTTCTTATATGCGGATTTAAGTGGTTCGAAGAGTGATTTGGTGTTGAGAAAGTTGGTGACCTGTTTTGCTACACCATTTTCGATGGTTTTTGTAAGCGATAGTAAATATGAAACTTGTCTGTATTTTTTTTGGCAATTCTTGGTCCAGGATTGTTTTTTTAAGAAGAGGTGTGACAACTGCAGATTTTAATAACTCAGGAGCAGTCACAGTTATAAGTGAACGATTGACTATGTAGCTGTTTTTAGTAGCAGTGAGTCGATGACGTATTTAAGAAGTGTAGTCGATATCGGATCAAGACTGTATTTTTCCTTGCAGTTTAATTTTCTTTCAAGTTTTTCCATTGAAGTGTGCACTGACAGCCAATTATGCAGAATTGTGTTTATACGAGAAAGGTTGCTGATATCTAAGAGGAAAGCGTGTAATTTTTTTTTTTTTTTTATTCTGACTTTATCTTCTCAGATGTTTACAGCACAGACATGTTTCGATCACAGTATACAACAGCATGCGCAGGAATCAGACTCGGACTCGGACTCCTCGTCAACGTTGTATGCAAATTGTATGGATGTGTAGGGATATGACTTTGGCGCGTTGTCATCCTCTTCAAACTCTTGATTTAAAGCTTTGTAAACGTCTTCAGCTGACGGCCTCAAATCATGGCGGGCGATGATCATCGACTCGATCAGATTCTTGCACTCCTTTGAAATGGCAACGTTTGGGTCGAGTTGTCTGACTGCGTCCGGAAATTTTCTCAGGACCATTCCTATTGGCTCTTGCACCACGTCGCTAAAACAGATACCAAGCCATTTGCCTCCTCTTTGGTCATGCAATATTGGGCGCTCAAGTATAGCACAGAACATCACCCCTAAGGAAAATATATCGGCTTTCTCTGTATAGTGATCCTTGAATACTTCGGGCGCCATGTAGAGAAGTGTTCCCGCCCTTGTATGTATGTAAGATAGCAGAGGCAGTCCAGTACTTGGAAAGGAAACGGTGCTGCTTAGTTTAATCTTTGCAAGTCCGAAATCAGCAATTTTGGCAATCGGCTCACCATTATTCATCGTAATCAAGACATTTTCTGGTTTAAGATCGCGATGAACTATTCCCTTTCCATGGGAATACTGGAGAGCTTCTGCCATTTGTTTCATGAGCACGAGTAGAACTTCATCGCTCCTCTTCTCTTTGATGACGTAGTTCTCAAGGTTACCGCCATTACAGAATTCCGTCACAATACACAGGTTGGTCTGTGTCAAGAAAAATTCTATAAACTGGACGATGTGAGGGTGATCTTTTAAAACTTGCAATGCTACAAGCTCTTGGATTTGAGATGCAGAATTACTACTGCCCTTGATTTCTTTCATCGCATAGATTGCGCCACTTTTGTGATGGACCTCATAAACATCGCCGAAGCCTCCACTACCAAGTTTCTCCCCTTTAATATAATCTTCAGCCGACATGGCATCTGCGTGCAAAAAAAAATATAGTAGAGGCACAGAAGAAAAAATATATATTCAACAATAGTTTTCGCGGACATTTTAAAAAAGATATGGCATTATATCTCTACATACTATTATAATTATGCTTATTATAATTAATATAATTTATATTATATAATATCCCTACAGACTATTATAATTATGTTTATTGTAACTATAATTATGTCCGGGGACATAGAAAGAATTTTTAGAAAGAAAAGTCAGTGTTACAAATATTTAGGCCAATGGCAGCTTTACGCATGAACGTGTTAGTTTTCTTGCTGCAACCATAAACCCTTAAGAAAAACAGAACAGGCAAATGCGGTAAAGATCAAAGGGACTTTGGGTTAACAGAGTACTATCCTACTTGAATAATTAAGATGTGTTAATGAGTCAGGGCGGAATGAAGCTGGACGTGCTCTACTGCACGACATCTTGTTTATAGACACTGCATGCGGCATACGGTAATGATGTTTTCGGATAGCAAGTTATTTCAGTTTTAGAAAGAAAAGTATTACAAGTATTTTGAGAAGAATTCGTCAAAATGATTTTTAAGGTATTTGTCCCGTATTATTTGCGAGATCCGATGCGAATAGAAGTTTACAGGGAGTCAGTATGTTGCTATAAGTGACAAAGTTTCAAATACAAATCCGAAACACATATCGCTGCAGTTCCAGACTTAACAGCTGTTTGACATTACAGATTTGTTTTCATTCCTCAATCGTCCGTGTATCTCAAAATTTTCCCTCATTTTTGCAGTTTTTTAACCGTCAGAATATTTTCTGTGAATGGCCAATTTGCGAGGACAGCGTTTGGGTTTGTGTAAATGCCTGTCTATCTTACCGCTTCTGACTCCACCAACCGTCATTGTGTACCCGATTTATCGCAAGGTATCGCATGACAGTAAAAAACAATGTTAAAATGTTTTTTCTACTACTTTGTGAGTGTAAACATGTGTAGCATATACGCATTTTGGTGTTTCTTGAGGCTAAAACAGTACCAAAATGTTAGAGGTCATGTACTCGAGTTCCATTGGAGAAGTCATTTTTGTATACCTTGGTAATCGTCAAATTTTGCTTGACAGATGTAATAAAGGTCAGATCTTTATTTCTCAGGACTGGAGAAGTGTAGACTTGTCTAACTTGTAAAGGTTTGTTGTTATCGGAGATTTTCTTGCGGGGAATGTAAACTTTAGATGTCGATACCTAGCAAGAGTTTTCTGTAGCGTCTATAGCTAAATGAATACTGTTTTTATCACCTGGTGTTTTCTTGTTGGCTTCGGCTAGAATCCAAAACGTTATCTTCATCGTTATCTGAACATTCACCATGACCGGAATCAAAAACCCTAAAAAAATCTCTGTGTCATTACTCGGAACGTGCCATGCAAGAGCAAAGTGTACATATGCACAACGTCAGTTTGATCGTTAATGAGATTAAATGAACTTAGAAAGTATTGTTGTCGGGGACCGCTTGGCAAATAAACTTAATATATTCCAAGCTAGCTCATACTAAGAATAGCCGGAGTAGCCTGTCCCGTTTTTTCACGAGGGTCCATGCTATAACAATATCCCGTAACCCCAAAATACCCCCAAAAAACCAACCAAACATTTTATATGCGCAGAGCATTTTTTAAACAATGAACACTTTTCCTGATGAAAAATACATTGTCAGGGTACACAAACAGAGTAGAGAGAATCATGACTAAAGGGAGACAATTGTCTTTAACCCTTTAAGATATTTTCACATTTTTGTTCTAAAACACATTTTCTTACTGTACTCCTTCTTACATATGTCAAGAGCGTTTCATCGCCTTGCGTGCATATTATAGTCATCGACAAATGAATTATATTTTACCTAAAAGTTGTGTTGCTAAGAACCTCATTGGGCATTATACTTATTCTATATATTTTTGTCTTGTACTGTTGCATGACCATCGTCATATGACCGGTATAATTTCTTTCTAGTTGAACATCTCCTTTAAAAATCAATCTTATTCACGTCAAAACATAATAGAAAATATCTACAAATATTAGAGATAATTATCAGCCCCAATGGTTTACACAAATAAGCATTAACTAAGGTGATGGTTTAGTCAATTCCAAGACCTGTTATTGGGGCCATAAACACGAATGAATGAGATTAACAGTATAGGTGGTACTTCCAATGTAAGGCCATCGTTATGTTTTACTCTCAGTGTTTACAATTTTTAGCATCACAACAGATTTCATAGTTTAGAAAATATATATTACCTGTGTATTTTCTGTGATAAAAATAAGCAAATGCTTACACATAAACGATACGTCCGAGAACAATGCCTCGTCATGAAAATTATCATGCTCACGCACATATACAAGAAGGAAAATTATGATAAGACGGACTTAATTTGTATCTTAGCATATTAAATTGTCGAGCACAAATTATAATATCTAGAGCATGACATGAATTATGTTCCTCTCATCAAGTACCAGAAACACAAAGTATTGGTTTGAAAATACTAGTAGATTCGTTGGGTACACATTACAATGGTGATTAAGACAAATGAATAGCAATCTTGCCTGATACTCAGTCAGCGATAACATTAAATATTTCATAAATAAGTTGACAAGTGGAACAATGGACATGATTATTGGAGAGAAACAAGACAGATTCAACAAGGAAACAAAATGATAGAATGTACATAAAAGTGAAAGCCAGAGGAGCTCTAATACAATTGATACTCGCTGATTCTCTCCTACGGGTAAAATATGTCGAAGATAATTCTCTTTACCATATAGATTACTATAAAATACGAATGCCATGCACAAGTTTATGTATATAAGATATTGTTACAGTAACAGACAATCTCAAATTAGGCCCCAAAATGCCAACCTTTAGAACTTAAGTTTTTTTCTAATTAATGGTAGCGTAAGTGGTACATTCGAGTCTATATGACGATGAACCTGTGCATGTCCTCATGAACAGAATATCGAAATGCGCGAGTCATGGAGGTAGGACGCGCTGTGAGATCATTTGTCCAATGTTGATTTTGTTTTCACGGACAAGTGTCTTCATATACTGAAAACCTTTGGTTATACATTTCGAAGCACTGTTTGACAACATAAAATAGTTACAGATGCCGAGGAGACCAGCGAGGAATCATGAAACTACCAAACTGAGTGCAAGTAGCGACCAAAGTCCCGAGCCAAAGCCAACGAAGATGGCCGACACTGAAGACTTTTGTCCACACAGCCCAACGGAGAACAAAGACATTAAAATTCAGCTATTTGAAATTCTTCGAACCCTGTCAACTCTGGGAAAGCAAATAGAGAAGATTTCCACTCCTGAACACAGCTTAACTAGGGTAAAAAGGTCAGTTGATTTTGTCAAAATTTTTTTCGAAAATTTTAGAAAGCAACTGGCCGACTTTCAGTCAAACGCCGATCACATAAATGCTGAAACATAGATTACAAGGGCAGCTTACTAACACAGAGAAAGAGTTGCACAGTACCCAAGAAGAATTACATGAACTGCAGCAATATGATGTGGGCGTCGAAAAAATATCGAAATTCACGGTATTACACAGCAAGTGATAAAAACACAGATGATATTGTCATCAAAATTGCAGCGGCTGTAGATGTTGATGGGACTGAAATGACATAGACATTAGTCATCGTTTGCCGAGATGCCAAAGTCACAACCGGGAAGAGTCTTCGCCAACACCACTTATCATTGTCAGATTTGTCAGAGGATCTACAAAAATCAATTCTACTATGTTCTGAAACACCTTCGAGGCAAAACGTCACGTCAACTCCATCGGGAAATAGCACCAACAATATTACGTGAACAAGAACTTGACAACGATGGTGGGGCGCCTTTTCCAGCAAATGAAAGAAAGAAGAAAACAACTGAATTTGAAATACGTCTGGACCAGCAACGGCAAGAGTTATACTCATAAAGATAGCAGCTCCGAAGCCGTCATGGTACCGTCACTGAAGAACATTAACCACATAAATTGAACACCAAGAGCAACTTTTTTGTTTTTGTTTTATGGACTCCTACTCACAAGATCACATTGTCAAGTGCGATTGTTCTTCATACACTATCATCGAGTTTAATCAAGGTAAAAATCAAAATGACAAACTTTCCATGATCTCAGTATGCCATTTAAATATAAGTTATCTTAGTAAGCATTTTGATGACTGTTTTGATTTCCTAAATGTATTACACCACAATTTTCTCGTAATTGTCACAAACTTGGTTGAACAGAAAAGTAAATAAGTCACTTTTTCAACTGCCATCATATCAGCTATACACATGTAGTCACGAGATTGGTCAGGATGGAGGTGTCGCAATGTATATTCATTGCTCACTCGCCTACTCTCAAATGGTTAATTTGTATATTGCAAACTGTGAGTCACTTTTCTTCGAAGTTACCATTGCAAAGAAAAACGTTGTCTTTGGTGTAATTTATAGAAAGCCGAATACTTCAACATCAGACTTTCTTGAAGTCTTTGAAAAGTAATTGATTGTCTTTCGTTGAATGACAAAAATTAATTAATTGTCGGAGATTTCAACATCGATATGTCTTCATCGTCTCATTTAAATACTTCCTATTCAACACTGAATTCGTATAACTTCCGCCAAGTAATTAACACCCCAACCAGAAGAACTGATAATACATGTACAACAATAGACCACTTTATTATAGAAATAACGGGCGACGCGCTGACCATTAACGTTTATTTGTGGGCAAGGGCGAGAGGAAAGCCAAAAATTAACGGGCGAGGCTTGCCGAGCCCGTTAATTTGGCTTTCCTCGAGCCCGCGCCCACAAATAAACGCTAATGGTCAGAGCGGAGTCTGTTATTTCCATTATATTATCAGTGAACCCAAGAAAATCGTCAAAATTTCCGAAAATTTCAGGAGCGAACGACAACCGGGCCCCAGAAACTGAGCAATACGCGACGCACTGTCATGCGCGCTGTAAAAAATTGACAAATCCGAATGTTTTCAGAAAAAAGTATCTCAACTTGACCTACAAGTGCTCCATTTTATTTTGTGATTGATTGTGATTTATGTTTGAGCTGTAAAGTTACAATACTTTGAGTTGTTAAATCTTATTATTCATATTCACGGACCTGTAAACAAACCATTACTGTGTATTTGTGGTCAGTCATGTGGTTCATCTCGACCAATCACAATGCGACGGACAGGGAATGGTAATATAATACGAATATAACATATCACTTTTTGGAATGCGGTTCCATCGAATCTGATATTTCAGACCATCGGTCCATTTTTTGCAATTGTAAAAGGGTCGAAAGATGTTTTCAAACAGCATACGCATCACACATATTTCGATTTTTTAGTTACAATAGTGAGTCTTTTTGACTGACTTGAGTAGTACTTCATGGCAGAAAGTGTATGATTGCAGTAACGCGGATTATGCCTACAATATACTTCATGAAAAAATTTATGTTATTGCGATGAAATATGTACCCTTGACAACAAAAAACACCGTAGAAAATCAATTTTGAAACCGTGGAGAGCAAAAGGCCTTGCTTATTTCTATCAATAAACACATTTGCTTTCTAAACAAGCGACCTAGCGGCCGATATAGCTCCGCTGTGTTTATGTAGAGAATAACTATTTTTGACACACTGATGAAGAAGGTGGAAATCTTTGATAGCTCAATGCAGTGGCCAGAAAAAGTGGCTAAAATAAGCTGCAAAAATACGCAAATGAAGATTTCATCATACTTTGAATATATCACATCGGATCATCCCTAAGAACATGTCAACCAAAGCTATCTGATGAGTAGTTTTTTGAGAATAAAATTTTCTGACCAAAAATGGCAACAATTGCCCCCAAAAATAAAATTGCAGATTTCATCATAATTTCAAAAGATCAAAGTTAGTTCATCTAAAAACCTGTACACCAAATTTCAAAGCTGTTAGACAAGTACTTTTTGAGAAACACAATTTTTGACCAAAAATGGGAAAAATTCCCCAAAAAATTTACATTGCAGATTTCATCATTATTTCAATAAATATAATTTAGTTCATCTATAGAAACCTGTATACAAAATTTCAAAGCTATCAGATGAGTATTTTTGGAAATACACATTTTTTGACCAAAACTGGCAAAAATTGCCCCCAAATACAAAATTACAGATTTCATCAGAAATTCAATATATATTACTTAGCTCATCTGTTGAAAACGGTATACCACATTTCAAAGCTATCAGACCAGTACTTTTTGAGAAACACATTTTTGGACCAAAAATGGCAAAAATTTCCTCAAAAGTACAAAATTGCAGATTTCATCATAATTTCAATAAATATCATTAAGTTCATCTATAGAAGCCTGTATACCAAATTTCAAAGCTATCAGATGAGTATTTTTGGAAATACACACTTTTTGACCAAAAAGGGCAAAAATTGCCCCGAAATACAAAATTACATATTTCATCAGAAATTCAATATATATTACTAAGTTCATCTATAGATACCTGTATACCAAAATGACCAAAAATGGCAAAAATTGCCCCCAAAATACAAAATTACAGATTTCATCAGAAATTCAATATATATTACTAAGTTCATCATATACCTGTACATATTACCAAATATCAAAGCTATCTGACCAGTAGTTTTGAAGAAGAAGATTTTTAAAGATTTTTTTACCAAAAATGACAAAAATGCCTTAAAAATACAAATATGCAAATTCACCATGATTTAAATAAATCTGACTGAAGTCACCCTAAGTAAACTGCATATCAAATTTCAAAGTAATCGACAAGCGTGTCAGAGAAGAAGATTTTTTTACCAAAAACACCAAAAATGCCCAAAAATACAAATATGCAAATTCACCATGATTTGAACAAGCTTAAATGAGGTTCCCCAAAGTGAACTGCACATAAAATTTCGAAGCAATTGGATTTGCGGTTTCAGAGGAGAAGGCAATTGTTGATGGACGACGACGGACGACGACGGACGACAAAGACGGACAACGACGGAAATCAACCTATTGGATAAGCTCTGCATCGCTGACAGCGGAGCTAAAACGTAAGACGTGTCCCAAGAACGACGATGTTATAATTATATATAAGAATTACCATAATGTCCTAACCAAGGTTTAAAACACACAAAGAAAATGTATTATTGCAATAAATTTAACTCTGTAAGTGGGAATTCTGGAAAAATATGGATTGTTATAAATGACATTCTCTATAGACGTAACGAAAGTAGTATAGCCCCAAACAAATTAGAACTTAGTGAAAATGGCGACAGTGTGATAACAGAGAGTACAGATATTACAAATGGATTTTATAAGTATTTCTCTGATATTGGGCCCAATCTGGCGTCCAAAATATCCACTGATATCATCCAGAATCATTTGAAGCAGATTCGCAGCAATTCCTTCTTTTTTTCGATCAGTTGTACCAGGAGACATTCTTAAAGAATTACTCTCTCTGGATTCCTCAAAAACACTTGGTTACGATTTCACTCATCCTCTTTTGAATATTCTTGCAGCTAAGTATATTGCTTGCCATATTTCACATATTATCAATCTTTTAATTTCGAATGGTGGTTTCCCTATAGTCTACAAGTTGCAAAAATTACTCCTCTTTATAAAAAGGTTGTCCATTTGATGTTGGCAATTACAGATCAATTTCAATCTTTCCAGTTTGTAGGAAATGTGTTGAAGCAGTTATCGACAAATAGCTTGTTTCTTTTCTTGACAATTATGATATTTAATTTATACGCAGTATGGATTTCGCAAAAAGTACAGTCCTAAAGTTGTTCAAGCTGACATTGTTGCTGATCTTACAGAGAAGATGGACCAAGGCTATGATACATTAGGTATATTTGTTGATTTGTAAAAAACCTTTGTCACTACAGATCATGATATCCTTGTTAACAAACACATTTGTGCGTAGAATAACTATTGCATCGACGAAACTTTTCGTTAGATTCATCGAGGAAAGCGTTAGAGGACGCTGCTGCATGACTTCTGTCAAATGTATTAACATCTTCCGAAATTAAGGTTACTATTGTCGAAAGATCATTGTGCAAAGTACATTCCAGGAAAGTTTACAATAACAACTGTTGGATTAAATATATTCAATGAATAGACAACCAGTAAACACTCACCTATTTATTTACATGCCCTGTTACATCAATGGTAAGTAAAATTATTCTTGAGGAGGATAGTTTAGGTTAAATTAGGCCAAACAAGCATTCTGCATACACTTATCTGATTTCACAAGTCTTGTTACGTCACTTACAAGTTTATACGAGCTAACACCTGGTAGCACCAAGGGCAGCACCTCCCAGGATTGCTCTCTGATAATCTTTTCTCTTCATATTTTGGAAAGCTATTGCTGTAGTTCTTTTGTAGTCTACTCCATGACTGTCAATTGAACGTACTGATACTTTCTGTTAAATATAGTTAGACTCTAAACTGATTCTCTTCAGAGATAATTCTTGCACGGGACTTTGTTTAGCGAAGGTACAACAGGACTAAGCCAGTCATTCTGTATCATCTGTATATGTATTCTTGACATTTTGTCGTTACTTAACATTCTCTTTGCACCTCAACAGTGGATTTTCTGAAGTATTCTCGGTCGATGTTGCTAGCAATCAAGCCTCTGACCGAACAATTCCAATCTATTCAATAACAGCTGTTGTCAGTTTTGAGACAATTAAGAATTGATGAAATCCTTCGGACAATGGGAGGGTGTGGAGCAGGTGACAAAAACCCTAGACCTATAACACAAGATATTGGCCATCGAACTTTTACCATAATGTAAATTTGGTGTAAATTAGCAAAATCTCAACAGAGTGCCAACTAGCAGATTGGATGTGCCAACATCTCCTACATACCAATGCAATGTACCTAACAAACAGACTAGACGAGCTATACCTGACCATGGAAACTACTGCCATTAATCAAGGCTGCTTTTTGAAATTTAGAACACAGATTTGATCCCTAATAAAATTAAGAATCCGTTGATACATTATAGTAAGACGTGATCGAAATCTGGTACAGACAAGACTGGTGGCTTTATGTGTATCAAATGCCTCTCAGCATTGTTCTGACCAACAAACTTCTGCATTTTTAAGCAAGTTAGTCAAATGTTCAGTAATGGTGAAGAAATTTCGACAGAATTTCCTGTAGTAATCACCCATACCAAGAAAGAGCATCAGTTGTCTCCTGCAATTTGGTATACGAAAGCCAGAAATGGCATTGATTTGCATCGATAGGTTTTACCTCACCCTGTACTAAAGTGCATCCAAGGCAGGTCACCCTTGACCAACAAAACTCAGATTTGGCGAGCTTGACAGTCATTATTGCTTTAGCTTCTGCATGAGTTTGATGTGTTCCTTCCATTTGTTGCTGTACTGGACAACATCGACGACGTAAGCTTATTATTCTTCTGAACCGGACATGACGTCATCAATCATCCGTGGTATGTGGCCGGCGAGTTCTTCATTGAAAATGCCATTACTTTGTGCTGAAACAATCCGCCATGTGTAAGACAGGCGATATTTGACGAGAACTATCCACAAGACGAACCTGCCAAAATCCCTTGAGTAGATCGAAATTCGTCATATATTTGGCTTTTCCAAATTGATCGATGCGGTAATCAATCCTTGGGATTCGAAAAGTGTCCGTTTTTGTGAGAGTGTTTACTTTCCTATAGTCAGTGCGCATACAATATCTTTGATCACGTTTTGGCTCAAGTATGCACAGTGAACCCTGGTTACTGTTACTTGGTTCAATAAAGTCATTGTCCAGCAGGAACTTGACATCTTTCTGGAGATATTTCGCTTTATAGGATTCAGTATGTACGGGTGTTGTTTCACAGGTTATTTTCACCGACGTTAACTTGCCAACTTCAACTCAAGATTTTACAGGATTTCTGAATTCTGGGATTTGACCGATCCCTGCTCTGAATTTTGAGTATTTTCACTCAAATCAGTTTCATTATTGTTACCTTCATAATGGTTTGAATTGACAGGTTGTGTTACAGTAGGATTACTCCTATCTAAATATGGCTTAAGCACATTTATGTGGCATAACTGTTTTTTGTTTTCAATTGTCAGGTATTATTAAGATATAATTTAAATCTCTTAATTAGTTATCAATTAGGTAGTGACTAAAGTAACGAGCATGGAGTTGTTTTCAAGGAACCGAAGAAGAACATGAAACTTTTGACCATTTTCAAATTTTCGTTTTTAGGTGTCGTTATTGTATTTCACTTTCATAGATTGCTGAGATGATTCAAGGTTTTATCTGGTCAATTCACATGCCGTAGAAAGTTTTTCACAAAAATCCTGACACACATTGTAAAATATTCAGACAATCATTATCATCCGATAGGAATTTCTCTTTGAAGTGCTTAAGTGGGCCACACACTGTATGCCCAAAAACAAGCTTGAACGGGCTTAAACAAAGAGACTATTGAGTTGACTAAAACAGTAGGTCCTAATCATATTTTTCAAAGTCTGATGAAATCGCTCGAGAGCACCCTGATTTTCCGGGTGATAGGTAGAGAAGTATACTATTTAATGCTAAGCTGATCCATAATTTGTTGAAAAAATTCCAGATATAAAGTTGGAGACCTGGTCGGATTGGACACATTAAAAAAGGTCAAATAATTGAAAAATTTGACGAAAACTTTCATTATAGTCTTTGCCTTTATATTTCTCAGTGGTGTTGATTCTGGAACCAAGTGGATGTACACATAATTGTCAGCATTTATTCTTTTCCTAATCATGTTTTTGGTAAGGTCCCAAAAGTCTATGAGTGTCCTACTGAAGGATTCTTAAAATATAGGAATTGGCTGTAAAGGGGCCTTTGGAACGATCTGATTTGGTTTTCCTACCATTTGACATGAGTAAAACGTTTTACAGAAATTTAAATGTACTACATCCTGCCTGAGAAAAGACCAATAAAAATGACTGAGAATTTTATGACATGTCTTCAAGACTCCAAAATGACCAGCCAAGGGGGTTTCATGGGCCAGGCACAATATTTTAGAACGAAAGGACTTTGGAACTACTATTTCATGTTTTATAGCCAAATTGTCATCAACCAAGACATCTGTAAGTCTCCACTTATGGTACGCATTAGAATACCAAACTTTGTATAAGAACAAACAGGACTATCTGAAGTTCCAGCTTCGTCAACAACACAAACTGTTGTGTTGTTCTGCAATGCGATTTGATCAAGAAAATGTTTGACCTTGGTAAACAGATTTTTCAAATCTATCCGGGATAATGGTTTGATCCGTATCAAACCCCTGACTAAGAAAGGTGTCATTTTAGTCAACGTTTGTGACTTCATTTTTGAGAATATTTTGATTCTCAGAAGTTTTCTTTGAAATGGCTCGAGTGCACATGCAGGATAAAAATCAGAAATTTCCTGTGCAGTTGACTCTGGATCCTGATTTAAACAAGGTTTATCGGTCACAAACGAATTTGTAATGACCTTGTCCCAAGCAAGGTCGTTTCAAAGGAGAAGGTGAATCCTTCAAAAGGCAAAAAAGGCCTTATACCTAAAGTCATAGGTCCAGAACCAAAGTCCGCAGACAAATACACATTATGGAGAGCAACAGGAATGCATTCATTACAACCTACCCCTCAAATAGAACAGCTACTGAACATTAGATCCTGAAAATGATGTTTTTTAGAAAACGGCAGGATATCTGTCAACAAAACGCCCCGGTATCTCTTAAAATTTTGACAGTGGTAGCAGAAGACAAATCACAAGAAAATGATATTAAACCATCCTGAAAAAACGATTGTAAAATACCCATAACGCTATCTTGAGAATAATTAACCTTGACCTCATCATTGAGATGGGATAAGAGGGGTTAACCTCAGAAAATGTGTTACACACATTATTAGACTCTTATTGAGATGATGAAGAAATAAAGCTGGTTGGCTTCGATCTACTTTGGCTACCCTAACATTTACATTTTCTTTTCAGTTACAGACAATCTGACATTAAATGGCCGTCTTTCATACAATAATGACAAGAAATAGTACCAAATGTTTTGCCAGATGTGGGCTCTAATAAAGTATGAATGTTACCTGACTCCTGTGAACCGCTTTCATTTGATTTTCTTTTTTCCTTTGAAAACTTCTTAGATAAAAAGGAGTTAAATTTCCCTGCGTTGTTACGGTATGAAAACGACTGGGATGGTTTGCTGACAATTGACGTTTTATGGGTCATGAGTAATCATCAACGGACGTGCAGCAGCCGCGAACGTATCTGCTTTTTGTTCATTAATAAATACCTTGATGTGACTTAGAATGCACATTTTAAATTCTGCAATCAAAATGAGTTGCCGTAATTTTGCATAATCTTGACACTTTCTCAGAAAAACGCCAGCGGTAAAACAGTTGTTCCTTTGGCGAGCAAATTCAACGTAAGTTTGATCTTTTACTTTCTCAGTCCCTAAATGTCTGACATAAGCTTCAGACACATACTCATAGCTCTTGAGGAGTAATTCCTTTATACAATCATAATCTGAAGTCTTTCTCTGGCTTAACCCACAAAAGCACTCTCTAAAAGCATAGCGTCGATTTAGTAGGCCAATTCTCACTCTGAGCACTTTTGTCAAAGTAGAGGAAATATTTGTCAACATCCTTTTCTTGGAAGGGGAACTAACTTGAAATGTTTAGTGATGTCTAAATTATCTAAGACGGAGAATTTTCCTGTATGTCCAAGCTCCAAACGTTTGGAGCTTGGACAAACTCCTCTTATGGGATTATTGTAAAGTTCACAAAATGAAAAAAATGTCGTCTGGGATTTTTTGAAAATCTAATATTCGTTTTTCCGTTTGAGTGAACACAGGAATGGCGGCTGTTTGAAGTTCAATTGTCGGTTAATGTTTAGTTATTGGGTTTTCTAGTACCAACTGTGCACAGCGACCCCTAATTTTTAGCTTACGTGTTCACACACTTGAAGCTTTTGTCATAGCGATGTCTGTCAGTACCAAGTAACATCAGTGAACAGGATAGTCTAGGTCATTTGAGGTCAAACAATAACCATTCCGTATGCACTCATTTAACTCATTTACAAGCCCTGTTCCGTCACTTTCAAGTAAAGACGAGCTAACAGAATATTTTATATCGTATACTCGTGAGAAACGATCGGTTTGTGTCTTACTATAGACCTACTCTTTATGAAATGACACAATTTTGGCCGCCTCGGTGGATGTCAAGGTAGAATGCACCTCGGGGACAGATATTCGGACTCTCAAACTTTCACAATTCCTTTCTGATCTACCACTTGTGAGGGAGCTCATGTTAAAGGTCTTAGTGTAAGAAAAATTGTACCATCTTGCATCTTCGAAATCAAAATTTGATTTTTTTCTCCATAGAGTCAACACAGGGTAATAATTAATATAATTATATAAGTATTATATAGAAATAATAACGCGAATAATAATAGGTTTAATTTCCGTGAAAATTTCACCATGAGGGTATTTTGGGTCGAAAAGACCAAATATGATATCCTTTTCATTGCCCCATGTTTCCATGGTAACCGTTTTAGGGATTGAAAATTTCATTTTTTATAATATCGCATGACAAATTACTTTGATTGATATTAAAATTATCAAGTAGGGGAGTTCGGGTCAGAGAACACAGAAAACAGACTGATTTTAATGTTCCCAGTTGTCATGGTAACTATTTTGGGATTGAAAATGTTACTTTTTTCCCTAATTACTATTAAAGAATTATTGATTGATATAACAAATTGATCATAAGAGTTTTTCTGGTTAGCACACCAAAAAAATTCACACTCATTTTAATGTGAGATGTTTCCATGGCAATCATTCAGGAGTAAAAATTACCAGTTTTTTAAAGATTCCACCTAAAATCCAGTAATTAACAGAATGTGTTATATCAAAGGGATATTTTGGGATAGAAAGACCAAATATCTGATGTAAAAATCCAGGAATCAACATAAATAATAAGGGTTATCTTGGGGTAGAAAGACAAAATATGATATCCATTTTTCCTGCCCTGTGTTTCCATAGTAACCTATTTGCGTTTTAAAATTTCAATTTTTTCCCAAATTCCATTAAAAGTAATCCCACTTACTCACTTACTATGCAACTGCTCTCCCAGGTGTATTTATCGCAGCATGAACTACATGTTCATTTTTTCAATTTTTCATTTTTTCATGTTGCCATGGTAACCATTTTAGTAACCATAGTTTTTTTATTGAATACCATACACTCTCGAGAGAGTCTATATTAAAACATAATTCACTGTTTTTTATTTATTTTATGGATTTCTACGTAACAACTTTTAACATTTGTTCTATAATAATAATAATAATTGTAATTTATTTGCCTTCATTCTAGGAAGAATAATAAAGATAATGTATATAGGGGCCATTTTGGTCAAAATTATGTTTTCCGTTATTTTTAGTGTGTGTGTGTTAGCACTAATTTTACATAGACCAGAAATAATTTTCAAGCATTTTTAATTGTGTTTCATGCAGTCATCCAAAATAAGTGTTATATAGTATATTACGTGCTTATTATGCATTGATCGAATTAAGTTTATACCTTCAAATTAATTTTATGTCCTGAAATTAATTCTACTAGTATCCGAACCCAATCCTCCTTATCACCCAATGTACCATTATATTTATCACAAGCAGTAACAGTAGCACACAGTTTTTTTGTTTGTTTTTTTGTTTTAATAAAAACATAACTCACTGGTACTTATTTATTTTATGGGTTTATAATTAACGACGTATAATAATGTTCATTTTATAATAATTTATTTTGATTTCTTTGCCTCATTCCAGGAAGAATAATGAAGACAAAATTATTTCTGATTGTTTAACTAAAGTAAAAATTATGGCAATGTAGTGGCGCATTATATTTTTGTGTGACCTGGCGTGACCCCATAAACTCTATGATTCTGATGATTAGCTAGATCTCCCCTTTCCATGGTAGCAATGGCTAAATTTGAACATGATCCCTGTATACCTTTAAACTTTTTTTTAACCCAGCTTGCCAAGAAAAGGGGAAATATTACAAGTTAAATGTTTCATGTTTAATATTGCCCAGGGCTCGAAATTAACTTTTTATGCTGGTAGTCCACTTTGGCAACCATATTCTGAAGTTGGTAGCCCGGTGACACTGGCTGGTAGCCTATGCATATTTTAGATCAGGGGTATCTTTTTTCGTCAATCAGACAAGAAAGGACTATTTTACAAGGTTATGCCCATGAAGTGAATTTTGTAGTTTTTTTATGTGTATACTTGCACACCTTTAATGCCCAAGGAAACAGGTGTAATGGACGACAGTGGGACTCAAAAGTTTTGTGACCTATAAACAACTCGTTTCACTCTCACGGTTGTATGCAAATTTTAAAGTCGTCATGACAACATGACAACAATATGGTCTTTTCAGCACTGAGACATACTGTAGCAGGGCTAAAAATAGACCATGGCCCTTCTGTTGGGAGGAGGCATAATTTCCGTGTCATTTAGATTGATACATTATTATCAAAATCCAACGAGAATGCATTTTTATTGGCCATCGTTTCCTGTGCCTGTCATTCAAGTACGTCAGTTCAGATATGGAAACTTTGTTGCAAAGTTCCACCGCACGGCTGGTCGTCTCCAGAACAAAGTCATACTGTGGCAAATTTCTATGCCCAGCTTGGTTTGACTGCATTGATCCAGCTCGTCTCAAAGTGACGGACGCATCTTTCAACCTTTCAGCTTCCATCTGAATGATTGAACGACGTGAAACGCAAAATTCCATCGCATATTATCTGGCAATATGTACAGTAGAAATACTGTATAACGTCGCTCCAGGTACGTATAAGCTTATACTCCACAAAATGGCCACAGGCGGCGTGAACATTGTGAAAGGATTTCCTAAGCATCCTACTTGTTACCTGAGGGACTCACTTGTGATGTCCTGAAAAGTATTCTCTGCAGTAATTTCAGTTTCTGTCAACATGCAAAGCTCTACGACAAGATTATAGCACGAGACGTAGTGTACAGACTACACATTCACGCGCAAGTTAACTCAATTGTGCATGCTTATATTGGCAGACTACTCTTGTAAACGAGTGCGCATGCGTGAAGGTGTATTTGCAGCAAATACACTTGTGGCATAGACTCTCTGCACATTCGCTGTGCCTTGTTTTATGCGCGCCAACGACTGCCACGATGGGCCTGCATTCGAACACCTCTTTTTCAGAATTCCCACAGCTTCTATGAACTGTTATTAGATTTATATATAATAATTATAGCCCCTAAACTTGTAATAATAATAAAAATAATAATTAATAAAGTATTATATAGAAATAATAACACGAATAATAATAGGTTCAATTTCCGTGAAAATTTCACCATAAGGGTATTTTGGGTCGAAAAGAGCAATATAATATCGATTTCACTGCCCCATGTTTCCATGGTAACCATATTAGGGGTTGAAAATTTCAGTTTTTTCTAATATCAAATGAAAGTTAGTTTGATTGATATGAAAATTATCTAGCGGGGGGAGTTCCGGCTAGAGAACACAAAAACAGACTTATTTTAATGTTTTGAGTTGCCATGGTAACTATTTTTGGATTGAAAATGTGATTTTTCCCTAATTCCTATTAAAGAACTATTGATTGATGTAAAAAAATTGATCATAAGGGTTTTTTATGATTAGCACAACCAAAAAGAATCACACAATTTAAAGGTGAGATGTTTCCATGGCAACCAATCAGGAGTAAAAATTACCAGTTTTTCAAAGATTCCACCTAAAATCCAGTAATCAACAGAAAGTGTTATATCAAAGGGATATTTTGGGTTAGAAAGACTAAATATCCAGTGTAAAAATCAGTAATATAAAGAAATATTACAACAAAAGTTTATTTTGGGTTAGAAAGATATAATATGATATCCAATTTTACTGCCTTATGTTTCCATAGTAACCTATTTATGTTTTAAAATTTCATTTTTTTCCCAATTCCATTAAATTTTATCCCAGCTACTATGCAAATGCTCTCCTAAGTGTATCTATTAAAGCATGAACTTCATGTTCATTTTTGTTTTATGTTGCCATGGTAAATTTTTTTTATTTAAACCATAATTCACTGTTTTTTATTTATTTCATTGATTTCTAAGTTACAACTTTTAACATACAAGACACTATTTATATTGTTTGACATTTTGAAAGGTAATGAAGGGGAACTTGTATATATTCGACCCCGATTTTACACAGGATACATGAAAACAACGCGAGAAGGAATGAATGGTCATATGAATGGTCATAACCATTAATTCTTTCTTCGACAGTTTCTTTTTGATAGAGGTGGACAATCATGAAATTCGCGTGTAATAAATCGAACATCCTTAAGAATCATAACTACTGAATAACATTAATTTTCATGATCATAAATCTGGCTGTTTTAGCTTTTTTAATGCTGATTGTTAGCCTATTTGTGGCGGACTTTTCTTTAGCATTTCAGAACGAAATGCGGTTTCATGAAAGAACTTATAAATTGTTACCTGTTGTGTACAACAAAAATAATTATATATTATTCCCTAATATTTTTCTTCGTTCAGCTGGGGGAAATACGAGTGACGTAATGACCGTGTCACCACGAGTCGAAGACGAGTGGTGACACGGTCATTACGTCACGAGTATTTCCCCCTGCTGAACGAAGAAAAATATTAGGGAATAATATATTTATCACATACACAAGCCAAGTTTTTATTTTTTTACGAAAAATAATACCTTAGCAACTTATTTTCGTATATTCAGATTGGAACTATTTTTCGGTATACCAATCCGCCGAACGTCAGTTGTCAATCATTCGCTCTTGTTTGGTCACGTGACTAGATGTTTGGTCTGGCGTGTCTGTTATGGACGAACTTTGTTGTGATGTCTACAGGACAAGTTTACAGGCTTTTCGCTTCGTGATTAAGCAGTGTTTTGCCTAGTTTAGACAATCATCTTAGACTAGTTTGATCCGTTTTCAAAGAGAGATGACCCTATATTGACTATAAGGGAAAGGGCCAGCCTGGTACATGCACATGTGGAGTCTCATTTCTAGTACCGCCATGGTGTACACAACTACAAGACAAGTTGACGCGATGGAGCCTGACAATGGACCTCCTGACATTTACTTTTTGAGACTTGGATAAAGGCGAATTCTAGAGACAGGTAGTCATTTTCATTGATTTCTGTGTATACGTATTTGTCACGGTTACCTTGCATATCTATTCCAAAAATTATCACTACACGCGTACGTATACCTTTCAAAGAACGTTTAACTTTAATTACAATGAACGCTTGACCTCCCTAACAGGAAAGTCGTTTATGTTTACAACTCTGTAACTTGAAAAAGCAAATAATGTACAATAAATTTAACATGAAACTGTGAAAATCGGAACGTGTATACTTCTTAACATTAACAACAACAACACAATTTTCAAATTTGCTCTTGTGAACTGTCTGATGAATCATAAATTATCGCTCTCCTGTAACGCTTACGTACCGGACTTTCGAAGGAGCGGGAACCGGGCGACTGGCGATCAGTGTTATTTGTCGATGTGATGTTGAACGTAAACGTTCCGCCATAAATAAATGCCCCGTTAAGAAATCCTGATGTGGATGCCTGCTGATGACTGTTACTGGTAACAAACGGTGAGGTCGCAGGTACTTGAGATGACGGCGCCGTGGTACCGAAGGTCTTGACCGGTCTGGCCATCGATAAGGCTTTGCTTTGCCGCGGCTCTGGATTACTCAATATGTCGGACATTTCGCGTTGTTGGTCGAGCGATGCCACTCCGTATGTGTTCACGCTTTGTACACAAGAATGTCCGGACAACTGCTGGACTTGAGTTGGAGGTACGCCAGCGTGTAAAAGTCGTGAGACACAAGCCTTCCGTACACTATGGTTTGTTTTTTTCCCGGGAATTCCAGCTTCCTCCGCGATTGACTGAACGATGGTGGCTAATTTATTTTCACCCATGGCTTGGCGTTTGAACCACACCTCGGCGTCGGGTTTGTAGATAATCGCGAGGTAAAACGGGTGGTCATCGGAGCTGAAATCTTGGGGACGGCGATGAGCGTACTCCTTGAATGTTTCGACGGGACACGTTTCTGGATTGTCCGGTGTAGCAAACATCTTGGGATTGAACGGACGTGGAGATTTTCCGACTTGCCCCGATCTTGTTTTCGTAGCTCTTTCATTAAACTCTAAGTACGCGAGGTTTGTTGCCGTGTGCTTGATTTTTATGTCGCCCCATTTCAGTGAACGGTTTTCTTGGCCGCCGCGGAAACCGAACAGTTTGGTGTTGTTCAGCCAAACAGCATACAGAAGTGCTTTGGGAATGTACTCCAATAATATTCTTCTCGCGAATGATCTTTTCTTCGTCTTCCGTCAATGCTTCGGCAGCATGTGGCTTGTTTCCTTTCCCTTGTTTTTTCAGTTCCGAACGCTTTGCTGCCAAAACGTTTCGAGAACGCTTGAATTCGTTATCTCTCGAAATGGAAAGTCCGTAGTTCTTTTCTTGGAGATAACGGTCGATGCCTTTCTGATAATTAGTTAATGTATCTGGCTCATATTCACGACCATTTTTCTGACGTGTGCTGAGAAAGAAACTGGATAAGTAGTCATCCAGAACATTCGCCGGGATATCTTCGATTGGCCTGGTCTCCAGAGGGTCGGCAAACTGAACGTACTCGGTAAACTGGGTGACGGCCGTGTTGGTGTTTTTTACAGTGTTTTTTTTTCCTCTGAAGACTAACAAATTCATCCTCTTCGGAGCGAGTGAAAGTCGCGTATCGGTTATTTTGGCTGAGTTTGTTGATCGGACTGTGGCGCCTCCTTGAAAATTTCGTCGTTTGTGAGTTGATCGGCGAGAGCGAAGAGCTCGGCAATGTTGAAGTCTTCGTCCATGATCTCGAACTGATTAACTTTCAACCGATATAGACACATTTTCTATCTAAAATCTATGAAATATCGTCGTAATTGCACACTGTTTTAAACATACATAAACGTGGCAAGTCTGAGTAATAACTGCTCAAAATTTTTGAACATAGTTGTCTTACTTTTCACACACGCCAATTTTATTTCTACCCTCAGACTACGGAAAGCTTGCCGTTGGCGCCGCGGTCTGGCGCGGCATTCCACAGCAAGCGGCCCCAACGCCCTTCGCTAGCAGTGTTGCCGGTATATATTTGGTACCATTATTAATTCACCAAATATTTCTATGCCGATCGTTCGGAATGTTTGCGTTCGTATTTTCACATGTGTTTTTTATTAGAATATCCTATTCAACCCCTCATTTCCCTGGTCTTCAAAACCCACCCACTTTTCGTGTTCGGACGTAAGATTGTATGCACAGGCCAGCGGGTAATGGCCGCCATGTATTGTTTGTTTACATTTGAGCACTTGGAGGTCAACGTGAAAAAAGTTCCGACACACGAAAATTGATGACATAGACGCGGGTTGTCGTGACGTAGAACGACCAGAGAATAAATCCCGTATTTTTGTCAAGAGATGACAAACTTGGCTTGTGTATGTGATAAATGTTTATAAACAGATAAATTGCAGGATTTTTCATACTATTCATAACCATAAATATCGCTAAAGATAACAGTAAAATATTTTGAAACCGGATTCAAGTGAAGGTATAGGCCAATGAACACTAGTGACACTGCGAGGTTGAAGTTTCCTCCATATGGCCCATTTCGTTGTACAGTGATACAACCAACTGTTGGCATGCCTTGTTCGCACCGGCATTTTTCACTCAGAATTTCCTTGAATTGCGAATCTGTCAAGGGACTTGAAATTCTTTATCATTGATCTGTGGCACTCATAGTACAAATCTCCTGTGTTAGCATCACATCCAGTTACGTTCATGAGACTTCCTTCCATCCAAAAGACGTTTCGCAGTCCGTGATCACGATAAAGGGTTTCAGTGTAACTTAAAACACAACTGAACGTATTGCCGGAAACACAAATATATAGAGAGTTCAAGGTTGTCACCTAGCTAAGGGAATCAGAATAAAATTTGAGTCTATTCTTTAGTCTAGGTGATAAGTTGATATAACAACTCATTTGGTCGAATATGATTAAAATACTTGGGACAACGCCCCTCGTGTTTTATCGCATAATCGCCCAAAGTCGTTCATTATTAATCACAAATCCATCGAGGTTGTAAAGCACCTTAGACTTATATGACATGTGATTGCCATCTACCTTTTTATCAAGAATGTAACATCGGGTGTAAATCTGCAAAACCTCATTGCAGGACCTACTGTCAGATGGAATTTGCCAACATGGTTGAATACTAACGCAAACTAGACGACCTACATGGGAAATATTTTAGTTTTCAAAATCCTACATCACTATAATTTGAAAAGAAAAACTCCAAAGACTCATAATTTTTCAGCGTCCTACAAACTAAGTCTTGTAACTAATTCTTCTAAGCAGAAAATGACCATGATAGTCATATTTTGCCTGAAATTGTGACATCAAAATATACCTATAATCCAAAAGATATGACATGGCAAACTGAAAAGTCACCATTTTGTCATATGTGTGCACCACATATATTGCACATTTCAGGAGAGAGGTCTTGCACTTGACAATCATTAACAAAACATTATTCCTGATGGCAGCTGCTTTTAAGGACTATTTTATATATAGTCACAGGCATTGAAAAATGTCATCACTCCAAGACCTGTTGCTGGCGCCACAGACACGAAGGTTTGAGATAGAAAGAGTATAGGTCATTTTTCCAATGATAATTACACGTGTGAAAATAATGGAAAAATATGGATAAAGGGTAAAGATAATTGTCGGTCTCGATTGTTTATAGAATTAAGCATTAATTATAAGTATTGTTTTAAGTCAACTACAAGATCTGTTGCTGGCGGCACAGACACGAATGTTTGAGATAGAACGACAGTATTGGTCGTATTTCCAATGATACGTCATCAGTGTGCTTTTTTTACACGATGTTGGTATCACAACCAATTTCATAACTCAGAAGCAGAGCAGCAAACAAAGTTAAGTTTAACATACATGGGACAACAGCCACCTGTTTGTGCTGGAAGGAAAAAAGACAACGCCCATGGTTCGAGCTAGTGCCGCGCTCAAAGTCCAACTTTCTATCTCAAATAACAGTCCATTTCCTGTCGTTTTGTCCACTCTCGAATTCCGATGAAACACATAAACAAACTAACAACGAGTTCTCAACACACAGAAATGCTCTTCTCACAAATGTATATCGCGCTGTTTTATAGAAGATTTGTCACTCTTTGCTGTCTAGTGTATCCTATGTCAGTGTGTAGCTGTTGTTATACCACCCAGAATGCGAAGTGTTCGCAGAATATCGATAAGATAATACATGCATTTTCTCTTTCATTGCACATGCGTATTGGCATGTTAAAATTAGTAGAGGCGTGTCAACATACAACTTTTAAAACTTGTTAGATACAGGTAGGTAAACAGTCAAGCCTGGGTCATAGATGATAGTAATAAAATAAACAAGAAAGCAAACTCCGTCGACAATTCGAAACGAAAACACTCCACAGACTCATAATTTTTAACGTCCCACAAATCAAGTCATGTAACTACGGTGGCTTAATGAGCCCACAGGTGTAATTTTTTATTTCGTACCTGTAATTTTTTTCATTTCATACCTGTCATTTTTATTTCATGCCTGTAATTTTTTTTTCATACCTGTATTTTTTTTAGTTTTTTAGTTAAAAAATTACAGGCATAAATGAAAATTATATGTATGAAAAAAAATTACAGGTATTAAAAAATACAAGCATGAATAAAAATTAACAGGTATGAAAAAAAATTATAGGCATAAAATAAAAATTACAGGTATGAAAAAAAGGCATTAAATAAAAATTACAGGTATGAAATGAAAATTACAGGTATGAAAAAATACAGGCATGAAAAAAAAATACAGGTATGAAACAATTACAGGTATGAGATAAAAGAATTACTCTTGTGGCCTTATTAAACCATCGTATTTAACTAATGCCTTCGAAGTAGCAGATGAACATGATACGCGTATTGAGCCTGAAATTGTGACATCAAAATATACCTATAATCCAACAGATATGGCATTACAAACTGAAAAGGCACAATTGCTTCATATTTGTGCACCCATAGAGTGCACCTACCGGAGCGAGGTTTTGTACTTGGACAATCATTAACAAAACATATTATTCCTGATGGCATTTGGTTTTAATTGTTTTTCATACATAGTCACAGAAAAATGAAAGAAGTCATTATACTATTAGAACACATTTGCTTCAACATTTAAGACAACTACTTAATATGCATGAACAGTCGAGTAAAAAGCACTCCCGAACTGACATCACAACACTGCATTACAAGAATGCAAATGATACCTACAAGTGTGAAAATAATTGAAAAATATGTAGAAAAGTGAAAGAGAATTTTTGGCCACGATTGTTTATAGAATAAGCATTAATTACAAGTAGTGTTTTAAGTCAACTCCAAGACCTATTGCTGATGGCACAGACACAAATGTTTTAGATAGAAAGACAGTATTGGTCGTATTTTCAATGAACCGTCATCGGTGAGTTTTACGCTTTCGGTATACAGTTTTAGAATCAACACCGATTTCGTAACTCAGAAACAGAGGAGCAAACAAAATTAACATACATGGAATAACAGCTATAGGTTTGTGCTGGGAGGTAAATTTGCCAACGTCCATGGTTCAAGCTAGTGCCGCGTTCAAGGTCCAACTTTCTCTCTCAAGTTACAGTCCATTTCCAGTCATTTTGTCGACTCTCGCATTCAATGAAACACACAAACAAACTAACAACGAGTTCTAAAAACACAGAAATGCTCTTCTCACAAATGTATATCGCGCTGTTTTATAGAAAGATTTGTCATTCTTTGCCGACTAGTGTATCCTATGTAAGTGTCGAACTGCTGCTATATCACTCAAGAATGCGAAGTGTTCACAGAATATCGATAAAATAATACATGTATTTTTCTTTCATTGCATATGCGTATTGGCAGATGTAGACACGTGTCAACATACAACTTTTAAGATTTGTAAGATACAGGTAGGTCAACACGCAAGCTCGCGTCATAGGTAATAGTAATGAAAGTAAACAAAAAAGCAAACTTCGTCGTAACAAAGGTCCGAAAATTATTCATTTGAAATCAAAGTAGAAATCAATTTGGAAATATACAAATTCGAAATCAAAAGTAGGTGTCATTTCTTTCTGGATCGCTCTTAACAGACGGAATCGATTCCGTTGGGAACAACGATATCCAGAAGGTTTTCACGAGTCGGAGGCTTGTTTTTTGAGGAAGGCAAAGTTCGTTTTTTTTCGCTTCCCCGAGAGCCAGTTGTTTTAGTTTAGGGAGCCATTTGAAATATGTTTCAACATGTCTTCCGTTCGCTGTTTGTAGATTCTGACTGCTGCTGATCGATGGCTGCTTCTCCCTGTGATCGATTGTTATCAAATCACCATTCGTCTAGTCTCGTATAACCTGCAACTTTACCGCTGTGATTCTGATGGCCCTATTTTCAATCTCGTAGTCAACCCCGCCATCCTCATATATACAATTGAAGGTACTTCCGGAGTGTCTTAACGTCGTGGTTTTGCGTTGAAAACACTGTATTCCCAGTATAACGATTTCGAAATTGACTGAGATAAAAATGACTCGAAAAACCAATGAGGTCAAGATGTTGTTCATTGGCACAATCCACCACTCATTACACTGTGTTAAAATATGCGAAATTGGAGTTAGAAATTGACGCTTTTTTGGCAACCGCTCAGAATCTCTTACTAGTCTCACCACTTTCAGTGAAAATATTTGAACTTTCACTAGTGAGCTTTGAGAAATACATAAAGTATGATATCAGATTCTCACCAGGAGACTGGAAGTTCTCACCAAGCACAGTGAGAAGTGTTATTTTCACGGTGAGAATGTATCATACTCATCAATCAATAGTGAGAATCAACCAGACTTACCTTGGCTTCGGTGAATATTAGCCAGAGTTGTTGTTCACAGCTGGGAATATATCTGGTTAATGCCCACTAGTGAACAATACGTTTAGCGGATTATTACCAATGAACGGTGAGTCTGGTTGATTCTCATCAGTGAAAGGACTATATTGATTGGCTTGGTGAGAATTTCCAGTCACGGCGGTGAGAATCTTTTACCATGCTTGATTCTCACCGAGGAGTGCATTTCTCACTTCTCACAAGTGAAAATTCGAAAATTCTCACTGAAAGAAGTGAGAATAAGAAGAGATTCTCACTAATTGCGAGAAAGTGTCAATTTCCTGCTCGAGTCTTACAATGTTTCCAGGTATGATTGTTGGTCAGAATTTTGTCTGATCATCTTAGGTTTGGATTTAAAATCGATGTTAGGGACTGGACACAAATTACAGGGGGGGGGGGTGGGCCGGTGTTTTTGGGGGGTGGGTCGCCATTTTTCGCGCAAGCATTTTTGAAGGGTCATAAAATTTTGTATATGCCTATGGGGAGGGTCACCTTTTTTATGCATCAAAGCTGAAATTGCATGTACACGTATTGAAGAATATGGAATACTGAAAAAAGAAAAAATACCTCCTCGCACTTTCATTTTCTGCCATTTCCATTTTCGGCGTTTAAGGTATAATTAACAATGTATTGATGATCCCAGCAGCCACATTGATTTAAGTTGTCATGATTTCTACTTACCCAACTCCTCTATTGTGCATAACTGTCCCCTATTATGACTCTTTCAATAACAATTTGGGAGATAACTTATTTGATATCATTCTCCCATTGGCAATACATTGACTATAGGTCAGTGTCAAATGTTCATGTCGCTGTATGTACATTTTTTGTTTTTTGCGGACATTGACAGAATACAAACTATTCAGAATAGTGCAAAACATAACAACTAGAAGCTTCAGGTCGAACAACTTTTGAATAACAATTTAGGATCAGATAACCTATGAGTTATTTGTAGTTTCCTCATAGCCAATGTAGAGTGAATCAACATTTTGATGAACTTCAAAAATCAAATTTCTTGCACAACCATGGACTTGAAACCACTCTGGTCTAATCATGACTATTAATACTAACAATTAGGTGTACATAAATGCACAGATTTACTTAGTTTTGTATTGGAAAAAAATATTCATAGTTTTGTCATAGACTGCTATGCATAGTGAATTGACATTTCAGTGAAATTCCAAAATCAAATTTCTTGCACAACCATGGACTTGAAACCACTCTGGTCTAATCATGACTATTAATACTAACAATTAGGTGTACATAAATGCACAGATTTACTTAGCTTTGTATTGGAAAAAATATTCATAGTTTTGTCATAGACTGCTATGCATAGTGAATTGACATTTCAGTGAAATTCCAAAATCAAATTTCTGCACAACCATGGACTTGAAACCACTATGGTCTAATCATGACTATTGATACTAATAATTAGGTGTACATAAATGCACAGATTTACTTAGTTTTGTATTGGAAAAAGAATATTCATAGTTTTGTCATAGACTGCTATGCATAGTGAATTGACATGTCAGTGAAATTCCAAAATCAAAGTCCTGCACAACCATGAACTTGAACCACCCTGGTCTAATCATGACTATTAATACTAATAATTAGGTGTACATAAATGCACAGATTCACTTAGTTTTGTATTGAAAAAAATATTCATAGTTTTGTCATAGACTGCTATGCATAGTGAATGGACATTTCAGCGATATGCTTAAATGAAATTTCTTGCACAACCATAGACTTGAAACCACTCTAGTTTAATCATTAACTATAATACTAATAATTACGTGTACATAAATTCACAAATTTACCTAGCTTTGTATTGGAAAAAAATATTCATAGACTTGAAACCACTCTAGTCTAATCATGAACATTTATACCAATAATCGAGTGTACATAAATAGACAGATTTGCAAAGTTTGTATTTTAAAACAATTATCTTAGTTTCGTCATAGACTACAATGTATAATGGATGAACTTCTTATGCGAAATTCCAAAAACAAAGTTCTTGTACACAGATGCACGTGTTACCACCCTCTTCTAATCAAGAAGACTTATGTCAATTATCCAGGGTCCATATATGCACAAAAGTGCATATTATTAATTGTGAAAGAATGTTTTTACAGTTTTGTCATAGACTCCAATGTATAGTGGATCAACATTTTGAGTGAAATTCAAAAATCAAATATTTTGTTCACATGTGCACTTGTAAACAACCCATGCTAATCAAGTATATTTATATCAGTTATTAAACATCTATAGATGAACAGATATTCTAGTTTTATATTGGAAAATACACGTTCATAGTTTTCTTATAGTCAACTACCATGTATAGTGAATCAACATTATCAATGAAATCTAAAATTACATTGTTTGTACAGGCATGCAATGTTTACCTGCCACTTCAAGCAAAGTACATTTACATTAATTATCACACAGACACATATGATTTGACATTTTTTGGACACAGCGTTATATCAGCCATATTTTGCCTTCCTTATGGGAGGGGGATTTCAAAGGTATAGCAAGTCAGAAGGGGGTCTTGAACACATTGCGAGTTTGTTGGGGGTATTGAGTAACAGGGGAGGGTCATTTATTTTCATGCACGGATAAGGGGAGGGTCACTAATTTTGTGCATGAACTTTTGAAGGGTCACTATTTTTGATGCAGCGGTGTTTTGAAAAACACCGTCCCCCCCCCTGTAATTTGTGTCCAGTCCCTTACTAGTAAAAGTCTTAGACAGCTGTCCTACATCTGCAGAAATGCTCTGCCATTTGTATCGAATCCAGTGTGAAACAGGTTTGCTTCAAGGTTTGTGTACTCATCTGTAGCTTTCAGTCCGATCATTTAGCAGTTTTAAAGTAAACGATGTATGACAACCTCTAGCTGTGTCACTCTTCAATATGTCACAATCCCACACTCTCTCCGCGTCCTATTTCGTTTTCTCCGGAACGTTTTGAAATGTGTTGAAAGTTCCATCATCTTTTTGAACAATTGGACGTCTCTGTGGTCACACACAACGACCAAATGGCGTTTTAATCAAGCTGCTATATTTGTCAATATGTTCGGCGGGGGATATGATTTACAATCCTTTCGTTTTATTTCGTACATAAACCTTGCAAGCAATAATCAAGGGACTGCAATGGAACTGATTCAAGTCTAGGTATAGGCCAATTAGGGTCAGTGACACTACGTGGTTGTTCCTTTCCTCAGCATTGCCCATTCGTTTTACAGTTATACAATCCAACTTTAGGCATGCCTGGTTTGCACCGTATTCTTTCGCTCAGACTTTGCTTGAATTGCGACTCTGTCAAGGGACTTGAAAATCTTTATCATTGATCAGTGGCACTCATATTAAATAGCTCCTGTGTTAGTATCACATCCAGATGCGTTAATGTGACTTCCTTCATTTCAAAACTAAGATCAAAAGACGTTTTGGAGTCCGTGATCACTAAACCGGTTTCAGTGTAACTTAAAGCACAACTGAAAGTATTGCCGGGAACACAAATATATAGAGAGTTCAAGGTTGTCACCTAGCTAGGGAAATTGGAAAAAAAATCGAGCCTATTGTTTAGGCCGAGTGATAAGTGATATAATGAGGTCGTTTGGTCGACTATGCGTTAAAATCCATCTTGGTTGTAAAGCAGGTGTCAATCACCTAAGATATATATGACCAGTGATTGGCCATCTACCTTTTCTAAAGAATGTAACTTGGGGTGTAATCTGCAAACGTCATTGCAGGGCCTACTATCATATTTGACTTATCAACATCATTGAATATTAACGCAAGGTGCCTGACTAACAAACTAGACGAGCTACAGGGGACACCATTTAGTTTTCATCAAACAAATCAAATCTTGTAACTAGAAAGCATTTGCAAGCAAAAGCGAAGTTCCAGAGACCAGAGCAGCGGGAAAAACAAGAGAATGTGTGACAAAGATAGGTGCAGAATGAAAGAGTGCTTTGGATTTTAATATTCAAGCACGTACCTATAGTTAGGGCTGCTAGCAGTAAACACCATAATACAACTAAAGCAAGGCAGTCCACAGATTACAAATGCCTACATGTACGGTAAAAACGCAACAGATACATACGGGGGCAACAACGCACGGAAATGTATATCAGACGACATTCTCGCGAGCCAGAGCAATAATTTTCGCTCCGCTGACCTACGCAAAAATCAATCGCTTGACGGGTAGCGCTGAGTTGTTGCCGTAAAGAGGCGAGTTTTTTACGACGATGATCAGACGAGAGGAAACATCGGACCTAGGCTGTTGAAATTGATTTTGCTTGAATTGCGACTTTGTCAAGCGACTTGAAAATCTTTATCATTGATCAATGGCACTCATATTAAATACCCCCTGTGTTAGTATCACATCCAGTTGCGTTAATGTGACTTCCTTCATTTCAAAACTAAGATCGAAAGACGTTTCGCGGCGTGATCAAGGAAGCGCTCTCAGTGTAACTTAAAGCACAACTGAAAGTATTGCCGTAAACACAAATATAAAGAGAGTTGTCACCTAGCTAGGCGAATTGGAAGAAAATTCGAGTTTATTGTTTAGGCCGAGTAATAAGTGATATAATGAAAGAGTTCGGTCGATTATGCATTAAAACACTTCGGGCTACGCCCCCTCGCGTTTAAATGCATAATCGCCCCGATTCGTTCATTATAAATCACAAATCCGTCGAGGTTGTAAAGCAGGTGCCAATCACCTAAGACTTATATGACCAGTGATTGGCCATTTACCTTTAATCAAAAGTGTAACATCAGGTGTAAATCTGGAAAACCTCATTGCAGGCGTACTATCAGATGGCATTTGCCAACGTTGTTGAATATTAACGCTTGGTGCCTGACTAACAAACAAGACGAGCTACAGGGCAACTCTTTTTATTTTCATCCAAAAATTGAATCTTTTAACTAATGTTTCCAAACCAGAAGATGACAATGATAGCCATATTGTGCTGGAAATCGTTACATGAAAACATCAAATGTAACTAGACCTACAGATATGGCCTGGCAAAGCGAAAGGCACCATTTCTTAATATTTATGCACCCGTATATATTGCACATTGCAGGGCCTAGGTCTTGCATTTGGACAATCATTAACAAACATTGTTCCTGATGGCAATTGCTTTTAGGGCTATTTCACATAGTCACAGGAAATGAAAAATGTCACCATACTATTAGATCACAGGTGCTTCAACATTTAACACGAGCACTAAATATGCAAGAACTATCAAATACCACGCACTCACAAATTTATATCACACTGAATTTCAAGACAGCAAATGATATTACAAATGTGAAAAATAATCGAAAAAATATGTAGAAAAGGTAAAGATAATATTCGGTCTCGATGGGTTTATAATAGTAAGAATTAATAGTAAGTAGTGTACACGCTGAGAGCTGGGTACCAGATTTGCATAAATTCAAGGCATGCAAATGATATTATAATGAGGGACAGCCTCTCTTTGAGATGCAGCCTTGAGAAGCATCATGGCAGCCCTGCCGACCGTAGGATACGGATCAATGAAATTTCTTACTCTATTAATCCGTAATCGTTCCTTTTCAAACAAACAAACAATCATGTATAAGCATTTTGAAGAGTAATGAACCACCAGGTCCCTTGTTTGTGCAGTTTTATAGCAATAAAGTAAGCCAAACGGACATTTATTTTCCCCGTAGCATTGTGGCCTGGTCCATAGCAACGTCTGAAACATAGGGGGATACGCATATTGATTGGCTAAGAAACAAGGGTTAAAGGCTGTGAACCCCATTCAAACTCTGTATACATATTCATGATTGGTTTTCCCGCGTTCTGTATGAATTGGAACAGTGTAGGACTATGTTAACGCGAACGACGCACTTGTACAGCGCTGTAACTATGCGATGACCTCACCCCAGCGTTCAGAAAACTCCACGTATTTGATACCCGGTGGTAAGATGTTTAATGCTTTCATGAAGTTTACTGTTTATTATCTCGTGTATAAAGATTCTGTATACATTTCTTTTGAAATTGTTAGGGTTAATTGTCGATTAAAAGTGACGTGTAAACCCGGACGTTGTTTTGCCGTATAAATAACTACACCGTGCATGTGTATCGGCGAAGCCACAGACGCTGCACAGACACGCGTGACACTGTGCATGGAGGGACATTACGTAATCGCACTCCGTGTGAGGCGCGTAATTACGTACATTACGTACGTACCCTGTAACTGAAGTGGTACGTCCACGGTCAGTGTATACGTGCGTGTAAACTGGCGGCCATCTAAGTATAACATAGGGAGTGGCGAAGTCAGATTTAGAGCAAAGTTTCGCCGGCGATTTTTCAGTAACTAGACCTTGAACACCAAAAATAATTAGTTACACAAAGTAATGTAGGTCTGGTCTTGGAGAAAATACCCAATCGGGGTCGTCAAAGACTTGTTAACGAAAAGACGCAAGTTTTAACGGGATCTTGCACTGGCCGCGGTCAAAAATAACGTTGGGGATTCACGAAAAACTACTCCACAGAAGTTGAGTTTTTTCCCTCCAGACTATGATAACACTTGTTAGGAACGTATAGAACGTACAATTGAAAATCTAAGGAGCGCTTTAATGAAATCTGTATTTTCCCACTACGGAGAAAACCGACCAACCGTCACTTGTGAGCGCTGGGTGTGCGTGTTGGTTTGAAGCAAATCCTCATTATGCATGCAATTAGGTACCCAGCTCTCAGCGTGGTGTAGTTTTAAGTCATTCCAAGACCCGTTCCTGGCGCCACGAACGTATGAGATAGAAAGATAGTATAGGTCGTATTTCCAATGATCCGTCATCGATATGTTTTACTCTCTGGGAATATATTTTTGGCATCACAACCGATTTCTTAACTCGAAAACAGAGCAGCGTACAAGGTTAACATACATGGAGCAACAGCCATCTGTTTGTGGTGGGAGGTATATGAAACAACGCCCATGGTTCGAGCTAGTGCTGGGCTCAAAGTCCAACTTTGTCTCTACAGTTGCGGCCCATTTACAGTCATTTTGTCGACTCTCGAATTCCAATGAAACAGACAAACAAACTAATAACGAGTTCTCAACACACACAAAAGCTCTACTCACCAATGTATATCTCGCTGGTTTATAGAAAGATTTGTCACTCTTTGCTGACTAGTGTATCCTATATCAGTGTGTAGCTGCTGTTATACCAATCAAGTAAGTGAAGTGTTCAGAGAAAATCGATAAGATAATATATATATTTCTCTTCATTGCACATGCGTATTGGCATGTAAAATTTAGTGGAGGCGTGTCACAATACATTTTTCAAGATTTGTTAGATACAGGTAGGTAAACACACAAGCTCGGGTCATAGGTAATATTAATAACAAAAACACCAGATGTGAACTAAATGTGCTCACGTGTTTTACAACAGGTTCATTAATGGTAGTATGATTCACAGAACTATCAGATATCTGTTGTAACTATTATATGTAGCTGGTTTCATCAACATTCGCACATTACTGTCAGAGTTAAATCACTAATTACAAAACTTTATGATATGCAAATGAGTTGTTTATTAACTTGACACTGCTCAATGCTTCATGGGACAATTATATGTCTATCAGATCAATATATGTAGCACATTTCTTTATTATATTAATAATGCTGTAGCTTTGGAGTAATATCACTCATTAAAAGTTCTTTAAATAGGCAAATGAACCCTTAATTAACTTGACACTGCTCAATCTTTCATGGAACAATAAGATATCTATCATATCAATATCTGTAGCAGGTTTCACCAAATTTGGTGCAGTAATTTTAGAGTTATATATCTATTACAAAGTTTATTAAATATGTAAATGAACCCTTAATTAACTACTAAATGCTTTACAACGCAATCAGATATCTGTCGGATTAGTATCTGCAGCAGATTTCATCGACTTTGTTGCGTTTATTTCGGAGTTATATGACTAATTGCAAGACTTCATAAATATGCAAATTGACTATTTATTACTTGACACTGCCTAATGCCTCTAAGTAAAATTAGATATATATCACATCAATATTTGTTGCATGTATCATCAAATTTGGTATAGGAAAGAGTTACATCACTAATTACAAAAGCTCATTAAATATGCAAATGAGCTGATAATTGACATGACACTCACGGTATCATCATATTGTTCTGAGATCATCATCTGTGAAAAGTTTCATTAAATTGTGTGCAATATTTCTTGTTATATGTCAACACTGTCAATACTGTCTCCATAGGAAACATTATATTATAAACTGAAACTTCATAACTTCATTAATATGCAAATCACACTTACTAAAATGTGATCAGTCCTTCCAAGTAGCAAATTGTACCTGCCTACCAAATCTGACTTGAATGTGTAAAGGCGTTTTTGAGTTATGGTGCAAACAAACAAACATACACACACATACATACATACACACAGAAGACCGACGGATATCACTATGACATTAGCTCACGTGTGTGAACACGTGAGCTAATAAACAAGAAAGCAAACTCCGTCTAAAAATTGTCCGAAATTATCCATAAGAAATCAAAGTAGAATTAGTTTGGAAATATACAAATTGGAAATCTAAAGTAAGTGTCATTAGCTCACGTGTTCACACGTGGGCTAATGTCATAGCGATGTATGTCTGTCTGTCCTGTGTGTGTATGTGTTTGTGTGTATCTGTCTGTCTGTCTGTCTGTCTGTCTGTCTGTCTGTCTGTCTACACGATAACTCAAAAACGCCTGAACAGATTCAAGTCAGATTAGGTACCACATGCTACTTGCAAGAACTGATTAGATGTTGGTTTGTGTGGCTTGCATATTAATGAAGTTATGCAATATCATTTTTTCCGTACAACAATGGTTTCCCTATGGAGACGGTAATGACAGTGTAGAAAAATCACAAGAAATACTGCACAATATTTCATGAAACTTTTCACAGATGACAATCTCAGAACTTATGATGATACCGTGAGTGTCATGCCAATTATCTGCTCATTTGTTTATGTTAATGAACTTTTGTTTTTAGTTACAAACTCTGAAATTCCTGCACCAAACTTGATGATACGTGCAACAAATATTAATCTTATATATATATATATATATATATATATATATATATATATATATATATTTTATATATATATATATATATAATTATACAAAAAAGCATTGTACAGTGTCAAGTTAATAATAGCTCATTTGCATATTGAATGAAGTTTTATAATTAGTCATATAACTTCGATATAACTGCACCAATTGACGAATTTTGCTGCAGATACTGATCTGATTGATATATAGCTGTGGTGTAAAGCACGTGGTAGTGTCAAGTTAATAAAGGGTCCATTTGCATATTCAACGAACTTTGCAATTAGGTATATAATTCTGAATTAATGCACCCGAGTCAGTGAAATATAATACAGATATTGATCTAATAAATATCTTATTGTACTGACAAGCATTTGGCAGTGTCAAGTTAACAAATAGCTGATTTGCATATTTTTTGAAGTTTTGTAATCAGTCAAATAACTCTGCAATAACTGGACGAAATGTGATGAAATCTACTGCAGATACTGATCCGACAGATAGGTAATTGTGGTGTAAAGCATTTAGTTTTGTGTAGTTAAGTAACGGTTCATGGCATATTTAATGAACTTTGTAATAAGTGATATTACTCCAAATTTCAGCATTACATTTGATGAAACCTGATACAGATATTAATTGATAAATATTTAATCGTGCTGAGAAGCAATGTGCGTGTCAAGTTAATAATAAGCTCATTTACATATTAAATAAAGTTTTGTAATTAGTGACTTAAAGGGACAAAGTCGCCCATTTTTCATGAATTTTGTTTGATACCATATACTACTTATATCGATGACATGTTAGAGATATTCAATGAATGGGTTACCATGCATATATTTGACCCGGTTTTAGACATACATACATGAAACCATTCGCAAAAATAAATTAATAGTCATGACCATTAATGCAATTTGGCACTGGTTTCATTTAATTTGTCTAAAACCAAGGTTGAATATGTGCATGGTCACCCATTCACTCAGTATCTTTCATCATGTCAAACAATATAAGTAGGATCTCGTACCAAACAAATTCATGAAAAATGGGCGACTTTGTCCCTTTAACCCTCAGAGTACTGTGCGAAAATCGATGAAACCTGCTACATGTAATGATATAACAGGTATCTGATTGTTCTTATTACGCACCTCACACGGAGTGTCGATTATATTGGTATGAGTTTGGTTTCTTGACAGGAATATTGAAAAAAGATAATACAATAAATACTTGTCAGAGATAGTTACTCCAGCAGTAGACCGTAAACACGTCTAGTCTTATCAGAAATTTGTCTTCCACTCCGTGTCGTGTGCTCAATTGAACTGCTGTCAAAATATACAATGTACGTCTTCGTTCTTGTGTTTTGGTTAGTGATGATCCTGATCAGACTAACTAACTATTTTACACAATTCATAACATTCAAAACGTATGCAGTAATTCATGAAAACTCTATTTTTCATGCGTCCAGTAGTGTCTGATAAATGTCAATACATGTCGAGTCATCAGCAGTCAATTTCAATGCTTGATAACTAAGTTTGTAATTTTGTCAAACTCAAAGTCATTCCTTCCATTCAGGGTTCACATTTGTTCTGTTCAGTAAATTTTCTAGTCTGCTTACTGACTATTAATGAACCTGTTGTAAAACACGTGAGCATAATTAGTTCATATCTGGTTTTCTTTTCGGATCGCTCCAAAAACACCGAACCGACTATGTCATGAACAACGATGTGGACAGAAGTTTTCACGAGTCGGAGGCTTGTCTTTATTCGTTTTTCGAGAGCAAATTTTGTTGTTTTAGTTTCGGGACCTGTAGGACATTGAAATAGTTTGCAACAGGCCTTCCTTGGCCGTTTGTACATTCTGACTGCCATCAATCGATGGCCGCTTCTCAATGTGATCGATTGTTATTAAATCACCATTGATGTGGTCACGTATAACATGTACCATTCCGCTGTGATTTCTGATAGTCCTGATTTCAAACCTCGTAGAAATTCCCGCCACTCCCGTACACACAATCAGGTACTTTCGGAATGTGTTATCGCCGACAGATTTACATTGGAAACACCCTATTCCGAGTATTTCGATTTTGAATTGTCTCCGATAAAAATGTCTCGAAAAACCGTTGAGGGTAGGATATTATTTAAATATTGGCACAATCCACCACTGATTACTCAGTGTGAAGATTATGAAACTGGAGTGAGAAAGTGACGCTTTTTCGCAATCAGTGAAAATCTCTTACTATTCTCACCGCTTTCAACGAGAATATTTTTGAACTTTCACTAGTGAGCTGTGAGAAATGCATTCCTTTGCGAGGATAAAGTAAGATGACAGATTCTCGCCACGAGACTGGAAATTCCCACCAAACACACTGAGAATGGTTATTTTCGCGTACGTATCATACTCATCACTTAATAGTGAGATTTAATCAGACTAACCTTTAGTGAAAATTAGCAAGAATTGTTGTTCACCGGCGAGAATAAATCTGGTTAATTCTCACAAGTGAATAATACGTTTAGCGGATTCTCACAATGAACGGTGATTCTTGCTGGTTTTAACCAGTAAAATAATTATTATTTATGGGCTTAATGAGAATTTCGAGTCTCAGCGGTGAGAATCTGTTACCATCCTTGATTCTCACCGAGGAGTGCATATCTTCAATGCTCAACAGTGACAATTTGTAAATTCTCACTGAAAGAGGTGAGACTAATAGGAGATTCTAACCAATTGCGAGAAAATCGTCATTTTCTTGCTCCAGTCTAGCAATTTTTCCAACAATGTTTGTTGGTTAGAATATTGTAAGATTACCTAAAGTTTGCATTTACAATCGGTTTCTAGTACAAGTCTTAGACAGTTGTCCTTCATGCTGCAGAAACTTTGCCCATTTGTTTCGAATCCATGTGAAACCAGTTTGCTTCGAGGTTTGTGTAGCTCATCTTTAGCTGTAGTCTGATCATTTTGAAGTTATAAAAGTGAATGATGAATAACAAACCTCGAGCTGTGTCAGTGTTGAATACGCTGAAATCCTACAGTATCTCCTTGTCCAATTCTGTCGAGTCGAGGAATCAGTATTTTTCATGACGGTGTCAAAACCCGCAATCATCAAATTCTCGTTTATCCGAAGCATTTTGAAATGTGTTGAAAGTTCCGTCATTCCTTTCAACAATTGATGTCTCTGCGGTCACACACAATGACCAAATGGCGTTTTAATCAAGTTGCTATATTTGACAATGTGTTGGGGGATATGATTTACAGATCTTCTCGTTTTATTTCATACATTTACCTTGCAAGCAAATAATCAAGGGACTGCAATGAACGGGATTCAAGCGTAGGTATTGGCAAATTACGGTCAGTCACTCTGCGACGTTGTCCATACCTTAGCATTGCCCATTCGTTTTACAGTGATTCAACCCAATGTTGGCATGCCTGGTATGCACCGGTATTCTTTTGCTCAGACTTTGCTTGAATTGCGACTCTGTCAAGGGACTTGAAAATCTTTATCATTGATCTGTGGCACTCATGTAACAAAGCTCCTGTGTTAGTATCCCATCCAGTTTGGTTAATGTGACTTCCTCCCACTCAAAACTACGATCGAAAGACGTTTCGTGGTCCTTGGATCACGGTACCGGTCTCAGTTTAACTTAAAGCACAAGTGAAAGTATGTCCGGAAAACAAATATATAGAGAGTTCAAGGTTGTCAACTGCAAGGGAATTGGACAAAAATCGAGTCTATTGTTTAGGCCGAATGATAAGTGATATAATGAGCTCGTTTGGTCAATTATGAGTTAAAACCATCTAATTGTTTATTAAACACCTAAGACATATGACCAGTGATTGGCCAGCTATCTTTTATCAAGAATGTAACATCGGGTGTAAATCTGCAAAATCTTATTGCAGGGCTTACTATAAAATTGGATTTGCCAACATTGTTTTATATCAACGCTTGGGCCCTGACTAACAACCAGACAAGCTACAGGGGAAATTATTTATTTTCAACAACATTCTGTGAATATAATTCGAAGGAAACCACTCCGCAGCCAACGATTTGTCAGAATCCCGAAAAAATAAGTTCTTTTACTAATGCCTCCAAACAGAAAATGACCATGACTGCCATATTGTCCCTGCAACTGTGGCATAATCTAACAGATATGACATGGCAAACTGAAATGGCACCATTTCTTCATATTTGTGCACCCGTATATATTGCACATTTCAAGGGCAAGGTCTTGCGTTTGGACAATTATTAACAAATTATACTGTTACAGATGGCAATTTCTTTTTAAGGCTATTTCATATATAGTCACAGCAAATGAAAAATGTAATCATACAATTAGAAACAACGAAATTTAACATTTAACACAGCTACTAAATATGCAAGCAATATCAAATACCACGCACTGCAAAACTGATATCACAACACTGCGTTTCTAGAGTGCAAATGACAATTACAAGTATGAAAAATAATACAAAAATATGTAGGAAAGTTAAACATAATAACATAACATAAGCAGTGTTTTAAATAAACTCCAAGACCTGTTGATGGTGCCATAGACACGATCGTATAAGTTTAAAAGACAGTATAGGTCGTATTTTCCAATGCACCTTCATCGTTGTGTTTTAACTCGTTTGGTGTACAATGGTTCTACTCCGGAATAAAAAGGACGCGATGCGTTCTACAGACTCAGTATGCCCAAATAATCACGTGATGCCGGTACAAACAAGCGCACATGTACATGTACATGGGTACAGTACTAACGCGTATGGAAATACACATACGTCTATGCGCGTTTGCGCACATGGCTTTGTTTGTACCGAGTTTGATTTGAATTCCGGGTTTGGCTTATTGCGGCATCACAACCAATTTCATGACTCAAAAACAGAGCAGCAAACAAAGTTAATATACATGGAGCAACAGCCACCTGTTTGTACCGGGAGGTAAATGGGACAACGCCCATAGTTCAAAGTCCAACTTTATCTCTAAAGTCACCGCCCCATTTCAAGCGATTTTGTCGACTCGAGCTCTCTAATTCCAATGAAACAGACAAACAAACTAATAACGAGTTCTCAACACACACAAAAGCTCTACTCACCAAATTGAATGTATATCTCGCTGGTTTATAGAAAGATTTGTCACTCTTTGCTGACTAGTGTAGCATGTGTCTGTGTCTAGCTGCAGCTATACCAATTAACAATGTGAAGTGTTCAAATAAAATCTACGTGTGCGACGTGCCAAGAGAATATCGATAAGATAGCATTTTTTCTTTCATTGCACATGCGTATTGTTAAATGAAAATTAGTGCAGACGTGTCCATATAGAACTTTCTAGCTTTGTTACAAACATTGCCAACACGCAAGCTCGGGTTATAGGTAATAGTAATAAAAATAAACAAGAAAACAAAATCCGTCGATAACAATGGTCCGAGAATTATTCATTAGAAATTAATATCCGAATTCGAAGTCAAAAGTAGGTGTCATTGACTTCCCGGATTGCTCTTAACTGACCGAATCGATTCGGTCCGGAACAACGATGTGCAGATGTAGTTTTCTTCACGAGTCGGGGGCTTGCCTTAATCACGGTCCCTCCACAAACCGGTCGAGAAACGCTTTGTTCAAAGGTGCTAATCACCTACACAGTTGCAACAGTCCGCGTTGCGGTGGACGCAGGAAGCGAATGACGTCATAGGCAAGTTAGCGTCTTGTTTCAGTGGCGTCTTGAGACACGGTCCCGCTCCGGTATCCTACGATTTTCAGTCAATCAAGCTACTTATTTTCATCTTTCTGCACTGTTTCGCATGTATTTGAAGACTGGTGAGAAGATGAGTAAAACAGTTTCTTAAAGATCTAGGTCACTATCGAGAAATCTTGGATGATATTTTATGGCTGAGTTCAGCCATGAGGTGATCTTGACCGACGCCATGCGTTTCGGAAACACTGTGATTTTACTCCCCCATTTGTTTTTTTCACCTTTCATCAAAAAAGTAAGTCATGCACCTCCTAACAAGGCAAAGACTTCGAAAAAATAGGGAATCGTGTTGTGTTGTTATTTTGAGACCTAATTCGACAAGAAAACTAGTCTTTTTTGCCGCGTTTATATTTTCAACTGAAAACAAAATGGCGTCGCTTGGGATCGACGAGTCGTATCTGCATTACATGGGAAAATCCTAAAATGTCTTCCTTAACTCCCTTTTGATATCGATTTAACATGATAATTCCTCAGTTCCAAACTTTGAGAGTTCGATTTGAAATTTTTGATCGTTTTCAACAAAATTCAATGCACGAAATCAAGGAACTCTTACGATGACCTTGTTTTTGCAAGGTGCTCCCGTCGACCGTGCGTCGACCCATTGGTAATAGTGCAACGTTTTTTCCGACCCTTTTTTCTCCTTTATCGATCGTTCAGAGGTGTCAAGTGCGGCCCTACCGATCGTTCAGTCTTCTCAAAAGTAGGCAATCAGGTTCATGACGGAATCTGTTCTTTCTTAAAGACACAAGTTACTGCCGAACCCAATGTTTTGATTTTGTCGATCTTTCGAATTCTCAGACCGCCAAATTTAGAGAATCTAGAAACCCTACAAGTGTCGCGACATTTTGGTGACATGACCTCCCCAAGCCTTGGTGCCAAACTCTCTGCCATGGATTTTCCTGATTAAGGATCAAGTGAGATACAAATCATGTCGTGTGTGGGTTTCGTATGTTACCCACGAGAGACCGTGGTCATCCATCGATGGGTATTTATATACAAACTGATTGTATCGGTTGCTACACTGTGGACATTGGAAGACCACGCAAGGCTTGGGTTTCATAGCAGTACGTGTCGACGAAGGATTTTTATCTTCCAAATGAAGTCCCAATCAACATGGGAGTCGTCAAAATTGACGAAATCGTCTCCGAACTTGTACATAGTTCACGCTGCATGACTCCACGGCAGGCAGATGTAAACAAACTTTGGCCTTTAGACTCATGCGCAGACAATAATCAGAATGCATTCTGGGAGAATTAAGTTTCTGCTTACGATAATTTTATGCACGTAACTGTTAACACCTCCCGCCGCACGCGTGATAATCCGGGATTATCCCATCAGTAAAATCAACAGAACCCAATCGAAACCCGGACCATAACAAAGAAACTGGTGGCGTTTCTTGACCGTTTTGTGGAGGGACTGTGCCTTAATTCATTTTCCGAGAGCACATTTTGTTGTTTTAGTTTCGGGAGCTAAAGGGCATTTGAAATAGTTTGCAACATGTCTTTCTTGGCCGTTTGTACATTCTGATTGCCGTCGATCGATGGCCGCTTCTCAATGTGATCGATTATTATCAACCACCAATGGTGTAGGCCTCGTATAACATGCACCATTCCACTGTGATTTCTGATAGTCCTGTTTTCAACCTTGCAGTAATTCTCGCTATCCCCTCACACACAAATTAAGATACTTTCGGAGTGTATTAATGCCAAAAGTTTTGCTTTAAACCACTATATTTCTAGTATCTCGATTTCGACTTTGTCTCCGATAAAAATGACTCGAAAAACCAATGAGGGCGGGATATTGTTTATATATTGATACATTTCACCACTCATTACGCTGTATGAGATATTTGTGAGACTGGAGTTAGAAAGTAACACTTTTTCGCAATCAGTGAAAATCTCTTACTATTCTCATCGCTTTCGGTGAGAATTTTTGAAATCTCACTCGTGAGCAGTGAGCAATGCACTCCTTCGTGAGAATCAAATATGATGATAGATTCTCAATAGGAGACTAGAAATTCTCACCAAGCACAGTGAGAAAGATAATTTTCACGGTGATAGTATATCATAACCATCATTCAATGGTGAGATTCAACCAGACTCACCTTGGCTTTGGTGAAAATTAGCCAGAGTTGTTGTTGACTGGTGAGAATCAATCTGGTTAATTCTCACTGAATAATGAGTCTAGCCCATTTTCGCTTATGAACAGTGAGCCAGGAAGATTCATACCAGTAAAAGGACTATATTAATTGGCTTGGTGATAATTCCAGTTTCAGCGGTTAGAATCTATTACCAGCCTTGATTCTGACCGAATAGTATATTTCTCACTGCTCACCAGTGAGAATTCAGAAATTCTTACTGAAAGCGGTGAGAATAATAAGAGTTTCTTACCGATATCATTACTCATTACTCACCCAACCACAGTAACTGACCATTCAGCATAACTGTTAGATCATATTTATGTAAGTAATGGTAAGTACGTTCGTTGCATCAATATATCTACTTTAGGAATGGGCGATCATTATCCTACCTTCATGGTCAGGAAAAGAAATGTAGCCCAAATGATTATTGAGATGTTAGTATGAAATGTATATTGGTGTGTTGGCTAGATATGCTCCGTGGAGAGACAAACTCGTTAAAAAATCAATGCAACCTGAATGGTTGTCTGATAATCTACTGAATGCTGTTCACACCAGAGATAGATTTAATTTGTAGTTATGGTACGAGTATTCAGAGGTTTACTAGAATAGCGGACACTTTCGGGGTGTCAGTCTGGTAAAAGTCCGAGTCGGACTATAACCCATTTATACTGCCATTTTGGCGAGTTTTTTAGCGACATTTTCGGAAAGCCGACATTCTTGAAAACTATGTACGTGTTGCTGAAGTTACGTAAGTCTTTTACATCACAATGTACACTCAAAAGCAAAATCAAGCGCAAGACAATGTAGCTGAAACCTGACATCATTTGCATTTATTCATAATTAAACTGACAAATAGATGCCGAATAGAAAACAACGAACTATCACGTAGATTATTGGGTAAGTTTTGTTATTCAAATTCGCAGGTGTAGCTCTACCACCGTGCACTCATAGTTCGATTTCATTCCTTTTTCTTCTCGGCAAACCTCGTCACCGCCGTTTTCTTTGTGCTGAGCGTTTGTGTCACCAGTACGATGGCAGTCCATGTTTCTGAATCTAACTTTACCTAACTTTAGATGTTAGGTTAAGGTTATTAACAAAAGGTGCCTGACTAACAAACTAGACGAGCTACAGGGGAACCTCTTTAGTTTTCAAAAACCTACTATGAATAAAATTCGAAAAGATAACACTCCACATACCCATAGCTTTTACAGCATCCCACAAAAAGTTTTGTAATCAGTGCTTCCAAAGCAGAAGATGGCTATGGCTGCCATATTAAGCCTGAAACTGTGACATCAAAATATACCTATAACCCATCGGATATGACAAGTGTAATGTAGGTTATTTTCCCACACACTCATCGTAACCTGAGTTCAATTAGTCTAGAACATTCTCAAGGTCACTGCCTTAATGACCTCACAACCTTGAATTCAATTAGTCATGTTTGGAATGTTCTGGAAATTTACTGAGTTGTGCAAGAGATATATTTTAGAACAGTAATTAGCATGTCAATAAAAGTTCTAGATTTGTTCTTATTAAGCCTTTATAAAAGGGACGTGCACAGCTTCCAGTCAGACTTTTGGGATCGTGTCTCTTGCGTGTTTCTAAACTCCAGCTGTATTAATTTCAAGACTTTTCAAGACCTTCACTGCCACGCTGGATTTATGCTGTTGACCTTGTGCAACTTCAAGCCTGCAAGCCAAGGACTGTTCATTTATCTGACTGACTGTTTCAACTCTGAGACTGGAGCTTTGTCGCCCTAGCTGAGATAAGAAATCTGTGTACTTTTACAGTTTGTATTCTATCCCTGACTTGGCAATAAGTTTCATTTTCGTAATAAATTTCGTTTTATCGGAAGTGGTGAGTTCACCCTTTTGTTCGTTTTCTCTGCACGTAAAAAATTGGGGCTCGTCCGGGATACGAATATTTTGAGCCATTTGACAACAATTTGCCAGAATTTTCAAAATTATCTGTGAACTCAGCGAAATTTAATCATGGCGGAATTCAAGCCAGACGAATTGATGACCTTGATCAGGATACATTTGATTCCCTCAGAAAAGACAACCTCATAGCACTGGCCAATTTCCTCAAAGTTGAAGTCAAAAGATCCATGCGCAAAAGGGAAATACAGTACATTATTACAAACATTTAGTTAATTTAGGCCAATTCGAGGAATCAACCCTGAAAGATTATGAGCCCGAGTCTACCTCTGAACTCAGAAAATTAGAATAAGAAACGCAGGCGAATTTGGAAGATCAGAAACTATAATTACAAAAGAGGAGAGAAAGAATTAGAAAATGAAGAAGAAAGCACACAAAACAAACTTACACAACGAGTTCTCAACACACAGAAATGCTCTACTCACCATGTATATCTCGCTGTTTTATAGAAAGATTTGTCACTCTTTGCTGACTAGTGTATCCTATATCAGTGTGTAGCTGCTGTTATACCAATCAAGTAAGTGAAGTGTTCAGAGAAAATCGATAAGATAATATATATATTTCTCTTCATTGCACATGCGTATTGGCATGTAAAATTAGTGGAGGCGTGTCACAATACATTTTTCAAGATTTGTTAGATACAGGTAGGTAAACACACAAGCTCGGGTCATAGGTAATATTAATAACAAAAACACCAGATGTGAACTAAATGTGCTCACGTGTTTTACAACAGGTTCATTAATGGTAGTACGATTCACAGAACTATCAGATATCTGTTGTAACTATTATATGTAGCTGGTTTCATAACATTCGCACATTACTGTCAGAGTTAAATCACTAATTACAAAACTTTATGATATGCAAATGAGTTGTTTATTAACTTGACACTGCTCAATGCTTCATGGGACAATTATATGTCTATCAGATCAATATATGTAGCACATTTCTTTATTATATTATAATGCTGTAGCTTTGGAGTAATATCACTCATTAAAAGTTCTTTAAATAGGCAAATGAACCCTTAATTAACTTGACACTGCTCAATCTTTCATGGAACAATAAGATATCTATCAATCAATATCTGTAGCAGGTTTCACCAAATTTGGTGCAGTAATTTTAGAGTCATATATTTATTACAAAGTTTATTAAATATGTAAATGAACCCTTAATTATCTACTACTAAATGCTGTACAACACAATCAGATATCTGTCGGATTAATATCTGCAGCAGATTTCATCGACTTTGTTGCGTTTATTTCGGAGTTATATGACTAATTTCAAAACTTCATAAAATATGCAATTAACTATTTATTACTTGACACTGCCTAATGCCTCTAAGTAAAATTAAATATATATCACATCAATATTTGTTGCATGTATCATCAAATTTGGTATAGGAAAGAGTTACATCACTAATTACAAAAGTTCATTAAATATGCAAATGAGCTGATAATTGACATGACACTCACGGTATCATCATAATGTTCTGAGATCATCATCTGTGAAAAGTTTCATGAAATTGTGTGCAATATTTCTTGTTATATGTCGACACTGTCAATACTGTCTCCATAGGAAACATTATATTATAAACTGAAACTTCATAACTTCATTAATATGCAAATCACACTTACTAAAATGTGATCAGTCCTTCCAAGTAGCAAATTGTACCTGCCTACCAAATCTGACTTGAATGTGTAAAGGCGTTTTTGAGTTATGGTGCAAACAAACAAACATACACACACATACATACATACACACAGAAGACCGACGGATATCACTATGACATTAGCTCACGTGTGTGAACACGTGAGCTAATAAACAAGAAAGCAAACTCCGTCTAAAAATTGTCCGAAAATTATCCATAAGAAATCAAGTAGAATTAGTTTGGAAATATACAAATTGGAAATCTAAAGTAGGTGTTATTAGCGCACGTGTTCACACGTGGGCTAATGTCATAGCGATGTATGTCTGTCTGTCCGTGTGTGTGTGTATGTGTGTGTGTTAGCGTGTGTGTCTATCTGTCTGTCTGTCCGTCTGTCTGTCTGTCTGTCTGTCTGTCTGTTGTCTGTTACACGATAACTCAAAACGCCTGAACAGATTCAGGTCAGATTAGGTACACAGGTACCACACGCTACTTGCAAGAACTGATTAGATGTTGGTTTGTGTGGCTTGCATATTAATGAAGTTATGTAATATCATTTTTCCGTACAATGGTTTCCCTATGGAGACGGTAATGACAGTGTAGACAAATATCAAGAAATACTGTACAATATTTCATGAAACTTTTAACAGATGACAATCTCAGAACTTTATGATGATACCGTGAGTGTCATGCCAATTATCTGCTCATTTCTTTATGTTAATGAACTTTTGCTTTTAGTTACAACACTTTGAAATTCCTGCACCAAACTTGATGATACGTGCAACAAATATTAATCTTATATATATATATATATATATATATATATATATATATATATATATATATTATATATATATATATATATATATATATATATATATAATTATACTAAAAAGCATTGTACAGTGTCAAGTTAATAATAGCTCATTTGCATATTGAATGAAGTTTTATAATTAGTCATATAACTTCGATATAAATGCACAAAATTGACGAATTCTGCTGCAGATACTGATCGGATTGATATCTAGCTGTGGTGTAAAGCACGTGGTAGTGTCAAGTTAATAAAGGGTCCATTTGCATATTCAACGAACTTTGCAATTAGGTATATAATTCTGAAATTACTGCACCCGAGTCAGTGAAATATAATACAGATATTGATCTAATAAATATCTTATTGTACTGACAAGCATTTGGCAGTGTCAAGTTAACAAATAGCTGATTTGCATATTTTTTGAAGTTTTGTAATCAGTCAAATAACTCTGCAATAACTGGACGAAATGTGATGAATCTACTGCAGATACTGATCCGACAGATAGTAATTGTGGTGTAAAGCATTTAGTTTTTTGTAGTTAAGTAAGGGTTCATGTGCATATTTAATGAACTTTGTAATAAGTGATATTACTCCAAATTTCAGCATTACATTTGATGAAACCTGATACAGATATTAATTGATAAATATTTAATCGTGCTGAGAAGCATTGTGCGTGTCAAGTTAATAATAAGCTCATTTACATATTAAATAAAGTTTTGTAATTAGTGACTTAAAGGGACAAAGTCGCCCATTTTTTCATGAATTTTGTTTGATACCATATACTACTTATATCGCTGACATGTTGAGAGATATTCAATGAATGGGTTACCATGCATATATTTGACCCGGTTTTAGACATACATACATGAAACCATCGCAAAAATAAATTAATAGTCATGACCATTAATGCAATTTGGCACTGGTTTCATTTAATTTGTCTAAAACCAAGGTTGAATATGTGCATGGTCACCCATTCACTCAGTATCTTTCATCATGTCAAACAATATAAGTAGGATCTCGTACCAAACAATTCATGAAAAATGGGCGACTTTGTCCCTTTAACCCTCAGAGTACTGTGCGAAAATCGATGAAACCTGCTACATGTAATGATATAACAGGTATCTGATTGTTCTTATTACGCCCTCACACGGAGTGTCGATATATTGGTATGAGTTTGGTTTCTTGACAGGAATATTGAAAAAAGATAATACAATAAATACTTGTCAGAGATAGTTACTCCAGCAGTAGACCGTAAACACGTCTAGTCTTATCAGAAATTTGTCTTCCACTCCGTGTCGTGTGCTCAATTGAACTGCTGTCAAAATATACAATGTACGTCTTCGTTCTTGTGTTTTGGTTAGTGATGATCCTGATCAAGACTAACTAACTATTTACACAATTCATAACATTCAAAACGTATGCAGTAATTCATGTAAAACTCTATTTTTTCATGCGTCCAGTAGTGTCTGATAAATGTCAATACATGTCGAGTCATCAGCAGTCAATTTCAATGCTTGATAACTAAGTTTGTAATTTTGTCAAACTCAAAGTCATTCCTTCCATTCAGGGTCACATTTGTTCTGTTCAGTAAATTTTCTAGTCTGCTTACTGACTATTAATGAACCTGTTGTAAAACACGTGAGCATAATTAGTTCATATCTGGTTTTCTTTTCGGATCGCTCCAAAGACACCGAACCGACTATGTCATGAACAACGATGTGGACAGAAGTTTTCACGAGTCGGAGGCTTGTCTTTATTCGTTTTTCGAGAGCAAATTTTGTTGTTTTAGTTTCGGGACCTGTAGGACATTGAAATAGTTTGCAACAGGCCTTCTTGGCCGTTTGTACATTCTGACTGACGTCAATCGATGGCCGCTTCTCATGTGATCGATTGTTATTAAATCACCATTGGTGTTGTCACGTATAACATGCACCATTCCACTGTGATTTCTGATAGTCCTGTTTTCAACCTCGTAGAAATTCCCGCCACTCCCGTACACACAATCAAGGTACTTTCGGAATGTGTTATCGCCGACAGATTTACATTGGAAACACCCTATTCCGCGTATTTCGATTTTGAATTGTCTCCGATAAAAATGTCTCAAAAAACCGATGAGGGTAGGATATTATTTAAATATTGGCACAATCCACCACTGATTACTCAGTGTGAAGATTATGAAACTGGAGTGAGAAAGTGACGCTTTTTCGCAATCAGTGAAAATCTCTTACTATTCTCACCGCTTTCAACGAGAATATTTTTGAACTTTCACTAGTGAGCTGTGAGAAATGCATTCCTTTGCGAGGATAAAGTACGATGACAGATTCTTGCCAGGAGACTGGAAATTCCCACCAAACACACTGAGAATGGTTATTTTCGCGTACGTATCATACTCATCACTTAATAGTGAGATTTAATCAGACTAACCTTTAGTGAAAATTAGCAAGAATTGTTGTTCACCGGCGAGAATAGATCTGGTTAATTCTCACAAGTGAATAATGTCTTGGAGTTATCATGGATTCCGGTCTTACGATGTACCCTCATGTCAACAATATCTGCCGCTCAGCTATTTTTCACTTACGACGCATTGCAAATATTCGCAAATATCTTTCTAGATCAGACACGAACAGTTGATTCACGCTTTTGTGAATCACGCATTGATTCTTGTAATTCGCTTCTTTATGGTCTTCCGAAATATTCATTTAATCGCCTTCAACGTATCCAGAATATAGCTGCCAGAATTGTAACTCGCTCAAGAGTCACAGAGCATATCACCCCGATTTTGTTTCAGTTGCATTGGCTGCCTGTTTCTCAACGTATTGTTTTTAAGATTCTTATCTTCACCTATAAATGTATCCATTCACTCGGTCAAACTTATCTTTCTAGCATGGTTAATTTGTACGTCCCAGCCCGTAATCTAAGATCCGCTGACCAATTTAAACTGTGTCAAAGCAGGTCGCGCACAAAGAAATATGGGGACCGTGCCTTCAGTATTGCCGCCCCCTTTTTATGGAACAATCTTCCAATTGAGATTCGTCGCTCCCCAAGCCTGCCAAGTTTAAAATCAAGTCTTAAAACATTTCTTTTTAATTCTGCTTTTAACTGAACTCACTCATTGTATTTTTTTTGTTTTAATTCTTGTAACCTTTTTAAAATTGATTGTATTTTACCCAGCATCTCTGATCACACTATTTGTGTGGATTTAGTCGCTTTATAAATGAATAAATTATTATTATTATTATTATTATTATTAATATTAATATATATATATATATATATAATATATATATATATATATATATATATATATATATATATATATATATATATATATATAATATATATATATATATATATATTATATATATATATATATATATATATATATAATATTGTGGTGAATGAAAAGTGACCCATACGGGACTCGAACCCACACCCCCCGTAGACATTACGGATGCTCTACCAACTGAGCTAATGGATCAGTCGGTCCAATGTAGGCGGTCCTGACTCTTAGATGGGGCTTTTCATTCGTTGTGCGTTGATGGTGAGTAAGGCGGCTAACTCATCACCTAACCTTTCAACCTAAGGATCCCATGTATGTATATATATATATATATATATATATATATATATATATATATATATATATATATATATATATATATATATATATATATATATATATATATATATATATATATATATATATATATATATATATATATATATGTATATATATCAACAAGCACAATGCCTTACACAAAGATTACACGCAAGACAATGATCGGCAAGCCAGAGCAGGACACGGGAGATGCCATTGCTTCGATAAGGGAGAAGGTTATCGCGTTGATGTACACGGATATAAGAGAATCCGATCCCAAAACGTATCGGCCCGCGACGACTTGGACCACGACCCACTGTTGATATCACCATTCCTTACTCCTTCTAGTAATACGTGGCAAGAAACAGTCAAAATGACAGGACACAATAGACAAACGAGCGGGTTTTCGCGGCATTTGGCACGGTCATGGCAGTGATCCAACGGCTAGCAAGTGTAGGCCTACTGTGCTACGCAAATGTCGTCGTTGTACCTCCTGATTGCCGGGTAGGTCTGAATCCCCTTTCAAATGAGATAACCCCACATAATAAGAAGACCTATGAAAGGTCCTTCGCTTGACTTGATAACTGTATTCGGAATTCTCGTTTGCACCCCCAACGGGGTAAACTTTGTAGCGGAGTTGGATTCTCCACCGCCGAGTGTAGCCCGCCATATATCCGGTTCTCTTGACACCGACGTTCCGTGCAGACCACGGAACAGGTGCTTCTTGCTGCAGCGGGCATTGCTCTGCGAGCTGTAGATTTCTGTAGCTTGCGTTTTTGTCAATTGTACTCCTGTTGGGCCTCTTGAAATGAAAGCTCTCGTCCTTGCTACCGTCGTAGACTAGAGCCCAGTCATTGATAGTCTGTTGGCATATACACGCGTACAGGTAAGTGTTTAGCTCCATGGCTCGAGCGTTAACAGTAGCCGATCCCCATTTCAACTGTTTCAAGAAAATCATGATCAAATGTGATCTCAATCCAGCGTGTAATTACTGTTCCGTATTCAGCATACATTAAAGTTCCATAAGCTGTATCTTTTGGCCATTTTTCAGAACTTTTATTTTGTGGTTTCCCCACACTCTCTGCATCGAATCCCTAAACTGTAATTTAATGCCAAGTATTTAGCATGTCAACACAACCTATATGAGTATAATCTCCATTGTTATGTTGAAAATTGTATTCAAGTCTGGACTAGAATTCATTTGTAAACAATGAACAATGATCATTACACACATTCAAGCTGTGTTGACAAAAAGAATACTCGAAATTTCAGCATGACAAACGGATTAGGGTCAGACACGGTACTTAATAAAGAGCAGAATACTAAAAAACACTTGCCATAAGTTACAGCTTCTGTCCCTTTAACTTAGATTAATTGACCTTTTATTGCGTGTTAGATTTGGTAAGTTGGTATGCTTGTGACAGATTAGCCGCCATTTTAACAAGCGGCAATATCGCAAACATAATAATCAACCGTAACCTCGTGCAGCATTCTCGGATATGTTTTCAACGGGGGGGCCCTCAGAAGCATGCGCAGCGTAACGACCACTGCGCTTTAAGTTTGTTCAAATCATGATGAAATTTGCATATTTGTATTTTGGAGCATTTTTGCTGTTTTTGGTGACAAAATCTTCTTCTCTGAAACCCCATGTCCAATTTGCTTTGGAAGTTGATGTGCAGTTTACTTTGGTGACTTAATTAGATTTTTTTTCAAACGTAGTGGCATTTGCATATTTGTATTTTTAAGGCAATTTTGTAACTTGGTCAAGAAATCTTTAAAAATCTTCTTCTAAAAAACTCCAGGTCATATAGATTTGATATTTGGTTGATAGGTCCCTAGGGATGATCTATTTCAGATTTGTTCAAATTGTGCAGAATATACAAATTTGTATTTTTAGGGCAATTTTTGTCATTTTTGGTCAAAATATTTGTTTCATCATACCGCTCATCTGACAGCTTTGATATTTGGTATACAAGTTCATAGATATGAGCAAAATGTGATATATTAAAATTATGATGAAAACTATTATTTTGTACATTTTGAGGGGAATTTTTACCATTTTTGGTCAAAAAACATGTTTTTCAAAATGAACTGGTCGAACAGTTTTGAAATTTGGTATACAAATTTCTACAAATGAATAAGTTATATATTGAAATTATGATGAAATCTGCGACTTTATATTTTGGGACAATTTTTGCTATTTGCGGTCAAAAATTGTGTTTTTCCAAAACTACACGTCTGATACCTTTGAACTTTGGTATGCAGGTTTCTACAGATAAACTCAATGTAATATATTGAAATTATGGTGAAACTGCAATCTGTATTTTGGGCAGTTTTTGCCATATTGGGTCAAAAAATTCGTTTCTCAAAAACTGTATGTCTGATAGCTTTGGTATTTGGTATACAGGTTCCACGGGAATATTTTAATATGATAGATTGAAACTATGATGCTTCAATTTTTATTTTTGGGGGCAATTTTTGCCATTTTTGGTCAGAAATTTGATTCTCAAAAAAATCTCGTCAGATAGCTTTGAGTGACATGTCCTGCGAGATGATCTGAATGTGATATATTGAAATTATGACGAAATCTTCAATTTTGTATTTTTGCAGCTATTTTGCCACTGTTTTCTCTGGCCACTGAAATGAGTTACCATAAATTTCCACCTTATTTATCAACACATGTGTCAAAACAGTTATTATACAGCAGAGCAATATCGACCGTCGATAACAATGATCCTGAAATTATTCAAAGTAGAAATCAATTTGGAAATACACAATTTCAAAATCAAAAGTATGTGTCATTTTCTTCCCGGATCGCTCTAAACAGACTGAAGCGATTCCGTCGGAAACAAAGATGTGCAGAAGGGTTCACGAGTTTGAGGCTTGACTTCTCTTTTGAGGAAGGTTTTGTTAATTTAATTCGTTTTCCGAGAGCGCTTTGTTGTTTTAGTTTAATTATAAGCAGTGTTTTAAGTCAACTCCAAGACCTGTTGCTGGCGCCAGAGACCCGAATGTATGAGATTGAAAGACAATATAGGTCGTTTTTCCAATGCACGTCATCGGTGTGATTTACCCTTTGAGTAAACAACTTTGGAATCACAACACATTTCACAACTCAGAAACAGAGCAGCACACAAAGTTAATATACATAGAACAACAGCCACCTGTTTATGCTCTGAGGTAAATGAGACAACGCCCATGGTTCGAGCTAGTGCCGCGTTCAAAGTTCAACTTTCTGTCTTAAGTTACAGACCATTTCCAATCATTTATCGACTCTTGAATTTGTATAAAACACACAAACAAACTAACAACGAGTTCTAATCTCAACACATAGAACTGCTCCACTCACCAGTGTATATCTCGCCTGTTTATAGAAAGATCTGTACTCTTGCTGACTAGTGTATCCTATGTCAGAGTCTAACTGCTACTATACCACTCATGAATGTGAAGTGTTCAGAGAATATCGATAAGATAATACATGTATTTTCCCTGTCATTGCACATGCGTATTGGCATTTAAAAATTAGTGGAGGCGAGTCAACATACAACTTTTAAGATTCGTCAGATACAGTAGTTAAACACTCAACCTCGCGTCATAGGTAATAGTAATAAAACTACACGATAAAGCAAACTCCGTCGGTAACAATGGTCTCAAAATTATTATTTAGAAATGAAAGTAGAAACCAATTTGGAAACATACAAATTCGAAATCAAAAGTAGGTGTCATTTTCTTCCGGATCGCTCTCAACAGACCTAATCGATTCCGTCGGAAACAACGATGTGCAGAAGGTTTTCACGAGTCGGAGCTTGTCTTCTCTTTTTTGAGGAAGGCAAAGTTCTTTTTATTCATTTTCCAAGAGCACTTTTTTGTTTTAGTTTCGGGACCTGTAGGGCATTTGAAATATTTGCAAGATGTTTTACGTTGGCCGTTTGTAGATTCTGACCGCCGTCGGTCGATGGCCGCTTCTCCCTGTGAACGATGGTTATCAAACCACCATTCGTGTAGTCTCGTACAGCATGCAACTTAAATGCTGTGATTTCTGATAGTCCTGTATCAAACTCGTAGTCAAATCATAAATTAAGGTACTTCCCGAGTGTATAAACGCCGACCGTGTTGCTTCGAAAACACTATATTCCCAGTATGTCGATTTGGAATTTGTCTCCGATAAAATGACTCGAAAAACCAATTAGGGCAAGATATTGTTCATAGATTGGCACAATTCACCACTCATTACACTTTGTTGAAAAATTGCGCGACTGGAGTGAGAAAGTGAAGCTCTTTTGCAATTAGTGAGAATCTCTTACTATTCTCACCGCTTTCAGAGAGAATTTTTGAACTTTCACCAGTGAGCTGTGAGAAATGTTCCCCATTGTGAGAATCAAGTACGATGACAGATTCTCCCAATGTGACTGTTAATTCTCACCAAGCATTGTGAGAAAGGTCATTTTCACTGTGAGAATGTATCATATTCATCATTCAATAGTGAGATTCAAAACGACTCACCTTGGCTTGGTGAAAATTAGCCAGAGTGGTTGTTCACCGGTGAGAATACATCTGGTTAATTGTCATCAATGGATAGTGAGTTTAGCGGATTCTCACTAATGAACGGAGAGTCTGATTGATTCCCACCGGTAAAAGGACCATTATTAATGGGCTTGGTGAGAATTTCCAGTCTCAGCAGTGAGAATCTGTTACCATCCTTGAGGAGTGCATTTCTCACTGCTAACCAGTCAGAGTTCAAACTTCTCACCGAAAGAGGTGAGAATACTAAGATATTCTAAACATTGCGAATAAGCGTCGTTTTCTTGCTCCAGTCTCGCAACTTTTCTAAGAACATGTGTTGGTTCAGAATATTATCTGATTACCTTAGGTTTGGATTTGCAATCGATGTTACTAGTACGAGTCTTAGACAGCCGTCTTCATCTGCAGAAACTTTCGCCAATTTTATCGAATCCAACGTGTAACCAGTTTTCTTCGAGGTTTGTGTGCTCCTCTATAGTTCTCAGTCCGAACATTTTTCAGTTATTAAAGTACAAGATGTACGAATAACCTCGAGCTGTGTCAGTATTGAATACACAGCAATACCGCAATCTCTCCTCGTTCTTTTCCGTCGAGTCAAAGGATCAGCATTTTTCACAACGGTGCCGAAACCCTCAGACATCAACTTTTTTCGTTTTCCGGAGCATTTTAAAGTTTATTGAAAGCTCCGTCATTCTTTTTGAACAAATTGATGTCTCTGCGGTCACATAAAATGACCAAATGGCGTTTTAATCAAGCTGCTATATTTGTCAATGCGTTCGCTTGATATGATTTACAATTCTGTCGTTTTATTTCGTACATTAACCTCGCAAGCAAATAATCAAAGGACTGCAATGAACCGGCTTCAAGCGTAGGTATCGGCCAATTATGATCAGTGACACTGCGAGGTTGAACTTTTCTCGACATTGCCCATTCATTGTACAGTGATACAACCCAACTGATGGCATGCCCGCTTCGCACCTGTATTCTTCAGCTCAGATTTTACTTGAATTGCGACTCTGTCAATTTGAAGGGACTTCAGGATCTTTATCATTGATCTGTGGCACTCATATTACAAAACTTCTTTGTTAGTGTCGCATCCAGTTGCGTTAATGTAAGTTGCGTCCACTCTAATCTATGATCAAAGACGTTTGGCGGTCGATGATCACGGTACGGTGGTCTTAGTGTAACTTAAAGCCCAACTGAAAGTATTGCCGGAAACATAAATATATAGAGAGTTCAAGGTTGTCACCTGGCAAGGATATTATCCCTCCTCTGTGGTAGTTTGTAAATTAGAATATAATTCAATTATATTGTTTAGGCCGAGTGATATGTGATATAATGAACGATTTGGGTCAATTATGTGTTAATAACTCAGGGGCTACGCCCCCTCGTGTTTTAATGCATAATCGCCCAAACTCGTTCATTATCTATCACAAATCAATCAAGGTTGTATAGCAGGTTTCAATCACATTAGACTTTTTGACCAGTGATTGGCCATCTGCCTTTTATCAAGAATGTAACAACGGGTGTAACTGTGCAAGGCTCATTGCAGGCCCAGTATCATATATGATGGGATTGCCAACACTGTTCAATATTAACACAAGGTGCCTGACTAACAAACTAGATGAATTACGGGGAAATTCTTTAATTTTCAAAACCTAATATGAATATATTTCGAAAACAAAACACTCCTCAGACCTCCTATTTTCCAACGTTCCACAAAACCAGTTTTGTAACTTATGCTTCCAAAGCAGAAGATGACCACGACTACAACATCTTATCTGAAACTATGACATCAGAATATACCTATAATCCAACATATATGACATGGCAAACTGAAAAGGCACTATTTCTTTATATTTATGCACTTACATATATTGCACGTTTCGGCTGCGAGGTCTTGCACTTGGGCAATAATAAACTAAACATATTGTTCCTTGTGGCGATTGCTTTAAGGGTTATTTCATATGTATTCTCAGGACATGAAAAATGTCATCATACTATTAGAACACTCGTGGTTCAATATTTAACACAATTACTAAATATCTATAAAACTATAAAATACTACGCACTCCAAAACTGATATCACAACACTTCATTACAAGAATGCAAATGATTATAACAAGTGCAAAAATAATGGAACAATATCTAGAAATGGTAAATATAATTGTCGGCCTCGATGGGTTATACAAGTAAGCATTTATTATAAGCAATGATTGAATTCATTGCCTATTGCTGGTGCCACAGACACAAACATACGAGTTAGAAATACAGTAAAGGTCTAATTTCCAATGCACCGTCATTGGTGTTTCACCCTCTGGGTAGGGTATACATTTCGGAATCACAACCGATTTCATAACTAAATAAAAATGAGCAGCACACAAGGCTAATATACATGGAGCAACAGCCACCTGTTTGTGCGGGGAGGTAAATGAGACAACGCCCATGGTTCGAGCTAGTACCGCGTTTAAAGTCTAATCCTTTGTCTCAAGTTACATCTAATAGCCAGCCATTTTGTTGACATTCTAATTGGAATGAAACACACAACTAACTAACAACAAGTTCTCACACACAGAAATGCTCTACTCACCAATGTGTGTCTCGCTGGTTTATAGAAATTGTCACTCTATGTTGACTATTGAAGCATATGTCAGTGTGCAGCTGCTGCTATACCACTCAACAATGTGAAGTGTTCAAATAGAATCTACGTGCGCGACTTTGCCAGAGAATATCGATAAGATAACATTTTCTTATTCATTGCACATGCGTATTGGCATATACAAATTAGTGGTGACGTGTCCACATAGAACTTTTTATCTTTGATATATTTATTGTTGACCAGCAAGCTCATCTCATAGGTAAGAGTAATAAAAGTGAACAAGACAGCAAACTCCGTCGAAAACAATGGTCTGAAATTGTTTTATTATAAATCAAATTAGAAATCAAATTGGAAATACGATCTTCCTGGATCGCTCTGTTTTTTTCCTTGCTTCATATTTAAATAATAAATCACAGTCAGTAATCTCCAATGGGACCGTTAGTGATGCTCTTCCACTGAGTGTCGGTACCCCTCAGGGCTCAATTCTCGGCCCTTTTTCTTCCTACTTTTTATTAATGTTCTTCCCCTAGCTTCAGACAATTCAGAAATCAATATGCATGCTGACAATACAGCGTCACAGGCGGTTGGCCACGATATCCAAGAACTTGAAACTCAGCTCGATGGTGACACGAAATCCATACGAGCTGGTGTGATAACAATAACATGTGTATAAATTCAGAAAAGACCAAAATGATGGTCATTTGAACCTACTGTACCATAAAAAATCTAGAGGAGAGAAATGTATGAAAGTTGTTTGTGATGGCGAGCAGCTTGCATGTGTAAAGCTAGAAAAGCTTTTAGGTCTGTCCATCGATGATACCTTGACCTGGTTAAATGTGTAAGTAAAGTATGTAGTAAGGATGCTTTTAAGGTTTTGCAGTTAAAACGCATACGCCCACTTTTAACCAAAAATCACTGTTGACCTAATATAGTTGTTTCATTTTACCGCATTTAGATTATTTTTCGAACATATGGGGTCATTGTACGACCAATATTTTATCTTGTACAGAAAGACAACAAAATTGTGTTGCTAAAGATATTTTAGATCAAGATTTTAATACTCCAAGTCATGTTTTATTTATTATTTAATCATTAAGGTGGTTGCCAATTTGGGAAGTTTTTGTACAAAGAATTAGTTTTAATTTACAAAGTTATGAATAATATCGCTCCTGACTGTCTGAATATTTTAAAGGTGTTAAGCAGATCCACAAACGTAACACAAGATCTACAAACAGAGGAGATTTGTATATTCCAGGGAAAAGAACCCAATTTTTAAAAAGAAGTTTTATGTAAAATGGGGTTAAAATATGGAATACTTTGCCAGGAATGATTAAATCTAGCTCTTCACTTCTATCATTCAAAAGAAATTGCAGGTGCAACTTTTAAATAAAATGGATTTTCTCGCTTTTTATGTAGTAGTTTATTTGTTTTGGGTTTTTTTTTCTTTTAATTTTAGTGCTTTTAAATTTTTGTAATTGTTCTGTTTTCAGTTTTCTTCCTGTATTTTTGTAGTTTACCTAGTGTTAATGTTGCTTTACTCGACACTGTGTGAGAAGAGTCAATGGCTCAACAGTTATCGTGTTTAAATAAAGAATAATCATCATCATCATCATCATCATCATCATCATCATCATCCTAAATAGTTCAAGTTTCTGTTGCTCTTTTTGAAATCATGTTGTGACTACTGAAGTTTCGTATTTATATTCTATTTGGTTATGCGCTGTTGCATGAGCATCGTCATATGACCAGTGTCGTTTTTTTCTAGTTGCAAATCAACTTCGATAATCAGTGTTATTTACATCAAGATATATTACGAGTGTGAAAGACAATGAACAATTTCTAAAAGGTAATAATAATTGTCGGCCTCGATGGTCTATACAAATAAGTGTTTATTCATCAATGCGTTTTTAGTACACTCAAAGACCTGTTGCTGGCGACACAGACACGAATGTATGAGTTAGAAAGAAAGTATAGGTCTAATTTCCAATGAACCGTCATCGGTGTGTTTTACTCTCTGGGTATACAATTTTGGCATCACAACCGATTTCATAACTCAGAAACAGAGCAGCAAACAAAGTTGACATACATGGAGCAACAGCCACTTGTTTGTGCGAGGAGGTAAATGAGACAACGCCCATGGTTCAAGGTAGTGCCGTGTTCAAAGTCTATCTCTTTGTCTCAAGTTACAGCCAATGGCCAGTCATTCTGTCGACTCTCTAATTGGAATGCAACACACAAACAAACTAACAATAAGTTCTCAACACACAGAAATGCTCTACTCACCAATGTATATCTCGCTGGTTTATAGAAGTTTTTGTCACTCTATGTTGACTAGTGTAGCATATGTCAGTGTCCAGCTGCTGCTATACCACGCAACAATGTGAAGTGTTCAAATAGATCTACGTGTGCGACTGCACTTTGCCAGAGAATATCGATAAGATAACATTTTTGTATTCATTGCACATGCGTATAGGCATATAAAAATTAGTGGTGACGTGTCCACATTAAACTTTTTATCTTTGTTATATACGTTGTTGAACACCAAGCTCATATCATAGGTAAGAGTAATAAAAGTAAAAAAGACAGCAAACTCCATCGATAACAATGGTCTGAAATTGTTTTATTAGAAATCAAATTAGAAATCAAATTGGAAATATATAAATTAGAAATCAGAAGTCGGTGTTATTTTCTTCCTGGATCGCTCTGAACAGACTGAATCGATTCCGTCGGGAACAACGATGTGTTGAAAGTTTTCATGAGTGGAGGACTTCTCTTCCCGTTCTTTGAGGAAGACCAGGTTCCTTTTCTTCGTTTTCCGAGAGCACTTTTTGTTGTCTTAGTCTCGGTATCTCTAGGGCATTTGAAATATTTTGCAAATGTCTTCCGTTGGCCGTTTCTAGATTCTGACTGCCGTCGATCGATGGCCGCTTCGTGTAGTCTCGTACAATATGCAACTTTACAGCTCTGATTACTAATATTACTACTTTCAAAGTCGTAGTCAACCCTGGCACCCTTATACATGTCCTTAGGTACTCCCGGAGTGTATTAAAGCCGACAGTTTTGCTTCGAAAACACTATATTCCCGATACCTCGATTTGGAATTCTCTGATAATAATGACTCGATAAACCAATCAGGGCAAGATATTGTTTATATATTGGCACAACACATTATTCATTACACTGTATGAAAAAATTGCGGGACTGGAGTTTGAAAATGACGCATTTTCGCAATCGGTGAGAACCTCTTTAAGTGAGAATTTTTGAATTCTCACTGGTGAGCAGTTAGAAATGCATTCCTTGGTGAGAATAAAGGATGATGATGATTCTCACCAGGACACTAGAAATTCTAACCAAGCACAGCGAGAAGGGTTATTTTCAAGGTGAGAATGTATCATACTCATCATTCAGTGGTGAGATTCAACCAGACTCACATCAGCATTGGTGAAATTAGCCAGACTTTTGTTGTTCACTAATGAGAATCAATCCGGTTAATTCTCACCAGCGAATAATGAGTCTAGCCGATTCTCACCAATGAACCATGAGTCTGGTTGATTCTCACCAGTAAAGGACCATTATTACTGGGCTTGGTATGATAATTCGTTACCATCCTTGATTCTCACCAAGGGATGCATTTCTCAGCAGTGACATATCAAAAATTCTCACTGAAAGCGGTAAGAATAATAAGAGATTGTCACCGACTGCGAGAAAGTGTTACTTTCTTGCTCCAGTCTCGCAATTTTTCCCAGAATATTTGTTGGATCAGAATATTGTCAGATTACTTAAGGTTTGGATTTGCAATTGATGTTACTAGTACAAGTCTTAGACAGCAGTCCTTCATCAGCAGAAACTTTCGCATTGTACAATAACACAAAAGTAAAAAAATAACACTGCAAACCCTAATTTAGATGAACAACTGTGTGACTAAATGGAAGTATTATTTTTTACTAAATTTGCCTTAATTAAACTCACAGTTCCCGAGATTTAAACGTTGTTTGATGGAATATCTTAACCATTACCCCAAGCCTCACAGCTCTTTTTAATTGTACAATTACATCCAGTTCCTTCCACAACAATCCGCCAAAGACACTATTTTATTTATGGGTGTTCCGACAAAACTGTTTTTTCCCAGCTGCATATTCAAATAATAAATCACAGTCAGTAATCTCCCATGGGACCGTTAGTGATGCTCTTCCACTGAGTGTCGGTACCCCTCAGGCTCAATTCTCGGCCCCTTTTTCTTCCTACTTTTTATTAAAGTTCTTCCCCTAGCTTTAGACAATTCAGAAATCAATATGCATGCTTACAATACAGTCGGCACAAGCAGTGGGCCACAATATCAAAGAACTAAAATTCAGAAAAGACCAAGGTAATGGTCATTTGAACCTACAGTAAAACCTGTCTACACCAAACCTTGTCTAAACTGGAATCTGTCAACACTTAACACCTTTTCTAGTCCCTTCAATATAGAATGCCATGATTAAGGAACCTCTATAAACCAAACACCTCTCTAAACCGAACAGTTTTCACAGTCCCTTTGGTGTTCAGTTTAGACAGGTGTTACTGTACAAGAAAAAAATCTAGAAGAGACAAATGTATAAAAGTGATGTGATGGCGAGCAGCTTTCATGTGTAAAGCTAGAAAAGCTTTTAGGTCTGTCCACTGATGATACCTTGACCTGGTTAAATATGTAAGTAAAGTATGTAGTAAGGTTGCTTTCAAGGTTTTGCAGTTAAAACGCATACGTCCACTTTTAACCAAAAATAACTGTTGACTTTTTATAGTTGTTTCATTTTACCGCATTTAGATTATTTTTCGAGCATATGGCGTTATTGTTCAACCACTATTTTATCTTGTACAGAAAGACAACAAATTGTGTTGCTAAAGATATTTTAGATCAAGATTTTAATACTCCAAGTCATGTTTTATTTATTAATTTAATCATTAAGGTGGTTCCCAATTTGGGAAAGAGTTTTGTACAAAGAATTAGTTTTAATTTACAAAGTTATGAATAATATCGCTCCTGACTGTCTGAATATTTTAAAGGTGTTAAGCAGATCAACAAACGTAACACAAGATCTACAAACAGAAGAGATTTGTACATTCCAGGGAAAAGAACCCAATTTTTCAAAAGAAGTTTTATGTAAAATGGGGTTAAAATATGGAATACTTTGCCCGGAAAGATTAAATCTAGCTCTTCACTTCTATCATTCAAAAGAAATTGCATGTGCAATTTTTAATAAATTGGATTTCTCGCTTTTTATGTAGTATTTTATTTGTTTTGGGTTTTTTTCTTTTAATTTTAGTGCTTTTAAATTTTTGTAATTGTTCTGTTTTTCAGTTTTCTTCCTGTATTTTTTTAATGTACCTAGTGTTAATGTTCCTTTACTCGACACTGTGTGAGAAGAGTCAATGGCTCAACAGTTTATCGAGATTAAATAAAGAATAATGATAATCATCATCATCATCATCATCATCATCCTAAATAGGTCAAGTTTCTGTTGCTCTTTTCGAAATCATGTTGTCACTACTAAAGTGTCGTATTTATATTCCATTTGGTTATGCGCTGTTGCATGAGCATCGTCATATGACCAGTGTCGTTTTTTTCTAGTTGCAAATCAACTTCGAAAATCAGTGTTATTTACATCAACATATTATTACGAGTGTCAAACACAATGGAACAATTTCTAAAAGGTAATGATAGTTGTCGGCCTCGATGGTCTATACAAATAAGCTTTTATTAATCAATGCTTTTTAGTAAACTCAAAGACCTGTTGCTTGCGACACAGACACGTATGTATGAGTTAGAAAGAAAGTATAGGTCTAATTTCCAAAGCACCGTCATCGGTGAGTTTTATTCTCTGGGTATACAATGTTGGCATCACAACCGATTTCATAACTCAGAAACAGAGCAGCAAACAAAGTTGACATACATGGAGCAACAGCCACTTGTTTGTGCGGGAGGTAAATGAGACAACGCCATGGTTCGAGGTAGTGCCGTGTTCAAAGTCTAACTCTTTGTCTCAAGTTACAGCCAATGGCCAGTCATTCTGTCGACTCTCTAATTGGGATGCAACACACAAACAAACTAACAATAAGTTCTCAACACACAGAAATGCTCTACTAACAAATGTATATCTCGTTGGTTTATAGAATTTTTTAAGTCTATGCTGTCTAGTATACCCTATGTCAGTGTCTGGCTGCTACTATACCACGCAACAATGTGAAGCGTTCAAATAGAATCCACGTGTGCGACGTGCTCAGAGAATATCGATAAGATAACATTTTCTCATTCATTGCACATGCGTACTGGCATATAAAAATTAGTGGATACGTATCCCCTTAGCTTTGTTACATACATTGTTAACACACAAGCTCGGGTCATAGCTAAAAGTAATAAAAATAAACAAGACAGCAAACTCCGTCGATAGCAATGGTCTGAAATTGTTTTATTAGAAATCAAATTAGAAATCAAATTGGAAATAAACAAATTAGAAATCAGAAGTCGGTGTCATTTTTTCCCGGATCGCTCTAAAAAGACCGAATCGACCGTCTGGAACAACTGTGCAGAACGTCACGAGACGAGAGCTTGTCTTCTCTTTTTGAGGAACAACAGGTTCCTTTTCTTCGTTTCCCGACAGAACGTTTTGTTGTTTTAGTTTCGGGTGCTGTAGGGCATTTTAAATATTTTGCAACATGTCTTCCTATGGCCGTTTGTAGATTCTGACTGCTGTCGATGGATGGCTGCTTTTCCCTGTGATCGATTGTTATCAAATTACCATTCGTGTAGTCTAGTACAACATTCAACTTTACCGCTGTGATTTCTGACATTCCTTTTTTCAATCTCGTAGTCAATTCCGACATCTTTATACATGTCCTTCAGATAGTCCTGAGGGTATTTACGCCGACGGTTTGCTACAAAAACCCTATATTCCCAGTATCTCGATTTGGAATTGGTCTCCGATAAAAATGACCCGAAAAGCCAATTGGGCAAGATATTGTTCATATATTTGCACGACACGTCACTCATTACACTGTGTGAAATAAATTGCGAGACTTGAAGGAGAAAGTGACGCTTTTTCGCAATCGGTGAGAACCTCTTATTACTCTCACCGCTTTCAGTGAGAATTTTTGAACTTTCACTGGTGAGCAGTGAGAAATGCACTCCTTGGTGAGAAGCGAGTATGATGACGGATTCTCACCAGGAGACTGTTAATTCTCACCAAGCACAGTGAGAAGGGTTATTTAAACGGTGAGAAATGTACCATACTCAACATTGAATGGTGAGATTCAACCAGACTCACCTTGACTTCGGTGAAAACTACTCAGCTACTTGTTCACTGGTGAGAATCAATCTGGGTCTAGCCGATTCTCACCAATGAACGGTGAGTCTTGTTGATTCTCACAAGTAAAAGAACCATTATTACTGGGCTTGGTGAGAATTTCCAGTCTCAGCGGTGAGAATCTGTTACCATCATTGATTCTCACTAGGAGTGCATTTCTCATTTCTCACAAGTGAGAATTCAAAATGTCTCACTGAAAGAGGTGAGAATAATAAGAGATTCTTACCGATGTCATCTTTTCAGTTGGATCAACTCATTACCCAACCTACCAGAGTAACTTATCATTCAGCATCGCTGTTAGATCATATTTATGTAAGTAATGTTGAGTATGTTCGTAGCGTCAATATAACAACCGATTTTGTAACTCAGAAACAGAGCGACAAACAAAGTTGACATACACGGACCAACAGCCACCTGTTTGTGCGGGAGGTAAATGAGACAACGTCCAGGGTTCGAACTAGTGCCGCGTTCAAAGTCCAACTTTCTGTCTTAAGTTGCAGTACATTTCCAGTCATTCTGTCGACTCTCGAATTCCAATAAAACACAAACAAACTAACAACAAGTTCTCAACACACAGAATGTGCTACTCACCAATGTATATCTCACTGGTTTACAGAAAGATCTGTAACTCTATTTTGACTGGTGTAGCATGTGTCAGTGTCTAGCTGCTGCTATACCACTCAACAACGTGAAGTGTTCAGAAAATATCAATAGGATAATACATGTATTTTCTCTTTCATTGCACATGCGCATTGGCATGTAAAAGATAGTGGAGGCGTGTCAATATAGGAAATGTTAGCTTTGCTTGATACAGGTAGGTAAATACGCAAGCTCGTGTCATAGGTAATAGTAATAAAAATAAACCAAGGGGTAAGCTCCGTCAATCCCATTGGTCTGAAAATTATTTGTAATAATATTTAACACGGTTTCTGGTTGCTAAATGAGGAAATGTGCGGAGAGTATTGGAGAAGTGATAACTGCGATAGTATGTTATAGAACAAATGACAGATGTTATGTTCCCTTTCTGTTATGGATTTTTAGTAAAAGATTACAATCATGCATGTGAATAAAATGGAGGATCAACGTCAGATGATGTGAAGGCTACTCTAGCACTTCAATTACGTTCCGGGCACTGCGTACACTCACTACCCCGCTTTAAATGTCCTCCTACTCCCTCTGTTAATATATATATTAGGTTAAGGGCTGGAATAATTCACATGAGGCATTCCAAAATGCTGGGGATAGTAAAGGGGGACATGAAAGTTTGATATGTCTATAGGGGGACCTAAAAATACTTTTGTTCCCAACATTTTAATGTCATGATCCAAATGTTGGTAATAACTAAACAAAATCTAGAACAATTTTGTTGCATTGTTATAACTTTTATCTAAAAAAATTTTAAAATGTGTGAATGCCATTGGATTTTCATTAAAGCGACAAGTTGGCCTTCAAACGGAGCAGAAGCTGCAACTGTTGATATTTGTTTCAATATCTCTATGCAAGATATCAAATATAGTTTCTTGCCGTCTCCCTTACAGCATGCTGAAACTAAAAACATACCTTGTATATATGAATATTGGTATAAATGAATTAGAGGCAGGACTGAAAGTCCTTTGTTAATGATACAAAGGCAATGTAGCCGAATATAGGCTGTGTTGGTAAACTGAATATTTGACAGATCAACATGCTGTAGGCAGTAGAGCAAGAACGCAGTTTTATCAACTGAACAAAATTATTGTCAAAATTATCAAAGTTAGTGCAGCTACTGCACTGCTACTGCGTACTGGCAGTGCTGTAACCTCCACAAATGTAATAATCTCCACAAATGTAATATCAACCACAATTGTAATAAAATCAACCACAAATGTAATAAAATAGTCAACCATTAATGTAACAACCCGCAACCACAAATGTAATAAACAAATTAACCATAAATGTAATAAAACTCACCATAAATGTAATAAACTTGAACTTGCATATGTGATCATTTGTTTATCAATGCCCTGAGTAAATAATAACTTTAATAAGACTAGTGTAATGTTATTGCATACTTTCCTGAAACTAGGTTTCCTTTCCGAAACACAGAAACTTGAACTTGCATATGTGATCATTTGTTTATCAATGCCCTGAGTAAATAATAACTTTAATAAGACTAGTGTAATGTTATTGCATACTTTCCTGAAACTAGGTTTCCTTTCCGAAACACAGAATATAATACTTTGAGAACGCTATCAGAAAACGGCGAGGTACTGATCAAACCGTTAGATAATGGAAGTGGAACAGCAGTTCTAGACACTGATAATTACATAATAAGGAAGCGTCAAAATAACTCGTCAACCAGTGATACCACACAAAGTTTATGAGAGATGACTCAGAACAAATAACAGAGAAATATAAACCTTACAACAGAAACTTACGACACAAAACATGTTGACGAGAACATATATTTCAATCTAGTAAAAAACAATACGAACACTACCTTGAACACAGTAGAACAAAATTAGACATCCTGGCATCCCTAGTGAAGGAACAAACTTCAAATGGGATAACATGGGAATACAGACAATCTATCGATTATTCCACACAATTTATCCACTGAAGACGAATTTGAGAAGATTGATTACGAAAGTACGGCAATTTTCGAAAAAACGGCGTTAAAGGATCGTAGTGTTATACAGTCTTCCCCACTCTGGAATAGAGACTGCACTGACACTCAGATTACAGCTGTGTCTAGCCATGGCCAGTCAGTTCTGTACACAAAACAGGGAAACGTAAACACTTTCAAATATGCAAAACACACTAAACGCAAACAATTAAGATATGAATATGTGTAGAGTTGCTTTCCTTATTACAAAGATCAATATTTAAGGGCTAATTCCTCAATTGCAATGACAAAATAGATTTATTACATTTATGGTTGACAAGTATTACATTTATGGGTGATTTTTTTATTACATTTATGGTTACCATTTATTACATTTGTGGTTGGTGTTTTTATTACATTTATGGTTGATTTTTGTTACATTTATGGGCGATATTACATTTATGGGTGCATTTTATTACAATTGTGGTTGATATTACATTTGTGGAGATTATTACATTTGTGGAGGTTACAAGTGCAACTGACTGGGTGTCACTGGTACTGCACACCAGCAGTGGCACAATAGCTCTGACTCTGATGTAGTTGAAGAAGAGTTTGGGTTATAGGACGCTCATGACAATGAAATATACATGTATATTAGATCAGGCAGGAGAGCAATACATAAAAGACCAAGAGACTTAACTCTTATCAGGAATTTTTTAATTCTGACATATGCGAACGCTCAAATATTAAAGAAAAGATGGGCCACAATACTTGATATTATACAAATCTACGATGAAAAGTGGCACTTAAAGGTCTTTCACGAAAATACTCTGAAAATCAATATATAAACCATTTATTTTAACTTGATGTTCAAGCAGTGGATGACATATCACATTCTCATTTTATAATAACACGAAAGAAAAAAATGAACACTATAATTTAGGTTTAAAAATTGTAGGACTAAATGGGATTATTTATATTTTACTAAGGTTACACGAAACTAAAATTTTGAACTCTAAAGACTCTAATTTAGATGAAAAAATGCGTGACTAAATGGAATTATTTTTTACCAAATTTTTCATTATTAAACTCAAGATTTCAGAGACTGAGAATTCCATAAAGTCCGCTGATGCATTTAAACTTTTATTAATGTAAGAACTTGCCTTTGAAATATGGATCCGCAAACTGTTATCAAACATCTTGTAGCACAACTGTGCAATACATGTTTATTTTTTTTCTTAACGTGTATCCCTACGGCTATATGATAAATTAAATGGGACTTGAAAAAGTTTGATCGTGAAGACTATGGGCGCGTCGGGTGATATCAAGATAGAGTGCGCCTGGAGGACAGAGAGTCAAACTCTAAAACTTTACATTCTTTTCTGATCTACCACAAGTTGGAGCTCATTTTAAAGCTCTTGGTTTAAGAAAATTGCACCGTCTTAGATTTCGTGAAAATCAAAAATTTACTTTTTCCCGATATATACAGTCAATACTAGGTTGACAGCCATTTTGAATTTCGAATATCGGTCAATCATTCCAACTTTTCCCCACACAAAAACTGGACAGTTTGGATTATTCATACCTACTTTAATCCTACTGTTCGTAATGTTTATGTCTTAAACACATCTATCGAACACTTTTAACACCTTACCCGGGTTCTTGAACCTGGTTGGTCAAAATTGGCTGTTCTGGCCTTTTTGATCACCCCTCTTAAAATGCTTGGATAGTTGACTTGGAAACAATTAACATTAAAAGTTTCATTAGCAATAAGCCAAACACCGGAAAACACAGAAAACATGGCTCATTACGCGTTCTCAGTAGGTGAAAAAGTTGAGGCCCTCGATGACTGTTACTGGTGGACAAAGGGTGCAGTGAAGAAAATAGTTGAAGTTGAAGAAGGACCGTGTCAGTATCTTGTCGGTTTCAATGGTTGGTCAGCAAAATGGGACAGAATTGTCGATGAAAATGAAATAAGGCCGCCAACAAAAGTAAGTAGCACCTGACACTTTCAAAACGGTATTTATGGTGGAATTCTGGAGCACAGGCTAATTTTCCAAATCTACACACATTTAAGAAACTGCTCGCGGTCACCCATATAATGTGGTATGGACGTTGTACTTCTAGAGATGCAGTAGCATATGCGCTTGGTGAGATAGTGTGCATGAATGAATGTATTTCGCCGTTGGGAAACGACGCGATCACATTTCAATTGGACATGTGTACACCCCATATCCGAACGACTGATCGAGGCACAGCACAGGCTGGTGTTACACTCGCCCTGCGTACAATGCAGAATCCCGTAAACAGAAATCACTCTGTTTCCATGTACATAAGACCTGACTTTTCCCACTGCGAACGCACGTACGCGTACAGAACACATGGCATAATACGCAGGGCTATAGGGCCCTAGCTCTGCGTACAGGTCTGTGTGTTCACGGCGCGGCGTTGCACGTCCGCGGCCTCCACCACAGCTGTGCAGCGCCGTGAACACACATACCTGTACGCAGAGCTAGGCTATAGGGTTACACCTTCGGTACACGAAACAGACACGGTTTGACACCGGTCAGTACTATCACTACACAGTGGCCTTAAATATCCTCTCTCAAGTTTCAACCAAACAAGTGGCGAAACAAACAAAATGTAGTTCTGTGGTTATCGCATGGTGCTACTAGAGCCTAATAGTAGTAGAGGTCTGGAAACCGCCGCGGCGATCGCCCTGACCGGGGGGGGGGGGGGCATTTTCGGACTAGTAACACTGTTGTGAGGTCTGGGGATTCATCGAAACACATCGCATCATCGTTTTAAAACTTTACCATTACTGCCAGTGTGGCGATAAGTTGTACAATTCAGAAAACATACATAGGCTGTAAATGTCCAGGCCACATATTTATCGCAGGCTAGTGCCGTTCGTACCAGTTGAATGACTTTAATTTACAGGTCATTTGCACGTTTATTGGCCATTGTAGGCCTCGCATGACCTATCGCACACAGCGACGTGTATGTGTTTAAGGACCCAAACGACTGGTAGCCACAACCCCTCCAGTGTGATTGTATACTGTGTATACTACAATTCTCTGACAAGTTGTCAGTAGATTCTGAGCCTCTGTGACCACATTGAAAAAAAGCCTCAGCTGTAAAAGAGTCACCATTACGTCATTGGTGACACGTGCAAGACACGCGACGCGTCGTAGCATGGAGCGTTTTTAGCTTTATGGACATAAAAAGAGACGCGTCGCAAACCGATGAGACGGGTCGTGTTTTTCAAAATTATGCGTGTGGTAAATGCGCATTTCCAATTCAAGACGGCAGCAAATACAACACTACAGGGAAATGAGACTCCTTTCATCGTTTTCAAACTTGATAAAACTTACAAACAACTTTAAATTTTGGTTAACTCTGGAAATGAGTGTGATCTAATGCATATTTATTCCTATGCAAAATAAGTGTTCCATGTTATCCTCCGTGGTCTACTGGCAGTCGGCACGCGTCACTATGGCAGTGGGCGATCCTCGGTATCGGTGAAGTGTTTGAACTCACCAGAGATGCGGCCTGTATGTACGACAGGAATGCGGTGTCCATAACATTAGGCGGCCTTAAGTTGCCAGCCTAAAAAGAGATGCTGCCAAGCTGATGGCCAAAATAATGGATGCGCACTTGCAAAATGGCAAGATATTTTTAAAGGTGAAGAAGAAGGCGTACTTCCATTCCAGAAGAAGTGGCGTTGCGCAAGAGTGCAACGTTGGGTTCTATGCCGACGAAAGGGTGGTTGGAGTGGTTGAAAATATCCTCAGTGGTTCACCATTCCAATACGCCATCCTTTAATAGGCATAGGCACAAACAAAACGGCCCTTTTCAGGGCCAACACATCCTCCAAAAAGAGAACTACCGACAATAAATACCAGTCAAACACACCACTCAAATTATAATTATGTGCAGCTAAACGATTTAAATGGCTACGGTTTCTCAGACTGACATGATTTTGCTGCACATTGCGTTATGTTGTGACAGATAATCCTTTTTACTATCACTTAGGGTCAATGTTTGCAAGCCGACACCGTTCTTTTGCTCTTGTGTGGGGGTTGTCAACCTGATGTAATCGCAAATCCTCAGATTTCCATCTGATATAAGTATGTACGTACACAAGAAAAGTAAACTCATGAATTTTAATAGACGGGGTGGCTAAGACCAATTTCAAGCGAGATTGGTCTCAGCCACCCCTCTAAGTCTGTGTGGGAAAAGTTGTCATGTTTTGAGTAATTTCTTTCTTTAGTACCACTCTCACTTTTTCAGGCGCATAGTACTTTATGACCAAGACAAGACGGCAATGAACAAAATTCACAAACTAGTAACATCAGCTTGTCTTAGTTGAAACATTACCTACCCTCATTGTTCGAACTACAAAGTTTAGTTTCTGTATTGATTTATGCAGAGTAATGGCGAGGCGGTTCAACCGGTCTCCAATCTTTAGTAAAGTTTATTTAACAATACCAACGTTTCGGCGACACACTAATCGCCATCTTCAGGTTAAATTATGATAAAAATAAAATGTACAATTACTGTGATAGAAACTACATAAATGATAATAAGGCTTTTATTGATGGATGAAAAAGGTAAAACAGAAAATAGTCAAATATATGAGTTATTACAGGAAAATACACTTAAGGTATACAAACCAAGGAATATTTGGATAAAAAATTACAAAACGATAATATTTGAAAAATGTACTTCATTGTCTCGAAAAAAGAAGAGCGATGTTGAAAATTGTAGGACATACGGAAGGAGAATGCAAATAGGCGCAAATGGCATAGGATGGAAATAACATTAGCGGGAAATGGTAGAAGAGCCTAACCCGTTTTGTTCAGTGTGCTGCTGGTAAGGCTGACGTGTTAGGCTGGAATGCGCCAGAGGAAGAGAAATAAGATCCCCCAGGTGAAAGAACAGGTCGAGGTAAATAGGCACCCTAGTTGCAGTAAAAACAGAGGCCGGAGGGCTATAGGGTCAAGCAGACAGATGTCAAAAGTGTATGTTAACCATACTTTTTATAATTAACAAATCAGGTATCAGGTAAGTGCTTCTCTAGTACGATGATATGCACACCCTATTTGTAATCTTCATTTAAGACATGGTGGATGAAAGTTTCCTTCTTTATATTTTCTAGGCGTTAACTGGCTCAATGTGCAATGGTAGCAGTTTGGTCACCTGCCCCATTTCTACTGCTGGCTGCGCTACTCACGAAAATAGGGTTAGGAATTTTACTGAGTGTTAGAGAGGACAGCCATCTGACAACATCAGGTGACCAGCACATTTGTAAAGTGGCAAGCTCGGAATAAGTCGACGAAACATCGAACGTTCAAGTTATTTGCACAGCTTCCTTTTTATGTTTCCGACTCTGTTCGTCCTAGACGGCATTTAGTAGTTAAATGATGGTTATGGTCAATTATTTTTTTTCTCTGACGTGTTCTGGTGACCATGGTGACAGACTATCTATCCCTCCTTTCCGCATGTAGGGCAATTTCTCAAAATAAATGATTTTTCGTTTTTTATTTAATTTCGGCAAAGGTTCGGGAAACTATGGAGGTAACATTATTCCGTGGGCATACGAAATTTAAATTCGAAGGTGGCACAATGTCGGAAATAAATTCAACGCAATAACTGCGCTCGCTCTAATGACAATGACAGCCATGTTGACCCCATTTTCGTGAGCAGCGCAGCAACGGTGGAAACGGAACAGGGGACAAGACTCTCTCTCTCTCTCTCTCTCCTCTCTCTCTCTCTCTCTCTCTCCTCTCTCTCTCTCTCTCTCTCTCTCTCTCTCTCTCTCTCTCTCTCTCTCTCTCTCTCTCTCTCTCTCTCAATGAGACACATAAACAATATGTGATCATAATCTACTATAAATGATAACCTAGTAAAGTCCGCGCGCTATCACTGAAGTAACCATTACACTAATCGTTCAATTTTCCTTATTTTTGAATGTGGGGTAATAGTGATATTCTCTTGATAATTTAAACAAGAACACCAGCTGGACGGGCCACAGTGCTGTACATGGCATTTTCTTGTTTCGCAAGGTCGTTGAACTTTATACTTTGCTCGTGTTTGATTTATGCTTCCTTCCATTTATACGCTAGGGTAGGTTTTCTGGATGCGGTGGCATGTGTTTGATTGCCCTCCATTATTTCCAGTTTATTATCACATTGTTTGATTTGGCTGGTTTTGATGAATGGACGTAGGTTGTGCAGAAAAGTTTTGTTATTTCATCATTACTCTTATTTTAGTCAATGAGGCATAGCAGACGTTTTGTTACATTAATTTCTTTTTGATACAATCTATTAGTGTTTGTTGTTGAAGTTTTTGCCTGAAGAAATTCACCTCTTTTATGACGTTCACATTGTTGTTGAATTTGCGTACATATCTAAGTAATTCACCTTTAATGAAGCCTTTGAAGGTGTTCTTTGGGTGGCAGGAACTTCTTAATAAATATCGTCAGGCGGTTTGTGTGGGTTTTAAAGTAGAAAAATCTCTCTCGATTGCAACTCTGACCTTTGCAGACAACTAGAGTAAGTTCTGAGATTTTGTCGATAGACTGTTCAAATATGATTTTTAACGTAGGGTGCAGAGTATTGTACTGCTCGACAAATGTTCTGAATACTAGAAGTTCATGTTCTGTTCCCGTGTAAATCATCATGGAACCAATACTGCATCTACAGATTTGTTTGTACCTTTCTCGGTTGAATTAGAATATGTTGTGTATCAGAATAATCGACAGTGAGGCTTCCGTGTACTTTGTTGGTGTTTTTCTTCCTTTTTCCTTCTTTCTTTTTTTGTATCGTATATTTTTATTGGTACTGTTTCAGAGTCCACGATCTACGATCAGTACGTTTATTGCTACATTTTATTACATGTTTTTTACATTAATACAGCATCTAATGTTACCGGAATAGAGGTTTTCTGGTATTTCTGTTGATAAATGAAGTTTTCGTGTCCTTGACAAGTGTCGGTTGTCTTTGGACGATTGATTTTATGACAAACTCTAGAAATTCCGATTTTTGGTTTGTTGGACTCGAGCAGCTACTTATAATAGGGTGTTCGATAAAGATTGTTCCTTCTGAAATGGTTTTGTGTATTTTGGCAGGAGATTCTAGTTATGGGAGTGAGGAAACTGTAAGTCACCTCGTCAATGATTATCTTGTCGCAGATTTTCAATGATTTCATGTACCATTTCCACTGAATAATTAATGTCGCCGAGTGTTGCTTAAATCATGGAGGTAGTAGAGAGTGTGCATTTTGTCGCTGTCTATAACTTTCTATAATGTCATTCGTTGTATTCACAATTGCTATGCCGCTTCCCTTATTGGAAGGTTTTCTCGTGATTTGTTGTTTTTCGGACAGATTGTTGAGAGCAAATGGAATCTCCATTATCGGTCTATGTTGCTTCGCGATAGTTTTACAATTAGGGTCACCGCTGTTAGTAGTGTCTAACACTGACTTATCTTAGAATGGATATCTGATTGACTGTTTATTTGTTTCTCATGATATTGCATAATCATATGATGCAAATACATTTGTTGATATTTCGTATGATAATTTTTTCTCTATAGGCACTTCGGAATGGGAATAAATTACAAGCCTTTGTTTAGGCCTAATGCTTTGATTTCCTCACTTGTTGAGGATTGATTTGCAAGGATTTTGATAAATCTGAGAAAAGTTCTTGGTTGTATTTAATCTTCTATATGTTTAATGTGCTTCCTGGCGTTTTTTTACGTTTTTTTAGGTTTCCAAACATTTTGTCATCACAATAATTATATTGTACCAATTATATGTTTTGTCTGTAATTTTGGATGTAAATGTCAGTTTAGGCAATGAAATGCTCAAAACAGACTGAATAAACAGTATTTTAACATTATAAGACAATAATACGGTGGATATTTTGAATTTGGTAAACAATTTCGGATTTATGACGTCATAATAATTGAGGTGCGTCAATTTTATTTTGTATTTGTTCGTGTCAGTTTATTCAAATCAGTATTGGAAACTGCCTAAATTAACCGCATTTTATTATTTTAGTAATATAATGGCGGCCATTTTGAATTTATGACGTCATCGAGTCTTTCAGGTGGCCCAATTTTTGGAGCAGTAGCTAATTTCGATCCATACACATGCGAACTATGTTTCAAATTTGTCATTTTTGTCATCCGTGTAATATTAATTTTGCTAAGCCACATGACTATTAATATACCGTCCATACTTCTGAAAGGTGTTCTGCGCATCAGCACTCGATGCACACCATCCACCATTGTGCACCGCAAATGTGGTGAGTCCACGTGGCAATGCAACCTCTCTGCATTTCCTGATGGTGTCGTTTCTTGCTTGATAAGAAGCATCAGGTCTTTGATCCTGTCCCCACTGACGGTATCGCTCTATTTACAAGCTTGTTATAAAGCCATGAAATATTAATTAAAGTATTAATTAAATATAGTAGGGATTCTACATTCTGAACTTAAATGATAAAGTTTCAATATTCCAAAGTGTGAATTTTTAGTTTTGAATTCTTCTAGATTTCTGTCGGCCGCCGTGCGACCGACTAAGGATGAAACGAGGACCCCTGACGTCAAAGACGTAGGAAAATAACAAAAACCTATATCTTTTCACACCGGGCCAGGACATGATATGATGTGTGTTTTATCTCTCCTAAACAGTGGCAACTTTAACCAACACAAGCCACTTAAAATTACGTTTATCGACATTGTCTGGATTAGATCACCTGATCAACGGCCTTATCAGTCAGTGAATAAATCTTGAAATCTTGCTACTAGCCAAATCAAACCTATGCAAGACAGAGCGATGGCTGTGTTCAACCAAATACGTCTTCTGGTTCTCGCTATCACCATCGTAAGGGTGTTTAGCCAAGGTAAGTGGACCGACTTTCCGAGGGTCTTCATTATTTTCCGTATGGTAAAAAGTTGGTTTTGTTTTTTAGAATCAGGAGACTCCATCCAACTGCTACTAACGTTATACAGAGACAGTTGGAGCAAACCCAAGTGCGACTCTGATTTTCAATCTGAAACTTAAATTAGCTGACAATTTTGTGTATCTCTTTGTCTTTTATTTATGCGGTTTTTGTATTATCCTCGCTTACGATGAACTCTTGTGAAATATATTTTTTCGGCACTTGCTCTTTTGCGTATTCATTTCTTCTTTTATGCATTTTCAAATCCCAGTCTACAATAACTCTACATAAATCATTAGCTATTTTAACTTTGCAGCAATGCTCTGGACTTTTGTATCCGTTGTCGCTTTGAATGTATTTGAATGTGCAGCCCTGAGTTGAAGACCAGATTCGCTATGGCTATAGCAGAGACGGCTCAGCCTGGCAAAGTGTTTCGGTCTGCATAGGCTCCAGGGTCTATGGCGTAATATAGTAAAGCCTTAAAATTTAGGGTTTTTCATACTATTAGTAAAATTCTGGGCATGGGTATATGATAAATCGGCATGTGTCATTTCCGCTGTGTCAGACACTCGACTTTGTCAAGTGTCTGACGCAGCACAAATGACACTCATGCTGATACGACACAGAAACAAGTGGTATTGCACGTTAGTTGAGAGCTCATTTTTATTGTTTATTTTCATTGGAGTGTGTTGTACCGGGCAATAACCTCTACAAACAGGTCGCATTTTATGATAGGGTGATCAAACTGTGGTCAGATCAATAGCAATGATCTATCGCGGCAGCCTGTCAATAACAGGATGGTTGCTGTCAGTCAATTGTATAACTCAGTATGTTTACGCCTTTAACACAATACTAATAAGTAACCTATCACTAGACTCTATCGTCCGAAGTTATTTGTATATCATGTCATTTTGATGATGTTGATTTTGTTCTGTATGGGCAGACACACGTCATCCTTAAACTTAATTCGGCATGATATTCTTTCAGTCTCAGACAATCTCGTTATCACCTTCTTTTTTCTCTTATGTGTCAGGAAGACCACATATTAGTATTCCGGGTATTTCTTGTTGCACATACATCATAGAAAGTCCCATCATGCTACAATAGGAATTATACCAATTTTTCAAAAGTTATCGTCTGCACGCAAGTGAGGGCGATTTCATTGGAGTAGAATCAAATATTTAGCATTGTGGGCAAGGTTTGCGACATTGTTTGGCAATGAAAATTATTTGACATTCACAACAAACAAACAAATATATAAAATTCATAATTTTGCCACGTCCAAGTTCACTTCTGATACTTCTCAAAGTTTCCGGTCAAGAATATATATGTACATGTACTTCGTTCTCTGAATGTTAAACTTAAGTTCATTTTTTATTTTCTTTTTCGCTTATTTTGTGAGATAAAATAGTTTTCGAGTAATCGTGAGCAAGTGAGGGTGCACAAAGACTGTGACCTAAACACCAGCACCGCCTTCTTGGCGCTAGTGCCACCTTTTATCTTTGCCAACTAAGTGACCCCTACACAACACTGGTCAACATAACAAAGAGCGGGTTTAATGGAGATAGTGAGGGGATACATTAGTAAACATCGCGATAAGAAAACCTTTTGGGTCATATCTCGCTAATTTATTGGTGTGTGAGTTGAGTTTGGCAGCTGGTCAAATCAGTCGACGCCAATGAATTTAAACAAGATTGTCTTTAATTCACACACTTATCAAAGCACGAGACATGCAAGCCTACCTTGCTGATGAAAAGTAGGTCGGTTGACCTCATAAGGGGGCCATGTCTTCAAACGTGCCGAGGCCTCTGGCCTTCACTCATTATCGTTGAACGATTGTAAACACTTGCATTGTAAACCGATTGGGCAGCTGTTATCCGTATCTACATCATTTCACATTCACAAAAAACAAAATCAACATTTAATAGTCAAAAATGTTAACAGAGTGACGGTAGTTCAAACACATTTTTTGAAAAACTGGATGTTGTATTAGTGTTGGTTTAGTCAGCAAATTTAAGCCTATTCACTTTTTTTTTGTAATGAACTTGTTTTCATGATTAAATAATTTATAAAGTTGCAACTTTCAGCTACATTGCACCTAACACTTTTGATAAATTTGATCAATTGAACGATCCAATTGTCCAAAACGATTTCCAGTTGTGTTCCTGAGAAGTGAAGAAAAATATAAACTCCCCCATAAGTCGGGGGTCAACATAGAATTTCGTCAAAAATGCAATACTCAAAATTTCTCTCTAGTTAATCGCCTTGTCCTTCGATGGTTAATCATATTGCTTCTTTCATTATTCTCAATAAAGTAGCTACGGATTTAGAAAACCTCGGATGTTGGAGAGACACCGCAAACAGAGCAATATCGTCATTGGAGGGACATGATTACAGACTTGATGGGTTCTACAAATCAAGAAACGATGCCATCAGGAAGTGCAAAGAAGCTGCACTGTCACGTGGATTCTCCATATTTGCGGTGCAGGACGGCGGGTGGTGTGCATCCAGTGTTATTGCTGAAGACACCTATAAGAAATACGGACAAGCTGACAACTGCGCAGGAGATGGCAAAGGCGGCCCATGGGCAAATGATGTCTATAGAATCAAAGATGCCCCTCGTGAGTATTGTGGCTTTTACCCATACTATGTGATTGTGGAAAGGTTATAAAACCTGCATTTTAACCGGCTGCTTTTACCTGCCTTTTCATAATTTTACATTCTCTGAAAACAAAGTTTCCTGACGTTTCATAATGTAACCAAAAATGTTATACTATTACTGGTTATCAAACACATTTAACGTGAAAAATACTACAAGAGGAAACCTCTCTCTACGGTCAACGAAGAGTTCCACTAACAAATACACTCTCACATTTAATACATCTCTTGTTGTTAAGCTTGTCCTTCGATGGTTAAAGACTCGATAGCTGCAAATTTTATGCATTATTATCATGGTTTTATTTTTAAACCAAAGTTGGTTCGTGCAAATATGTTCAATGAATGACGTGTATAGATTTATCACTGCTCGCTGATTTGGACAATGCCTACGCGTTTTAAAAGGTTAAATAATAAGCAGGGTGCCGCATTCGTAAAATGGAGCCCAATGGAGACGTACACAAGTACAGTATTTCCTGCACATACACATCGTGATCATATCAGAAACAAGCATGATGCCATTTACTTGAATGCACAACACATGATGGCCAACATTTTAGTGGTGTACTCTTTATTTTGTCTGTCACATGATTAGTTTTTGAAAATGGTGGGAAATCTGAAATAATGTTAAAATGTTTGAATTTACTTGCCACTTTCAACATACACTTTTTCAGTCTTTATTGGGTTTTATTCAAGAAAAGTCTTGATAAACTGAGGATATATTTAGATTGGTTTATTTCATATTCGCAGCTATTGGGGCTTTAATAATATTGCTTCTTTCATTATTCTCATTAAATTAGCTTCGGACTTAAAAAATCTCGGATGTTGGAGAGACACCGAAATAGAGCAATATCGTCATTGGAGGGACATGATTATAGACTAGATGGGTTATACAAATCACGAAACAATGCCATCGTGAAATGCAAACGAGCTGCATTGACACGTGGGTTTAGCACATTTGCGGTGCAGGACGGCGGATGGTGTGCATCCAGTGTTATTGCTCAAGACACCTACAAGAAATACGGACAAGCTGACAACTGCGCAGGAGATGGCAAGGCGGCCCATGGGCAAATCAAGTTTATAGAATAAAAAATGCCCCTCGTGAGTATTGTGGCCTTTACCCATTATTGTTAAAAGATTGAAAACTTGCATTTATCCGACTTTGCTGCCACTTTCCGTCTTTTCATCGATGAACATTCTCAGAAAACAAACTGCCCGACGTTTATAACATAGCCAAAATTGTTAACACAGTACTGGTTGTCAAACACATTTAACGTGAGAAATGCTACAAGAAGTAACCTCAATCAAGGTTTTACGACGAGTTTCCCCAACAATCACACTCTCACATTCAATGTATCTCTTGTCTATCGGCTTGTCATTCGATGGTTAACAGTATTCTTTCTTTCATTATTCTCATTAAATTAGCATCAGACTTAGAAAATCTCGGATGTTGGAGAGACACCGCAAATAGAGCAATATCGTCACTTGAGGGACGGGATTACAGACTTGATGGGTTCTACCAATCAAGAAGCGACGCCATCAGAAAGTGCAAAGAAGCTGCACTGTCACGTGGGTTCAAAACATTAGCAATGCAGGACGGCAGATGGTGTGCATCCAGTGTTATTGCTCAAGACACCTACCAGAAATACGGACCATCTGACAACTGCGCAGTAGATGGCGAAGGTGGCGCATGGGCAAATCAAGTTTATGAAATAATAAATGCCCCTCGTGAGTATTGTGGCTTTCTACTTATTGCTAAAAGGTTGTAAAACGTGCATTTGAACCGACTGGGGTGCTTTTATTCGTCTTTCCATCAATTAACATTCTCAGAAAACAAAGTTGCTAGACGTTTAATAATATTACCAAAAATGTTATCACATTACTGGTTATCAAACACATTTAACGTGAAAAATACTACATAAGGTAACAATCCTCTGGGTTAAACGAAGGGTTTCACTAACAAATACACTCTCGATGGTTAATAATATTGCTTCTTTCATTATTCTCATTAAATTAGCTTCGGACTTGTTCAATCTCGGATGTTGGAGAGACACCGCAAATAGAGCAATATCGTCATTGGAGGGACGGGATTACAGACTAGATGGGTTCTACAAATCAAGAAACGATGCCATCAGGAAGTGCAAAGAAGCTGCACTGTCACGTGGATTCACCACATTTGCGGTGCAGGACGGCGGATGTGTGCATCCAGTGCGGATGCTGAGAGCACCAGTCATAAGTATGGACGGTCTACTAACTGTGCAGTGATGGTAAAGGTGGAGTATGGGCCAATCAGGTTACAGAATCAGACCTACCCTTGGTGAGTTTTTCACGTATTTGTATTGCCATATTTTATGTTCAGTTTTTTTTGTTCTTGTTGTTAATAATACTGCATTAATTATTCTCGTCAAATTAGCTTTGGACTTAGAAAATATTTTTTGTTGGATAGACACTATGAATAGAGGGATACCTTCATGTGCTTTCTATGAATATTATATATATATATATATATATATATATATATATATATATATATATATATATATATATATATATATATATATATATATATATATATATATATATATATATATATATATATATATATACACAAAATGTATACAATGTGCCCTCCCGTTATCACCATAATGGCTTTATAGCAACCTCTGAACTTGGGCACAGAGAGTACGGTTACACATTGTTGAGGATTGAAAATATGGACTCACCAGAGTTCTCTAACAGCAATACATGAGCGAAGCACAGTGTCAACAGTGAACGCCCCTTATATTACGCAAGAGGCTGCCCAACAATCTCAGAGTGCTTTAACTGCTATTAAAGCAGTGAGCGAAATACACAAAATGTATACAATGTGCCCTCCCGGTTATCACCATACTGGCTTTATGGCAACCTCTGAACTTGGGCACAGAGAGTACAGTTCATGGTTCATATATATATATATATATATATATATATATATATATATATATATATATATATATATATATATATATAATATATCTATATATATATGTCACGATCTTAAGTTTGGAAAAGGTTTATACCGAATCCTACACTTTACTCTATACAATTTAACGTTCTGCTGGTGGTTGTCCCCGAAACTACTCGTTCGTCCAGTTATAGCGTTGTATTCATTGCTTCGCTTCCAAACTTTATCTGTGCCCAAGTTCAGAGATTGCCATAAAGCCATTATGGTGATAACCGGGAGGGCAGATAGTATACGTTTTGTGTATTTCGCTCACTGCTTTAATAGTAGTTAGAGCACTCTGAGATTGTTTGGCAGCCTCTTGCGTAATATAAGGGGTGTTCACTGTTGGCACTATGCTTCGCTCATGGTACGTGTTGCCGTTAGAGCACTCTGGTGAGTCCATATTTCAATCCTCAACAATGTGTAACCTACTCTCTGTGCCCAAGTTCAGAGGTTGCCATAAAGCCATTATGGTGATAACCGGGAGGGCACATTGTATAGTGAGTGTACGTGTGTGAGTGCTTCACGAACTCTACAGCGTGTGGAGCGGTCGCAGTCAGAAAATGTAACAACTTAGCCGGCTATTGAACCACTCTTTTTTGGGAGTGGAGATTTAGCCGAGCGGTTCTGTCTGCTGCCTTTCCGCTAGGCGACTGATAACGTACGTGGTGGGTTCGAACCCTATTGAAAACTAGTCGTATTTAACGTATCTTCGTTCTTGAATTATAAAGGTGTGATCCTAAGGCAACGTGGATAGTAAGTGTTGACCCCAAGGCACACTGTTTTCATTTCTTGTGATCTTGATATTGCAAATTAGGCGTTAGAAATTCAGAAGATGTGTCCTTCTCCCCTTAATTTTTGACGTAAGTGTGTCAGTATGATTAACCTTGAAGAAAATCTGATGCTTGGTCAATATTTACTTAACATTGTTTTGTAATGAACATTATGTTTCAGGTATATGGCAAAGGATAAGTGACAATTTTTACCCATGTCGTTCATTTCGTAGTATTATTGCGGCATGTCTGTGATATTACAGCAAAGCTTGTACTTATGCATTCATTCTTCAACGGCATTTCGGGTAGTGGTTGTGGAAAAGGTGGTGAACAATTATATTGTAAATATTTGAAGCAGTCATCTACGTGTTGATCATTCCGCCTTTCCGGAATTTATCTGTACAACTGTGTGACATAGTGCGATGTCATTTATTCACGATCTGTCATTACTATTCATGAGGCCACGTATATACTCGTCAATCTCCAACTCAGCCCCAGTTAGTCATTAGCCTATATATGTTCTGTAGCATAGTGTATAATGGAATAAAATAGCATTTTAGATTTATATTACTCGCTGCCTCCAGTCTACCTTGCACGTATTCAACATCAAAATACCAGCATTGCTGGCCGTAACACGCCACCCAGTGATCGGCAATACCATTGTAACTCCGGACATATCACAAACCTTTGTACTATAATAGACAACACCAACTGAAACAGTTTTCAAACAAGATAGCACTTCGTTAAAGCAAAAACTGAGAGATGTCGATGATTAACGATGAAACGTTGTACATATGCCATAGTATATATCTTTATTTTAACATAAAAGGTGAAAATACAAAAAATAGATCGCGGTGCTGTCCATAACAATTATACCTCTAGATATTTGCACTACCTGTTTTTGGCTAGTCTTTGCTGGTTACTGATATTGCTGTTTACATTCTCTTCATTCTATTAGTTTCCAAGTAAAAGAATATCGGAGATACCAGCAACTGAGCGACACCATATCCTGCAAGGGAAATACATTTTGCTGATATGCATCGATGAAAGAGGGCACTCACAAAACCTGTTGTCGAATTTTATATTACTTCCCTATAGCAAAATACTATAATTGTCGATGATAAACGATTACTTATTAGGTAACTATTCTTTCTTTGGTCACTTTCCTTGCATCGAGAGGCTGTGTAGGTTTGGGTTACCCACTGCCAGGGTGATGGTAAAGGTGGCGCATTGGCCAATCAGCGCCACAGAAATCTACATGTATCGTAAACTCTTTGCCAATTTAACGCAATGAATGCTTATTTAGTTATAATGTGTCAATTTTCATGTAAGTTTTCCCGAGAATGTAAGATCGTATGTAACTATGTTTTGTTGCAACAGTAACAAAAATCATGAGATTGGGAGCAGAGATTCATAGACAAAAGCAAGATTCGGAAAGATCTTTAAAATCCAATTACTAGTAGCTTTAGTTCACTTATCTGTTGTTGTGGGTACTGTTTGACAAAATTTTCATCAGTGACGTTGCTTTTGCAACCATTGGTATATCCCCTGTTTTCAAATCTCCTGAAATGCAAATTAGCAATTGCCTGACATTTAAACAGCTTTCTGTAACCACTGTCCAATATCTTAGTTTAGGATTTCTCGATATGTATATCTAACTGAACAAAATGTGATATAAAATAAACAACATCAATAAAATAAAACTTCCAAGTCTGTTGCTATGATCTCTGTTGAAATAACCATTAATCAGATCTTACACAGTCAGTTTGTTAATACCTCACATCTAGTCAATGTAATTAATCATGCATATAAACATTTATTAAACTAAACACATCCAAAAATGGCGTCTTATTGTTGCTACACAAAATTTACGTGCAGAATTTTATTCAGATCCTATGAGCTGTAAATAAGACATTGCACCAACAGACAGACAGACAGACAGACAGACAGACAGACAGACAGACAGCCTTTTCAGAGCACATGTAAACAGGTAGGCTACAATAGTTGAATCAATGAAAGATCGTTTTGTCCAATTCGCTTAATTGTCTTTGAACCAGCAGGTCAGAAACAAAGAAGTTTCGCTTACACATTTCTGTCAACTAATATCTGAGCCCGGTTATCAAATAAACATTTTAAAGTCGCGGAAACGGCCGAGTAATTTCTGACGCCGACTTATTCAGTATGTAAGCCTAAGTTATTGGCTATTTGAATGGAAGGGGGAAGGTGTTCATCGAATGACGCAGTCATGGGAACTCCATAGCTTTCTAAACGGTAGTGAGTGCAGTCTATTCTCCTTGACAAATAGACTGAAAGATCCGTCGCTCAAGGGTGCTCTCTCGCGCTCCCTCTCTAGGGCTGTTCGATTCCGACCCGAGTAACGACCTGGGTAGCTTATGTTGACGTCATAGGACACTATTTAGCATGCGCAGAACTGTGACCCGGGAGATGCGAAACGACCGACATACCCGATCGACCTTTGTAAACAAACATGGCAACAGTATGGAAGACCGGTCACGACATGCGACATGCGAGTTTTTTTTAACTGCGACCTGGGAGTTCTTAAACTGCGACATGCGAGTTCTTAAACTGCGACATGCGAGTTGCAAAACTAATATGGCGTTTGCATACATGTCATTTCGTTCCCCTCCTAACGATGGATTACAGAGGTAGAGACGAGCTTATTTCTGCATACTTCTACAACGAATACACCGTGGGAGAAATAGCGGCCATGTTAGGACTTAGACATGTATGGAAGACCGGTCACGACCTACGACATACGACCTGCGTCCATGTCATCTGCGACCTAACCCTAACCCTAACCCTAACCCCTAACGCTAACTAACCCGTTACAATTTTTCCCTCCCTTGGCCTAACCTCCAGGGTTGAGAGCGAAGTAAGGCGTTTTACCAGAGAAAACCTAACCTCTAACCCTCACCCTAACCCCTACCCTAACCCTAACCCCTAACCCTAACCCTAACCGCAGATCGGAGTTTTAAAAACTTGCATGTCGCATGTCGTGACCGGTCTTCCATACAACAGAGTTGAAAAAAAAAAATTTGCCTAATTATTTTGAAGATTTTAACGAAGATTTGGACCCTTGTATATTTTTTGATATGGATAAAAACTGTCATGTTTTAAACGATTATTTTATAGCAAGTCAGGTCTGCATATTATTTTCTATTCATCAGAGCAACATTTTGATAACTCCGATGTGATGTACATGATCTGAGGACCGTGTTGTACTAACGTTTTGCACATTTCTTATATCGCCAGCTACACACGTAAACGATGTGCAATTTAAGGGCATAGAATGGTACCTTTCACTAGAAAATTACGGGAAATTGGCAACCTCTTAATGCAATAACTACCGGTAATAATATTATTACTTTTATTTGCTGAAACTGACGTAAACGCGTAAATATATGTATTTACTTCATCTGTTTGGCGGCCATTTTGCCGAGTTGCTAGTTGCAACTCTACCAAATACAACCCAGCTTCCGACGAGAGAGAAACCCTGAGTAGGGTTGAAAGGTCAAATGACGTTATTTGCGTCATCAGAGTAGCTACGCTGATTCGTTCGACTGCAAATCGGGTAACTCGGGTCGCTACTCGGGTTACAATCGAACTCGGGCCCAGGGAGCGCAGAGAGCGCCATCAAGCGACGGATCTTTCAGTCTACTGGCAAACTGTCAAATACGGACGTCGATACAAGAAAAAGCGACGACAATTCCTGGCATGATCAGGAGCAATGAAGTATTTGCACGCAATTCAACAACAGATGTCCCGAGAGACTTTCACCTCGTTATCAAGGAACATTGCAACAGAGCCTCTGGAAAATTGAAGTCAATTTCAATCAATGATTTTTCCAAACTCATATTGACAGCGCAAAGTCCTGGCAGGTTGAGAAATAGAACTGACTCGAAATCTATCTATGTAGATCTCTTTTCCTCAATTTAATCAAATACACTTTCTTGTTCTACACTACGTTTAACATCAACAAATGCATTGTATTTACAATGTCACAAAATGGTATCAGCTGTATTGTTTACATCTTTTAGTTCATTGCTTTCTAAACATAAAAAATTGGTAATGTAGTCACAAAAGGCTCAGTGAAAATTATAGTATTTATGAACTCATCCCTAAGAATTGAAAAATCTGAAAAGCGACCGAATAAATAAAGCGGGTAATTCTTCCAATATGCATTACGACCATCTGTCAAGCGTACAATCAACGTAAGTGCAATCCACATAAACTTCAATCACCATACCATTAGTTTTTAAATATTTGTGTTTGTTGTGAATGGATTGAAATTGATCTAAATAATTCAACAATTTATACGATATTAAAAAAAATATCTGTGAATAACACGTATTTATTTACCCTAGCAAGAGCACTCGAAATAGCATCTGCGGTTTCCAAATAGGTTAAATATGCTTACTGAAGATGCAATCAAAACGAATAACCCCCTGACCAAAACTTTTCACAAAAGAAGCAACATGTTGCTCCACTATAATTTTTTAATAGAACTTTGCTCTGAAATTCGATGACTCATGAAAAATATGGTTTGTCATCTATTTTGGTGATTTTTTCAATTTTTTTCAAAAGATTTGCATACAGGCATGTTTCGATCACAGTATGCAACAGTATGAACCTGATGCTGACTGCAGTGCCTCGTGGACTTCTTTGGCCGAGGGTCTGGATTTGTAGGAAGCTCTGATCATTGAGTTGATCAGACTCCTGCTTTCCTCGGGAATGTTGACCATCGGATCAAGTGTTCTGGTCGCGCCTGGATTAGTGTGAAGGAACATTCCTACAGGTTCTTGACATTGGTCGCTGAAAAAGATAACAAGCCGTTTGCCGTGTCCTGGTATATCACGTATTGTGCGCTCCAGTATGGCACAGAACATAATTCCAAGGAAAGACATCGGCTTTCTCGGTGTAGTTACCGTTGTACACTTCAGGAGCCATGTACAAATATGTTCCTGCCTGTGTGTGCATGTAAGATGCCAGAGGCAGCCCACGGCTTGGTAAAGAAACGGTGCCGGATAGCTTAATCTTTGCAAGTCCAAAATCAGCAATTTTGGCAATTAACTGACCATTATTCATCGTGATCAAGACATTTTCTGGCTTGAGATCGCGATGAACGATTCTCCTACTGTGAGAATACTGGATAGCGTCCGCCATTTGCTTTATGAAAGAGAGGAGAAGTTGATCGGAACGCTTCGCTTCGATGACGTAATTCTCTAGGTTACCACGGTTGCAGAACTCCATCACGATACACATGTTTGTCTTTTCCTTAAAATATTCGACATACTGGATAATGTTGGGGTGGTCTTTTAATGCATGCAACGCTGCAAGCTCCTGGATTTGAGACGCATTAGCACTTCGTTTCATTTCTTTCATGGCATAAATGGCGCCATCTTTGTGACGGACCTGATAAACAACGCCAAACGCTCCGCGACCAAGCTCTTTTACCCTCTGGTAATCTCCAGCTGGCATTTTGTCTGCGAACGAAAGAAACGAAGTATAGTCAGAGCAGAAAAACCATTTCATGAACAATGTTTTTTCGATGAAATTATCAAATTATATCAAATATAAGGCCGTTATGATTACGTCCGAGGACTCGCGCTGTGTGATCAATACTTTATACCATTTAACGTAGAGTGCGCTTCGGATTCTCAAACGTTTACAATGCTTTTCTGATCTATCCATTGTTGGGAAGGGAGGTCATTTGAAAGATCTTGAGGTAAGAATAATTTTCAGCGTCTTAGTTTTTCCGAAAAAAAGTTTAATTTTTCTGTACAGAGTTGACATAGAAATGGTCGCCATTTTGAATTTTAAATATCGGTAAATCTTGGGTAATTAGTTTCTCCAATACTAATATTTTCACGGTGACCCCTGATTTTTATTATTTTGAAAAAACAGTATGGTTGAAAGATACCTTGAGGAAATTTTTAGTAAATGTTTAAGTGTTTGTCTTTCGAGGCGCATGCTACTTTAATGTGTATATCCTGTGATAAAAATAGGATACGTATGCAAACATAATACTGCCATAAACAAATCCTCATGATAATTATTAAGCTTGGTTCAATAATTAATTAAGTCGACGAGGCTTGCACATATATTGAACCCTTGTTCACAATAATTTTAAGAATAAGTCTCTTTCAAGAGTTAAAATACCTGTATGTTTTGAAATTCGGCGGTTGGAATAGAGTCGATGCGTGTTTTCGCTTTCGTTTCAATAGTTTCGGGGAAATGGGTGGGGTGATGGCTAACAATTGTTGCACGTTGAACTGTTGAGTAAATTTCTGCCCTGATAGACAACCAAAGCGGTACGGCAGTTTCATTTCATTACGTAAATGTGCAGGCCTGTACTATTCGATAAAAACAGTGACATGACGTTAGCTAGTACGTGCGACATCTTGTTAGATGACATTTCCGAGACGTCGACAGGATAAATTTTCGGGTCGATATAAGTACTCTCTATGACGGTTACCTACCTGCAGAGTATTTTTCATTTTACCGTGTTTTCATGTTGGAGAAAACGGACAAGTTTCTCTTGTGCGTTTCAAATCATGAGGTACTCCTGAAGTTTACTATTTCCGCGTTAGAATAGCTGTATGTTTTGTTTTTTCCCCAAATATATCTTACTATGGGACCCTTCTAAAGAAGCCTAGAAGGGCATTGTCGTATGACCAGCGTCATATTTTCCTTATTAAAATTAGTTTTTCGAATAAAATCAACCATATTCATATCAAATGAGCGGTGCAAGTTTGTAAAATTATAGAAATACATCTTAAGAGGTTTAAATATAATCGTTGGCCGAAATACTTTCAACACATACGCATTCATGTTAGAAGTCAATTCAAAGTGCTGTTGCGCCGCTGACATGGATACACAGCATGGCGTCGGAGAGGTATCATGAGGGAAGAAATATATTAGATCATATTTCTGTTTCAACGTCAATGTCGGTACGTTCTCCGTTTGGAGATCATTCTTAGCAAACATACCGCTTTCATAATCCAGAAAGATGACGGCATACATGGAGCAACAGCCAGTGTGTTTGGGCAAGGAGCTAAAATGAGACAACATCCATGGTTCGAGCTACCGCATTCAAAGTCCAGTGTCTGTCTTTCGTTATAGCCCCAGGCAGCCATTGCGTAGACTCGATGATTCGAACGAAACTCGCGAATAAACTAACAACTAGTTGTCAACACACAGAAATGCTCTACTCACCAAAGTAGATCTCGCCGGTTTATAGAAAGTTGTTCAGTCTATGCTGACCAGTGCAGCCTATATGAGTGTCTGTAGCTGCTGCTATACCACTCAACAATATGGCGTGTTCCAATAGAGTCGTATGTGTGCAACGTGAACAGGGAATATTGATAAAGAATATTTTCTCTTTCATTGCACATGCGCATTGGCATATAAAACCAAGGGAGCGAAACGAGTCCGGCTGGAATGTTTCGGCTTTGTTAGATGCATGGTAAATAAGCAAGCTAGGGTCATAGGTAATAGTGGTAAAAATAAACATGGGAGTAAGCTCCGCCGATCACAAATTATTTACAAAAATAGTTTAGGCGACTCCTGGTTGCTAACTGAAGAAGTGTGTAATCACTACGATAGTATGTTACAGAACAAATCAGAGAAGTCAAGCCCGCTTTTTGTTTAAGATTTTTCGATAAAAATATAATGATCATGCGCATAAATACAATTGAGGGGTCACTCATTGATGATGTGAAGGCTAAGCTAGCATTTCAGTAACGTTCGTAAGTAGCATAGCCTACACTCACTGCCCCCTTTTAAGTGTCCCTAAGCATGGTGATTCTCTCTCTGTATGATATATATTAAAGTAAAATGCGCCTCGCAGACGGCTATTTGGACAATCACAGTTTTCTGATAATTTTCTAGTCTATCAAGCTCGTAGAGCTAGAGAGAAAATGATGTGTGAGATTTTTCGAAAATCTAAAATTATTTTTTCCCCATTTGAGAGAACACAAGGATAGCGGCCATTTTGAATTTCAATTGTCGGTAGATGTCAGGTAATGTGTTTCTCTAGTACTAAACTTTGCACGGTGACCCCCGGGTTTTTATTCTTGATTGGGGTAAAAGTGTGGCTGAAAGTGACATCGAGGATATTTTGAGCAAAATGTTAAGTCTTTCACTTTCGAGGGGCGTACTACCTTAAGATAAATCTTGTTTTCTGACAAGGATTCACACAATACAAGGATGCACTTTAGGTTTGACCTCAGTGACTAACACAGTAGATGGGAGAAGTCCCAAGCTGGCTTGACGACGATGTATTGAAGTAGCGTCATCGTTTGAGATCGCGCAGTCCTTTTTGATCGGCGTCATAATCTTTGACTACAGACTATTCATTGTAGCGATAAAGCTTTGCGTACGAGTTATCGAGGAAAGCGTCAAGGGGCGCCGGTGCATGATTTTAACGCTCTTTCGAAAATAATGCTTATTCAAACAAAAGACTGTGCACAGTAAATTCATGGGAAGTTCAAATTAACAAATATTAAAAATACTCATTCATTCAATTACCAGCCATGTTGCATCAATGTAACATAGTGAATAGGATAGTCGAGGTCAAATTAGGTCAAACAAATAAGCATTCTGTATTCATTTACAAGCCCTGTTCCGTCACTTAAAAGTACAGACTATTTATTAGGATAGTTGCATTTGAAACACCATCGATGTGTGTTCCACGTATAATCACACAATTTTTGGGTGTCACGACAGATGTTATGACCGAGAAAAACGGAAGTGAACACATTCTACAAAAATGGGACAACTTCTAGTCTTTGAGGTGAAGCACTACCTACGTTCATGGTTTAGTCTCTGTATCAAGTTATAGCTCATGAGCTGTGAGTGTGTGTACGTTCGGATTTCGAATGAAAAGCGTAAATCATGCGATAAAAAGTTGGTAAGTCACAAAAATGCTCTACTCACCGATTTATCTCTGGATGGTTTAAGGTCGACAGTTTTCCTGTACCAACCTATGTAGCACGTATGAATGCTTCAGCTATCTAGTTGAGCATATGACGTGTTTGAATTCCTGGAATACATCTATATGACAGCCGAAAGCATGTAGATGGCCTGTTTCGCTTTCATTGCGCATGCGTGTGAGCATCTATGATTAAGTCAATGTTCAAGGATTCAAGGATTTTTATTTCCAAATAATGAACAGAACAGAAAAATAGAAAGGATAAGTAAATTGGGTGGGGACTAGAAAATAGTATAATACTAATAGAGTCAAGCCCTGTGCCATTTAGTCCGTGGGCTGGAGGGGCCCACCGTGCACCCCCCCCACATCCCTACTACTTGGGTATTTTTTTGTTCTTTAGGACCTGCTGAACAAGAAACAAGATGTTAACATTGGATATTTTGGGATGCACTACCTATCTGGGCTGGTTTTTGATTTGCATGTACCGCAAAAAATGGCGAAAAATGGGTAGGGGTAGGGGGTACTATATCCTCCCCTACATTGAGTAAACTAGCATGAAATAGCACAAACCATACATTTTGGAAAGCTGAGATTCTGCTCTTTATGAGAAACACCAACTTTAGCAAAATTAACTTGTGTACATAGAATAGGACGACTTTAAAATGAATTTTTTTGACAATTTTGAAATTTTTTGCCCAAAATACCATGTAACAATTGTGATTTACTTATTATTAAGCAAAATTTTGACAGCTTTTTGTGTTTGAATTATTTATTCCCACATAATTAAACAAGAAAAAAGTGTTAACATTAGATATTTAACTATACACTACTTCTCTTGGGTCAATTTTGAATTGCGTGTATCTGTATGGGGTGTGCAAAAGCTAGGGGTAGGGTACAGCATTCTTTCCTTGATGAAGTAAACTGGCTTGAAATGCCATATACCTTACAGTTTTAGAAAGCTTAGATACTGGTCTTTCTAAAATGCATAAGGTTTTAGTAAAAAATATGACGTCATAGAATTGGATAACTTTAAATCGATTTTTTCTGGTAATTCAGTATTTTTAACAGGAAGAAAATACGATAACTATTGTTTCCTCCTTATGAAGCAAATCAAACAGATTTATGGATGTTATTTACTAATTGCAATGTGCTGAAGAAGAAAATAAATGTCAAAATTGGGTATTTACCATGCATTATTGTCTCTAGTCACTGAAATAGCAATTTTTGCTACATCGGTATATCGTGAATGAGCATTTTATTGTTATGCAATGAACTAATGCACAGCCTTAAAAAGAAGACTCGAAAACGTGCACACATAGTCATATTGCCATTTTCTCCTTCAAGTAAATAGATTATTGACGACTGTCTATTGTTATAATTTAATTTTTAAATATTTTCTATAAAATAATTTTGTTAAGGCGTATTTGTAAAATTGTCTATGCCTCCTTGTCTTACTTTATATACAGCAAGAATCACTAACAACTATTAGGCCGAGGCTAGAGGGGGCGTCTACGTGCACCACCCCCCCCCCCCACTCACCCCACAGGATAACAAACCTGTAATTTTCAGAAGCCTTGGGATCCCTAGAATAAGAAATGGGATTTTAACAGACAAAATATAGGGACTCAATAGCTGTTACGGTCATGTTTTGAAGGGTACCACAAATCACGATTTTGTGACCCACGTGAATTTTTGTCAAACCTGTCTTCTTGTACGTGATCTGCTGAGCTTACTGTTTATCATGACCTAGGTTATGGGGTATTATTAGAAAGGTAATTTATTCTCCTTGAAAATGGTATATAGCAGTGTTGCCATCGACAATTATCTTCCTCGGGGAATCGCCATGCGAGAGGATATCGGGATACAGAAACAGCGTAGAGACTCCAAGTCTTCAAAGATAACACCGTTTATTTCTTATAAATGGATGCTACATATTGCCAGATAGTTCCTTCTCTCAAGATGTTGTCCCTTCGTCTGAGCTGGTGTTCGTAAAGACACCGTGTATATACAATTCAATGCATACAATCCTTATCTACATACAAATAAAATGCAATCTTTCCCTGACGTATTTGGTGCCAAGGTACCTACATGTATCAATCGCCAAGACCATAAACACGAGAACAGTATGTACTTGTTAGATTTCTCACCTAAGGTATAATCATCGCACATAATTAATAAGTCTGAACCTGTCTGAACCTGATAATTAACCTTTATGCAGAATTGACGTCAGAGTCAATGAACTCTGTAACATTCCCCTTCTTTCTATGAATGCGTCCCGCATGAATTTTCAATTAGAAATAAACGGTAAAATGAAAAGCATACAACCACTAATGAAATTAAGAAAAGAAGAAAAATTACATAACTCAAGAAAGTGTGTTAAATAGTTCTACACAACAGTTGATATACTTCGTCATAAATATACATGAATAATGAGTAATAAGGGCCCTTTCTAACTACAATTTACACAGAATATTTTCATAATTTCTTACAAACCCAAAGTGGAAGGGTAAATCTTTGTTTCATCTTTTTTTCTTTGTATCACTGCGAATTACAGAACCATCATTAATATCTCTCTTTTTCGAAACTTGCATTTCTATTTCATATCTTGTACAACTTCAGTCACACAAAATTCACCATTATAGGAGGCAGAGTGGGTTTTATCGCCGATTTTTCAATTCAAATTTCAGAGAATGACGGCTTAACTATTCCCGTCCTTTTCACCTCGTGTAGCTCCCATTGGGGGCGTACTAAATTTAAATAGTCTCAGTTACGTCTTTCTTTTGGTTTCTTTAAGTGGAAGGACTAAATCTCGATACTTTCAGAAGATAAATACAACACTATAAATTCATATTTTCGTTAATTTGATCACATTCAGGGGCAAACGAATCGAGTCACGCCACTCACAAAGTTCTAACATACTTAGGCCGGCCTTGCATACACACCAATCATTTATCTCAGACTAACCAGTGACCACACATTTGTTTCACCTTTATATGTGACCAATTAGCAAATTCGTAAAAAAGACAACAATGCCTTGCCTGTAACTTTTACAGGGTGCTTTCGTAAATACTCTCGTGCGGCATCATTCAAATTATTTTCATCTTCCCACGTATTATGTTTGTTTGAATAGTCCTTCCACTTGACTAAATATTGTAATTTGCCGTTTCTATATCGACCCCTTAAAACTTTCTCAACTTCATAATAAGGTGCCTATTCACTTTCTGAGCCCTCTAATCGTGGAGCATTATTGTCATTGTCACCACCAACTGTTAAATATTCGTGAACTGAATGTTCATTGTCATCATCATTGTAAGAATGCACATTCTGACTGGAAGCTGAACTAACATTGTCATCAGGAGAATTCCTGATCTCATCAGCTACTGACGATTGAAACGGAACTTGTAATTCATCTTCAGACTCATCAGAAGTCGACGAATTAAACTCTGATGGACGCAAATAAGCTTTCTCAAACCTATTTACGTGGATCACCTTACGATAATTCTTATTGCTATTCAAAAGTCGTAACTTATAATTAACAGGAGATACCTGTTCCGCAATTATATAGGGGCCCGTCCACTTGTGAACAAATTTCTTATTTACTCCTGGCTTAATTGACGGCTTGTACAAATACACCGCATCTCCTATCTTAAACTCTTGAGATTTCTTAATACGGCGATCATAACGCTGTTTCATTTCACACTGATATTTCTGAATATTCTCTCTTGCTAACTGATTGGCTATGTTTCTTTTACTTGCCAAGAATTTCAAATGGGTGTCTATATTTCGTGTTCTACCCTCAACTGGTTGAAATTCTACATCCATAGGGAGGGTAGCCTCCCTTCCGTATAACATGAAAAAGGGAGATAGCCCTGTTGCTTCTTGTGGACTAACTCGATAAGCAAATAACACAGAAGTTATATATCGGTCCCAATCTTTCTGTTTGCTATCTACAAACATTGATAACATGTCAACTAACACACAGTTAAAACGTTCCGTTAATCCGCTGGTCTGGGGCCTGTAAGGAGTGGACATTTTGCGCTCTATATTAAAATATTTACATGTTTCTTTTACTACCTGAGATAAGAAATTTGATCCTTGATCACTCAACAAAACTCTAGGACTTCCATATGTAGCAATTACTTCATCGAACAATATTCTGGCCACAGTTTCTGCCCTGGCATTTCTCAGAGGGAAGGCTAAGGGAAATTTGGAAAAATAATCAGTAAGCACTAAAATGTATTTATGACCATCATAAGTTCGGGGTAATGGTCCAACGATATCCATTCCTAGTCGATCCCATGGTCCAGAAACTGGAATCGGCAGTAATTTAGCACGGGACGGGGGCACAGCACGTTTCCTAGTATGACAGTGGGCGCACGTTTTAACATACATATTAACATCTCGAGGCATCGCTCCCAAAAGTACCTTTGTCTCAAAACTCCTATGTTTTAGTGTAACCAAGATGTCCACCAAGGACACAATCGTGGGCCCTCTTCAACACAATTCCTCATAGATTTGGGGATAACTACCTGCCTAATACAATCAGTTTTCGTCGTACCTTTCCCAGTGGGTTTCCAATAGTGATATAGAACTCCGTCAACAATATCATAATTAGGAGCCATATTTACTAATTTCTTAGCTAACTGTTCATTCTCAGGTAGTTCGTTACTCTCCATATAATTTAAAAGGTTAATCAAATACGAATCATTTCTCTGTTCCTTTCGTAAGTTTTCTATAACTTCTTTGTCAATTTCATTGTCTGCCTTATCGGTATGGTTTCCTGATCTGAGAAAGTGTCTTGGCCTGTGACATAACCTTTGGTTAAGCTTTCCTTGCTCTCAACAGTCAAACTAGAAATGGTAGGAGGCTGAACTAAGTCTGTATTGACTGCTTTATCAACCAGCTTGGGACTGTGATCAGGTTGATAATTTATTTCAGGAGCGTTCTCAAGATCAGTGACGTCGGAAGGAAAACCTTCACACTGACGATATGGTCGCCTTGACAACCCATCAGCGTTCATGTGTTTCTTTCCAGGCCTGTAAATAATCTCATAATCATATTGTTGCAATGTCATTATCCAACGACCAATTCGACCTTTTGGTATCTTTTGTTTAAACATGAAAGTTAGATTGGAATGATCAGTTACAAGAACAATGTGATTGCTCCTTACATATGGATTGCATATCTGATAGGATGTATAATGGCCAGGGCTTCTAACTCTGTGATAGAATAATTCCGTTCATGACAGTTTAAACTCCGTCCGCCATACAAAATTACACGCTCGACGCCATCTTGCTGTTGTGCCAAAACAAATCCAAGGGCATAAGTCGAACAATCAGTATACATAATAAATTCTTTACTCATATCAGGGTACCCCAAAATCGGTGCTTCGCATAGTATCTGTTTCAATTTCTCAAATGCCTCCTCGCATTTATCAGTCCACTCAAATTTGACATTCTTTCCCAATAATTTGTGTAAAGGCCTTGCTATTATTGAAAAATTCTTAATAAACTTCCGATAGTAATTTGCCATTCCCAAAAATGACTTTAATTGTGTCACTGTGTGAGGGCGGGGATAATTCTTCACAGCTTCTACTTTACTTTGATCGACCGAAATTCCATCTTGACTGATGATATGTCCTAAAAATTTAACACTACTCTTCATAAATTGACACTTGCTAGGCTTCAATTTTAACCCTGCTTCACGTAATCTCGTCAAAACGGTGTCAATGTGTTGTAGGTGGTCTTCGAAGGTGTTACTAAAAATAATGATGTCGTCAATATAACACAAAACATACTGCCAATTGATGTTACGTAGGACATATTGCATGGTGGGTTGAAAACAACTGGGGCTATTTCTCAACCCTGAGCAAGCCTCCGATATTGATATAACCCTTGATGTGTGACAAAAGCTGTCTTTGGCCTACTTTCTTCATCCAATTCTAACTGAAAAAAGCCAGATTGCAAATCTAAAGTCGAGAAATACTTGGGATTGTTTTTACCAAGCATTCTAAAGATTCGTCTGTTCTTGGCAAGGGAAAGGAATCAGGTATAGTTAATCCGTTCAAAAGCCTAAAGTCTGTGCAGAATCTAAAAGAATGATCTGATTACGCAACTAAACCACCGGACTTGAAAAAGGAGAAGTAGATGGTTCGATAATACCTTGTTCTAATAACTTGTCAATTTGTCGTTCTATTTCCTGCCTTTTATCAGGGTCACTCTGTAAGGGGCGCCACGAAACGGAACAGAACCCTCTTGCAATTGAATCTTATGCTTAATCAAATCACAGTGACCCAGTTTACCACTAGAATCAACAAAAGCATCGGCATTATGCAGTAAAATATCTTTAAGTTGATTACGTTGATTATCAGTTATGTCTAACTCATCAAGTTTCAATTGACCAAGCAAGTAATCTCTCTCATATTGTGATTGACTGTGACTGTTAGCAACGTTATTAATCATGGGTTCGACCAGTGGAATAATTTCACTTGAGAAATGAAGTGGCGAAAATGCTCCGACAATACTATTTTTCTTGATCTTAACATCTGTATCTAATGTATTCAAAATTCTCATTGGCATTGATTTCTTATTCGAATACACCAAACCACTAGCTACTAAAACACCAGGCGTTAGTCGGGTTCGTTTATCACAGAAATACCCTAACACCCATTAGAATATTATACGCCAATTTAACAGGAATTATCATTTCACGCCCTTGAGGAATTATGATATCGACAGTAGTTCTCAATGGTACATCAGATTGTAACTTAACACTATTTGTAGTAAAATCAATGACAGCTCTATAACACTTCAAAAAATCAAGTCCCAAAATTAAATCATGAGTGAGAATATCAACTAAGTTAACATTCAACATTAAACGCTTATTTCCAACATAAGCAGGTATCTTCATAAACCCGACAACATTCAATTTTCCCTTCCCCGCTGTTTGTACACAACTATATTTTGATGTCAAAATCGGATATTTCCATAACTCGGGAATTAAATCTAATAATTGCATGGGAGCCACTGTAATACTAGCCCCTGTATCAATCAAAGAATTTACCTTTCTGTTACAGATAGACACAGGAATTAAATTTTCTTTCAAAGTATTATCTTTCCCGGAGGAACAATCTGTATGGAAAATTTTACGAGTTTCACCTTGAGTAAATGACATCCCACAAACAGCTGGCTTAGTAAATTTGCTCTGGTGAAACCCTACAAACTTCTTAACACATTGACGGGCTATATGCCCTGGTTTCCCACAATAATAACATATTCTACTATCGAAATAGTCTCTTGAATTTCTAAAACATTTCGAAATATTATAGAAAATACCTTGACGGTGATTAGACCGTATGCTTTGCTATCAACCTTCTTCTTCCGTATTTCTGTACTTTCGTCGTATCTTGCCTGTCTGTTGTGAGTCAGTTTGACGCGATTGTTCATGCAAGTTCGATTCAATGTCCGACATTTCTTTCACAAGTTCTTTCAATTGTCCGATTCTTTCTTTGATCTCCTCCGTTAACTCTGCTGACTCCTCCTCTGGCTCCTGTTGCAATTTGTTGACAACTTTGGCCGTCTTCGCGTGTTCATAGGCGCTTGTAAAATCGGTTGGATTCATTCCTGCGACGAACGCTTGTAGTGGAGGTTTCAATCCATTCATAAAGTACGACAAAATTTCTTTGTCAGTTTTCCTAGCTTTCTCTGCCTTCAGCTGTAACAGTGATGCGTATTGGTCGACTGTCTGGTTAGACTGCTGTTTCAATTTGAAAAGTATTTTATCGTACAACCATGTAGGACCATACTTATCAAATCGCTCAAGGAAAGTCTCTCCTAAGATTTCCATGTCAGCCCGTCTATCGCCAGGTAAATTCCGAAACCACCTCTCGGCTTCGTCTGATGAGTAAAGGCCAAAGCCTTGAGTCTTTTTTCATCTGACAAGCATCGAAAGTCCGCAAAGTTAGTATATCGCTGCCACCATCGAAGCGCGTTCTCATTTTCGAGACCGTGGAAAATGCCCGGTCCTAAACAATCGCCGTTTCCAGAGATGATGTCCTGTAACTCTGCCAACCTGGCCGTGACATCGCGCTGCCATTCAGCCACATTTATACCTTCGTTCTCGGCTGCATCCATCATCGTGCTGTATGTATTTTTCTATCGGTGTAAACTTTTCCAACTGGAGCTTGCTCTTTATACCCGGCTTCTCCACCATGTGTTGCCATCGACAATTATCTTCCTCGGGGAATCGCCATGCGAGAGGATATCGGGATACAGAAACAGCGTAGAGACTCCAAGTCTTCAAAGATAACACCGTTTATTTCTTATAAATGGATGCTACATATTGCCAGATAGTTCCTTCTCTCAAGATGTTGTCCCTTCGTCTGAGCTGGTGTTCGTAAAGACACCGTGTATATACAATTCAATGCATACAATCCTTATCTACATACAAATAAAATGCACTCTTTCCCTGACGTATTTGGTGCCAAGGTACCTACATGTATCAATCGCCAAGACCATAAGCACGAGAACAGTATGTACTTGTTAGATTTCTCACCTAAGGTATATCATCGCACATAATTAATAAGTCTGAACCTGTCTGAACCTGATAATTAACCTTTATGCAGAATTGACGTCAGAGTCAATGAACTCTGTAACATTCCCCTTCTTTCTATGAATGCGTCCCGCATGAATTTTCAATTAGAAATAAACGGTAAAATGAAAAGCATACAACCACTAATGAAATGAAGAAAAGAAGAAAAATTACATAACTCAAGAAAGTGTGTTAAATAGTTCTACACAACAGTTGATACACTTCGTCATAAATATACATGAATAATGAGTAATAAGGCCCTTTCTAACTACAATTTACACAGAATATTTTCATAATTTCTTACAAACCCATAGTGGAAGGGTAAATCTTTGTTTCATCTTTTTTTCTTTGTATCACTGCGAATTACAGAACCATCATTAATATCTCTCTTTTTCGAAACTTGCATTTCTATTTCATATCTTGCACAACTTCTGTCACACAAAATTCACCATTATAGGAGGCAGAGTGGGTTTTATCGCCGATTTTTCAATTCAAATTTCAGAGAATGACGGCTTAAACTATTCCCGTCCTTTTCACCTCGTGTAGCTCCCATTGGGGGCGTACTAAATTTAAATAGTCTCTGTTACGTCTTTCTTTTGGTTTCTTTAAGTGGAGGACTAAATCTCGATACTTTCAGAAGATAAATACAACACTATAAATTCATATTTTGTTATTTGATCACATTCAGGGGCAAACGAATCGAGTCACGCCACTCACAAAGTTCTAACATACTTAGGCCGGCCTTGCATACACACCAATCATTATCTCAGACTAACCAGTGACCACACATTTGTTTCACCTTTATATGTGACCAATTAGCAAATTCGTAAAAAAGACAACAATGCCTTGCCTGTAACTTTCACAGGGTGCTCTCGTAAATACTCTCGTGCGGCATCATTCAAATTATTTTCATCTTCCCACGTATTATGTTTGTGTGAATAGTCCTTCCACTTGACTAAATATTGTAATTTGCCGTTTCTATATCGACCCCTTAAAACTTTCTCAACTTCATAATAAGGTGCCTGTTCACTTTCTGAGCCCACTGATCGTGGAGCATTATTGTCATTGTCACCACCAACTGTTAAATATTCGTGAACTGAATGTTCATTGTCATCATCATTGTAAGAATGCACACTCTGACTGGAAGCTGAACTAACATTGTCATCAGGAGAATTCCTGATCTCATCAGCTACTGACGATTGAAACGGAACTTGTAATTCATCTTCAGACTCATCAGAAGTCGACGAATTAAACTCTGATGGACGCAAATAAGCTTTCTCAAACCTATTTACGTGGATCACCTTACGATAATTCTTATTGCTATTCAAAAGTCGTAACTTATAATTAACAGGAGATACCTGTTCCGCAATTATATAGGGGCCCGTCCACTTGTGAACAAATTTCTTATTTACTCCTGGCTTAATTGACGGCTTGTACAAATACACCGCATCTCCTATCTTAAACTCTTGAGATTTCTTAATACGGCGATCATAACGCTGTTTCATTTCACACTGATATTTCTCAATATTCTCTCTTGCTAACTGATTGGCTATGTTTCTTTTACTTGCCAAGAATTTCAAATGGGTGTCTATATTTCGTGTTCTACCCTCAACTGGTTGAAATTCTACATCCATAGGGAGGGTATAGCCTCCCTTCCGTATAACATGAAAAAGGGAGATAGCCCTGTTGCTTCTTGTGGACTAACTCGATAAGCAAATAACACAGAAGTTATATATCGGTCCCAATCTTTCTCTTTGCTATCTACAAACATTGATAACATGTCAACTAACACACAGTTAAAACGTTCCGTTAATCCGCTGTCTGGGGCCTGTAAGGAGTGGACATTTTGCGCTCTATATTAAAATATTTACATGTTTCTTTTACTACCTGAGATAAGAAATTTGATCCTTGATCACTCAACAAAACTCTAGGACTTCCATATGTAGCAATTACTTCATCGAACAATATTCTGGCCACAGTTTCTGCCCTGGCATTTCTCAGAGGGAAGGCTAAGGGAAATTTGGAAAAATAATCAGTAAGCACTAAAATGTATTTATGACCATCATAAGTTCGGGGTAATGGTCCAACGATATCCATTCCTAGTCGATCCCATGGTCCAGAAACTGGAATCGGCAGTAATTTAGCACGGGACGGGGGCACAGCACGTTTCCTAGTATGACAGTGGGCGCACGTTTTAACATACATATTAACATCTCGAGGCATTCGCTCCCAAAAGTACCTTTGTCTCAAAACTCCCAGTGTTTTAGTGTAACCAAGATGTCCACCAAGGACACAATCGTGGGCCCTCTTCAACACATAATTCCTCATAGATTTGGGGATAACTACCTGCCTAATACAATCAGTTTTCGTCGTAGCTTTCCCAGTGGGTTTCCAATAGTGATATAGAACTCCGTCAACAATATCATAATTAGGAGCCATATTTACTAATTTCTTAGCTAACTGTTCATTCTCAGGTAGTTCGTTACTCTCCATATAATTTAAAAGGTTAATCAAATACGAATCATTTCTCTGTTCCTTTCGTAAGTTTTCTATAACTTCTTTTCAATTTCATTGTCGTCCTTGTCGGTATGAGTTTCCTGATCTGAGAAAGTGTCTTCGCCTGTGACATAATCTGAGGTTAAGCTTTCCTGGCTCTCAACAGTCAAACTAGAAATGGTAGGAGGCTGAACTAAGTCTGTATTGACTGCTTTATCAACCAGCTTGGGACTGTGATCAGGTCGATAATTTATTTCAGGAGCATTCTCAAGATCAGTGACGTCGGAAGGAAAACCTTCACACTGACGATATGGTCGCCTTGACAACCCGTCAGCGTTCATGTGTTTCTTTCCAGGCCTGTAAATAATCTCATAATCATATTGTTGCAATGTCATTATCCAACGACCAATTCGACCTTTTGGTATCTTTTGTTTAAACATGAAAGTTAGATTGGAATGATCAGTTACAATAACAATGTGATTGCTCCTTACATATGGATTGCAATATCTGATAGGATGTATAATGGCCAGGGCTTCTAACTCTGTGATAGAATAATTCCGTTCATGACAGTTTAAACTCCGTCCGCCATACAAAATTACACGCTCGACGCCATCTTGCTGTTGTGCCAAAACAAATCCAAGGGCATAAGTCGAACAATCAGTATACATAATAAATTCTTTACTCATATCAGGGTACCCCAAAATCGGTGCTTCGCATAGTATCTGTTTCAATTTCTCAAATGCCTCCTCGCATTTATCAGTCCACTCAAATTTGACATTCTTCCCAATAATTTGTGTAAAGGCCTTGCTATTATGAAAAATTCTTAATAAACTTCCGATAGTAATTTGCCATTCCCAAAAATGACTTTAATTGTGTCACTGTGTGAGGGCGGGGATAATTCTTTACAGCTTCTACTTTACTTTGATCGACCGAAATTCCATCTTGACTGATGATATGTCCTAAAAATTTAAAACTACTCTTCATAAATTGACACTTGCTAGGCTTCAATTTTAACCCTGCTTCACGTAATCTCGTTAAAACGGTGTCAATGCGTTGTAGGTGGTCTTCGAAGGTGTTACTAAAATAATGATGTCGTCAATATAACACAAAACATACTGCCAATTGATGTTACGTAGGACATATTGCATGGTGCGTTGAAAACAACTGGGGCTATTTCTCAACCCCTGAGCCAGCCTCCGATATTGATATAACCCTTGATGTGTGACAAAAGCTGTCTTTGGCCTACTCTCTTCATCCAATTCTAACTGAAAAAAGCCAGATTGCAAATCTAAAGTCGAGAAATACTTGGGATTGTTTTTACCAAGCATTTCTAAAGATTCATCTGTTCTTGGCAAGGGAAAGGAATCAGGTATAGTTAATCCGTTCAAAAGCCTAAAGTCTGTGCAGAATCTAAAAGAATGATCTGATTTCGCAACTAAAACCACCGGACTTGAAAAAGGAGAAGTAGATGGTTCGATAATACCTTGTTCTAATAACTTGTCAATTTGTCGTTCTATTTCCTGCCTTTTATCAGGGGTCACTCTGTAAGGGGCGCGACGACGAAACGGAACAGAACCCTCTTGCAATTGAATCTTATGCTTAATCAAATCACAGTGACCCAGTTTACCACTAGAATCAACAAAAGCATCGGCATTATGCAGTAAAATATCTTTAAGTTGATTACGTTGATTATCAGTTATGTCTAACTCATCAAGTTTCAATTGACCAAGCAAGTAATCTCTCTCATATTGTGATTGACTGTGACTGTTAGCAACGTTATTAATCATGGGTTCAACCAGTGGAATAATTTCACTTGAGAAATGAAGTGGTGAAAATGCTCCGACAATACTATTTTTCTTGATCTTAACATCTGTATCTAATGTATTCAAAATTCTCATTGCATTGATTTCTTATTCGAATACACCAAACCACTAGCTGCTAAAACACCAGGCGTTAGTCGGGTTCGTTTATCACAGAAAGACCCTAACACTCCATTTGCATACTTATACGGCACCTTAACGGGAATTATCATTTCACGCCCTTGGGGAATTATCATATCGACAGTAGTTCTCAATGGTACATCAGATTGTAACTTAACACTATTTGCAGTAAAATCAATGACAGCTCTATAACGCTTCAAAAATCAAGTCCCAAAATTAAATCATGAGTGAGAATATCAACTAAGTTAACATTCAACATTACACGCTTATTTCCAACATAAGCAGGTATCTTCATAAACCCAACAACATTCAATTTTCCCTTCCCCGCTGTTTGTACACAACTATATTTTGATGTCAAAATCGGATATTTCCATAACTCGGGAATTAAATCTAATAATTGCATGGGAGCCACTGTAATACTAGCCCCTGTATCAATCAAAGAATTTACCTTTCTGTTACAGATAGACACAGGAATTAAATTTTCTTCAAAGTATTATCTTTCCCGGAGGAACAATCTGTATGGAAAATTTTACGAGTTTCACCTTGAGTAAATGACATCCCACAAACAGCTGGCTTAGTAAATTTGCTCTGGTGAAACCCTACAAACTTCTTAACACATTGACGGGCTATATGCCCTGGTTTCCCACAATAATAACATATTCTACTATCGAAATAGTCTCTTGAATTTCTAAAACATTTCGAAATATTATAGAAAATACCTTGACGGTGATTAGACCGTATTGCTTTGCTATCAACCTTTCTTCTTCCGTATTTCTGTACTTTCCGTCGTATCTTGCCTGTCTGTTGTGAGTCAGTTTGACGCGATTGTTCATGCAAGTTCGATTCAATGTCCGACATTTCTTTCACAAGTTCTTTCAATTGTCCGATTCTTTCTTTGATCTCCTCCGTTAACTCTGCTGACTCCTCCTCTGGCTCCTGTTGCAATTTGTTGACAACTTCGGCCGTCTTCGCGTGTTCATAGGCGCTTGTAAAATCGGTTGGATTCATTCCTGCGACGAACGCTTGTAGTGGAGGTTTCAATCCATTCATAAAGTACGACAAAATTTCTTTGTCAGTTTTCCTAGCTTTCTCTGCCTTCAGCTGTAACAGTGATGCGTATTGGTCGACTGTCTGGTTAGACTGCTGTTTCAATTTGAAAAGTATTTTATCGTACAACCATGTAGGACCATACTTATCAAATCGCTCAAGGAAAGTCTCTCCTAAGATTTCCATGTCAGCCCGTCTATCGCCAGGTAAATTCCGAAACCACCTCTCGGCTTCGTCTGATAAGTAAAGGCCAAAGCCTTTGAGTCTTTTTTCATCTGACAAGCATCGAAAGTCCGCAAAGTTAGTATATCGCTGCCACCATCGAAGCGCGTTCTCATTTTCGAGACCGTGGAAAATGCCCGGTCCTAAACAATCGCCGTTTCCAGAGATGATGTCCTGTAACTCTGCCAACCTGGCCGTGACATCGCGCTGCCATTCAGCCACATTTATACCTTCGTTCTCGGCTGCATCCATCCATCGTGCTGTATGTATTTTTCTATCGGTGTAAACTTTTCCAACTGGAGCTTGCTCTTTATACCCGGATTCTCCACCATGTGTTGCCATCGACAATTATCTTCCTCGGGGAATCGCCATGCGAGAGGATATCGGGATACAGAAACAGCGTAGAGACTCCAAGTCTTCAAAGATAACACCGTTTATTTCTTATAAATGGATGCTACATATTGCCAGATAGTTCCTTCTCTCAAGATGTTGTCCCTTCGTCTGAGCTGGTGTTCGTAAAGACACCGTGTATATACAATTCAATGCATACAATCCTTATCTACATACAAATAAAATGCAATCTTTCCCTGACGTATTTGGTGCCAAGGTACCTACATGTATCAATCGCCAAGACCATAAACACGAGAACAGTATGTACTTGTTAGATTCTCACATAAGGTATAATCATCGCACATATTTAACAAAGTCTGAACCTGTCTGAACCTGATAATTAACCTTTATGCAGAATTGACGTCAGAGTAAATGAACTCTGTAACAGCAATATGCAATATCTTCTATAGTTTTCATAAAATAGGGCCATAATTTACCCCATACCCAAAGTTTTATGTCACAAATTACTGTCAAAACTAATCTGAATTCCACCAATTATTTACCTATACATAATACAAAAGGCAATACTGTGTATTACCTTTGTGTTATTTGCTACAGGTACATGTTAGAAACTTGGAATAAACTTTTAACAGAAAAAATATTGGGACCCTGTAGCTGTAACAGTCATATTTGAAGGGTACCGAAAAATCACAGTATTACTGACTCGCATTCGTTTTTCTTAAACCTGTCTTCTTCTAAGTCTTCTGCTGAGCTTATTTTGAACATAACGAGGCCAATGGGGTACCATTAGAAAGTAATTTACTCTTCTTTAAAATGATATGTTGCAATATGCAATATCTTCTATAGTTTTCATGAAATAAGATCAAAACTTACCCCATACTCCAACGTTTTATGTCGCAAATTACCATCAAAACTAATCTCAAATTCTACCAATTATTTTCCTAGACACATTACAAAAGGCAATTCTTTGTATAAAATATATTTTATTTGGTACAGGGACATGTCAAAAATATGAGTTAGACTTTTAACAGACAAAATATTGGTATTGAATGACTGTTACTGGCATGTTTTGAAGGGTACCGTGAAGTCAGAGTATTACCGACTCGCATATGTTTTTGTTAAATGTGTCGTCTTGTAAGTTTTTTGCTGAGCTTACTTTTTACCATAGCCTAGCTTATTGGCTGCCATTGGAAAGACAATTTATTTGGCTTTAAAATGACATATTGTAATATACAATATCTTCTATAGTTTTCATGAAATAGGACCAAACCTTACCCCATACCCCAAAGTTTTATGTCGTATATTACTGTCAAAACTAGCATTTAATTTCGATAAATTCTATAAAAAAGACAAACTTTGTATGAAACCTATTTCATTTGTTACAGAGACATTTCCAACTATGAAAGATACCATTAACAGGATAATTATTGTGATTTAATAGCTGTTAGCATCATAGTTTGAAGGATAGCAGGATATATGTTGCTGAAACCCGTGAAATTTTATTAAACAAGTTTACATGAAATTTATCTGCCAACCTTTATTTTATCCGTAACCCAGATTGTAGGGTATCATACAAAGCTTTTATCACTCTTTATTTTAGCATATTATAAAGTGCATTATCATCTGAAGTTGTAATGAAATAGCAAAAAACTTACCCAGCCCTTAGTTTTATTTGCAAACTACATATGTTCGAAAACTTTGCAGTTAGCGAATTTGGGATATGGGGTAAGTTTGGTCCTATTTCATGAAAACTATTAAAGATATTTTATATTACAATATGTCACTTTAAGGCAAAATAAATTTTCTTTCCGATGATAGCCTATAAGATAGGTTAGAGTAAAAAGTAAGCTCAGCAGATGACTTACAAGATGACACATTTAACAAAAACACATACGAGTGGGAAAGACTGAGACTTTACAGTACCCTTCTAAAACATGACAGTAACAACCATTCATTCCCAATATTTTGTCTGTTAAAAGTCTATCTAATATTTGTAACATGTCTCTGTAGCAAATAAAACAGATTTCATACAAATCATTGCCTTTTGTAGTATGTCTAGGTAAAAGTTTGGTAGACTTGAGATTAGTAGTGATAGTAATATGCAATATAAACTTAGGGGTGTGGGGTAGGTTTTGGTCTTATTTCCTGAATACTTAAGAAGATATTGTATACTAATATATGTCATATCAAAGAAGAACAAATTATCTTTCTAACGATACCTCAATAGCCGGGTTATGTGAAAAACTAGGCTCAGTAGATGACTTATAATAAGAGAGGTTTAACCAAACGTATTCGAGTTGGCAATACTGTGAGTTTGTGGTACCCTTCAAAATATGACTGTTACAGCTACAGCATCACAATATTTTTTCTGTTAGGCCAAAAAAAAAAAAAAAGCTGTTCAACGGGCGGGATGACTTCAAAGTTGGGTAGGTAGGTCGGATTTTTTTTTTTTTTTGGATTTTTTTTTTCTTAAACAGAACATATAATATTTATTTTTTTGTGTGTTTCATGCTTTTTCTTTGTCACATAACATATACTGGATATGTTCTTCAGTACGTTCATGATTTTTTCAATTTTTTGTTGACATGGGTTGGTTGTCTCACAACGGCTTCTTTGCCTTCACTTCTACAGCTTCCACACAATGGACGAACAACAGCATATTTTGCTTTCAAACCACTGATGTACTGATTATCAGCACCAAGCAATGCATCCTTTCCACCACAGTGTACACAGCATGGTGTCAGCTTTACAGTAGTGGCTGAGTAGTAAGCAATCTCTACAATGTTTGCGCATCGTAATCCCTCTCTCACCACTACAGTGTCATACATGGGGCTGGTCTGTGGAAACAGGCTATTTCCACAAATGTATTGGTACGTCTCCTTTGCCTGCTCTACCTCTATGATCTCATCTCTGGTCAGCTTTTTTCTTGCATATATGCATCTGGGTTTTCCACACTCCTCGCATTCGATGAATGACCTGACTTTGCCAGGGAGTAAGAGATCTTTCCTGGCTTTATCAGTCTCATTTATGGCATGTGATTGCATGGATGGTCTGTCTTTGTCTGTAGTTTCTTTGCCATATATTTCACAGAACTCTGTGTAGTGCTGTCCATCTGCATCTGTTTTCTGTACAGGATCTGGAATCCAGTGCAAGTCTTGAAATTGTCAGACCTTGGTGGACAGAGTGTACAGTAGCCACACTCAGGATTGGTACATTTCATCAGCTGAAATATGTAGTGGCTGGTTTAATATGTAGTGGCTGGTTTTACTATGGTCTGGCAGAACTTGGCCAACTTTTGGAGATTTTTCAGATCTTTCTTCTGCATACTGTTTACATCTACTGGAGTTTGTTCAATAAGCTTGATGGAATTTGCCATTCCTTCCATTGCATCACCACTGGATGGTTTGTTAATGACTAACTTTTCATCCTTCATCTTCATCCTGGAGAACCGTGTCTCTACTTGTTCAATCACACTTTGCATACTGACTGAATATGCAGCTTTAAACTCTGACTTCCTTTCTGCCACTTCTCTGATATCCTTGACACTGGATTTTGACTTCATGGACTTCTCATAGTCTTCAGACATTGCCTGTCTTTCCAAGGCAACATTTTGAAGTGCTAGGTTAAGAATACTCATACATCTCTCTGCAAGATTAACCCAGCTTTGAGTAGGGCATGTTCTGGCTATGACTGCCATATCTAAGTCCAGGGAAATGAACATGCTGAGTAAGGACAGCTGTGTTGCCAGTCTTGTTGTCAGGTGATCAATACCTCCATCAGAATATTGTACATACACTGGTTTGCTCAGTTTTCCATCTGTGCAGTAGCCATTGTGTCTAAATATACTAACAACTTCTGTTGCATGGCGCAGGGGGCTTGATGGCTGAAATACTCTGTCTTTGCAAGTTACAAACACTTTGCCATCAAAAAATGAATCTGCAATGCTGTTTGGGATGTTCGTTATAAATGTAACAGAGGCTATAATGCCTGCTACATGAAAGTCATGGTCCAATGCAGCCAGAGTAGTAGCTGTCGTTTGTGATGGACTGATTGTGACTTCTCACACCTGTAGATGTTGGTTTACCTGGCTCTCCTACTGGTACTACTGCCTTGTCATCCAGATTTACCATGGTGACAAGATCTTTGTGCCTAACTGCAAACTCTTTGATCAATCTGTATTGGAAACCACAAAACTTGCTGTCTTCATGTTCAGCACGTAGTAGACGGCGCTGGACTGCAAACTTGATGTTAAACCTGCCTGTATACTGGCCAGCAGATTTTAGATATGGATTCTTTGGGGTGAACTGCAGTCTAATCCATTGAGTACTTGGAATACTGACATCTTTTCCAGACATCTGTAGACGTTCAATGATTATATTTCGGAGATCAGTGACAGATATAGCTACTGGCATATACAGGTATTGGCCTTGTCTACGATCCTGTACCTGAGCTTCATATTCATTGAAATATGTATCCATTTCATCCCAGAATTCATTGAATTTAGTGCTACCAGGATCACCATTCAACTTTCTGAGGTCATAAATGATGTCTGGATCATCAAGATTCAGCAGCAACTCCATGATTCTGTCATCTACTGCTAACTCCCTCTTGTCATTGGCAGCGTTAGCATCCAAAGTAAGCTCTTTGTACATATTTCTCAGCAAACTTTTTGAGATATTGGTTGCTTTGGCCCAACGACTGAGGAAATCACGCCGCATACTTCTGGTTGCATAGTGTGGTAAATCAGCAATAAGTCCTGCTGTCAGTCTGGCTGTTTCTCCCTCTTTTCTATCATCTAATCTTTCTGGAATTCGCCACGCCCATGTAAGTGTACCCAAGTAATTTCCATGTGCATATCTGTATAGAACTACTGGAAATGACAACTGAAGCTTCTCTGGCTAGTGTCTTCGTTTATACCTGTCTACTGGTGCATAGTCCAAAATATCGATTGGCTTGTACACTTCAGTTTGTTGGAGCATTCTTTCTACAGCAACATATTGTGGACTTGTCACCATGGATGGGTGATGAGCTTCAACTGTACACATGTCACTATTAAATTCAGGGGAACGCATGGGTGTCATGGACATATGACGCACTTTCTGGTCCATACTCATCCGCAGTCTGTATGTCTTCATCTTAAGAAGTGCCACTATGATAGCATCTACCCAGTGTCTTAGTACTGAGTACTCTGATCTGGCTAGCCAGGGCAAAAGCATAAGTTCTTCCAGTGGTGTTAATGCAGAAGAAATACCATTTACTGTTAGTCTTGGTTTTGCTTGTTTCTTTGCTTTGTAATCATTGTAGCCATTGAACCTATCAAATACGTCTGGCAAATGACAGCGAGTAGCTACTTCATCATGGTGTGGATCTAGCAGCCACAGGGCATTTTGATGGACGATAAGCACTTTTTTCCATCAGCAATGTGCCGTCTTTGAAAGAGTATGTTCTTTTCTGAACATAGATCAACCAAATCATTGTACATCTGCATATCCTTATATAGTCGACTACATTCCATTTTAGGGATAGGCACCATCTCTTTTTCCTTATCCTGTATGCCCCTCTGGGCACCCATCATGACAGAAAAAGCATTGGTACTTTCATTTCCAGTCTTCTCTTTTTGTTTGGCAACAATGTAGGTAACATACCTGGAACCAAAGTCTTGGCAAACAGATATGGTAAACCCTAGATCAACATCATTTGTTCTGGTATCATCACTACCACTGATGAATACCCTGTTTACCTGCCAATCTATGGCATCTCCTATCACAGCAGTAACTGTTGTAGAGAATAAAATATATAAACCACAAATCAGCTTCTGTTACAATTATTATTTGATGTGATTATTTTATTGCTGAAAACATTTCAAGTATCCTTGAACCTTTGAAATAAAAATGTGCTCTATATTTCCCATAGTCTGACAGGATGAAACAACATTGAATGTATCAATAAAAAGTGGGGTCATATTCTATCAGGTGTAAAAAGAAACCATTGCCTATTTCATGAAAATGGAAATTTATCTTATAAAAACGAAAGGTGGGCTCATTCTCCAACCAAAATTTAACATTCATGATTGATAGTTTATTATACGGCCCAAACAGGGGTCATTGCATGCCCGGGCCCCCTATCACTTTTGAGTGTCTTGCCATGCACGTTACTTGACTTCCGGATTAATATTTTTAGGACTGTTTAAAACTGAGCTGATGAACATCGGTATCAGCGTACATGAGTATTGACATGCCACAGTTTCACTACAATCGTGCGCAGTTATTCATCTGACTTGCTTGCAAAGAAATCTTCATTGTGTTCTGTAATCGAGCGACCATGAATTCACGATCGGTACACATCAGTGCTATATACAAGCACATGTTATTGATTTCAACAAGTTTTCATCGCGACCATCAAAATTTTTCCAACTCATTAGATTAACGCTGTATCCAAAAATTCCACATACCTTTATCAAAAACATCGCCAAATGTCATAGAATTTATATACGGTCCTACGATTTTACGAGGAATCAACACGCTTTGTCGATTTTCGATAACAGTCACCGACAAGTACATCTCAGACACTGCGGAAGCCATTTTGCAATAATGAATGCTAACCTGAATTTGACCGTTGAGGGCGCACTGCCATTGTTGCCTACCTGGAAACTATCAGCAAACTAGCATGCGTAAAGATTCGGGAAAAAAAATGTGGAGTGGTCCAAAAATGGGTCGGTCGGGCCCGTTGAACAGATAATTTTTTTTTCTCGCCTTAAAAGTTCGTTTCAAGTTTCTAACATGAACCTAAAGCAAATATACTAAATTTAATACAAATCATTGCCCTTTATATTATGTCCCGGTCAATAGTTGTCAGAATTTGAGATTAGTTTTGACAGTAATTTGGAATATAAAACTTTGGGGTATGGGGTAAGTTGTGGTCCTATTCATGAAAACTATAGAAGATATTGCATATTGCAATATATTATTTTAAAGAAGAGTGAATTAACTTTCTAATGATGCCCAACTTGCTACATTATGTTACAAAGTAAGCTCAGTGGAAGACTTACAAGAAGACAGGTTTAACAAAAATGTATGCGAGTTGGCAGTACTGTGATTTTGCAGTACCATTCAAAATATGACTGTTACAGCTACAGCATCTGAATTTTTCTGTTAAAAGTTTATTTCAAGTTTCTAACATGTACCTGTATCAAATAAAACAAATTTGATACAAAAAATTGCCTTTTGTATAATGTCTAGGTAAATAATTGGTAGAATGTAAGATTAGTTTTGACAGTAATTTACGACATAAAACTTTGGGGTATCGGGTAGGATTTGGCCCTATTTCATGAAAACTATAGAAGATATTGTATAATACAATATGTCATTTTAAAGCCAAATAAATTGTCTTTCCAATGGCAGCCAATAAGCTAGGCTATGGTAAATAGTAAGCTCTGCAGATGACTTACAAGACGACACATTTAACAAAAACATATGCGAGTCGGTAATACACTGACTTCAAGGTACCCTTCAAAACATGCAAGTAACAGTCATTCAATCCCAATATTTGGTCTGTTAAAAGTCTAACTCATATTTTTGACATGTCCCTGTACCAAATAAAAATATATTTTATACAAAGCATTGCCTTTTTTAATGTGTCTAGGAAAATAATTGGTAGAATTTGAGATTAGTTTCGATGGTAATTTGCGACATAAAACATTGGAGTATGGGGTAAGTTTTGATCTTATTTCATGAAAACTATAGAAGATATTGCATATTGCAACATATCATTTTAAAGAAGAGTAAATTAACTTTCTAATGGTACCCCATTGGCCTCGTTATGTTCAAAATAAGCTCAGCAGAAGACTTACAAGAAGACAGGTTTAACAAAAACGAATGCGAGTCAGTACTACTGTGATTTTTCGGTACCCTTCAAAATATGACTGTTACAGCTACAGGATCCCAATATTTTTTCTGTTAAAAGTTTATTCCAAGTTTCTAACATGTACCTGTAGCAAATAACACAAAGTTAATACACAGTATTGCCTTTTGTATTATGTATAGGTAAATAATTGGTGAAATTTAATTTAGTTTTGACAGTAATTTGTGACATAAAACTTTGGGGTATGGGGTAAATTATGGCCCTATTTTATGAAAACTATAAAACTATAGAAGATATTGCATATTGCTATATACCATTTTCAAGGAGAATAAATTACCTTTCTAATAATAACCTAGGTCATGTTAAACAGTAAGCTCAGCAGATCACGTACAAGAAGACAGGTTTGACAAAAATCACGTGGGTCACAAATCGTGATTTTGTGGTACCCTTCAAAACATGACCGTAACAGCTATTGAGTCCCTATATTTTGTCTGTTAAAATCCCACTTCTTATTCTCGGGATCCCAAGGCTTCTGAAAATTACAGGTTTGTTATCCTGTGGGGTGAGGGGGGAGGTGCACGTAGACGCCCCTCTAGCCTCGGCCTAATAGATTGTTAGTAATGCTTGCTGTATATAAAGTAAGACAAGGAGGCATAGACAATTTTCCAAATACGCCTTAAACAAATTATTTATAGAAAAATATTTAAAAATTAAATTATAACCATAGACAGTCGTCAATAATCTATTTACTTGAAGGAGAAAATGGCAATATGACTCTGTGTGCATGTTTTCGAGTCTTCTTTTTAAGGCTGTGCATTAGTTCATTGCATAACAATAAAATGCCCCTTCACGATATACCAATGTAGCAAAACTTACTATTTTAGTGACTAGAGACAATAATGCATGGTAAATACCCAATTTTGACATTTATTTTCTTCTTCAGCACATTGCAATTAGTAAATAACATCCATAAATGTGTTTGATTTGCTTCATAAGGAGGAAACAATAGTCATCGTATTTTCTTCCGGTTAAAAATACTGAATTACCAGAAAAAATCGATTTAAAGTTATCCAATTCTATGACGTCATATTTTTTCACTAAAGCTTTATGCATTTTAGAAATACCAGTATCTAAGCTTTCTAAAACTATAAGATATATGGCATTTCAAGCCAGTTTACTTCATCAAGGAAAGAATGTTGTACCCCTACCCCTAGCTTTTGCACACCCCATACAGATACACGCAATTCAAAATTGACTCAAGAGAAGTAGTGTATAGTTAAATATCTAATGTTAACACTTTTTTTCTTGTTTAATATGTGGGAATAAATAATTCAAACACAAAAAGCTGTCAAAATTTTGCTTAATAACAAGTAAATCACAATTGTTACATGGTATTTTGGGTAAAAAATTTCAAAATTGTCAAAAAAAATCATTTTAAAGTCGTCCTATTCTATGTACACAAATCAATTTTGCTAAAGTTGGTATTTCTCATAAAGAGCAGAATCTCAGCTTTCCAAAAATGTATAGTTTGTGCTATTTAATGCTAGTTTACTCAATGTAGGGGAGGATATAGTACCCCCTACCCCTACCCATTTTTCGCCATTTTTGCGGTACATGCAAATCAAAAACCAGCCCAGATAGGTAGTGCATCCCAAAATATGTTAACATCTTTTTTCTTGTTCAGCAGGTCCTAAAGAACAAAAAAATACCCAAGTAGTAGGGATGTGGGGGGGGGGGTGCACGGTGGGCCCCTCCAGCCCACGGACTAATTCACAATCTCTGAATTAATCATTTTACCATAGAGTGATATGCTGAACATTTAGTCTGGCTATTTGAAATAAATTTTATATCGATGTAAGTACATAATATAGGGTTATTCACGAAATACGGCCCTGTATGGACGAGGGCTAAGTGAGTGACGTATTGGACGAGCCGAATTATACACCTTCCTCCATTAATCGTCCGTATAAACTAATTCTATGGTAAATTTTGGCTGGTCCCCGCCTCAGTGACAAGCACAAAGAGGCAGGTAACGGGAAACCACCATGTGTTGAATTACGAAATCTGATTGGTTGAATCATGGGGCGCTGTCATTGGCTGTGCAATTTTATTTGGAAGTAACGCTAAAATTATCACAGTTTCAAGATGCGAACGTGGCTAGAATTTAACCAAGGATTTAATTACCATTCTTACAAGTTTTGAAATATTGGCAGCTACCAGATTAGACTAAAAAGCACGCGACAAAAAATGATGCACTATGTGCGGGCATGCGCAATTAACAACTTCCGGGAGACCAAAAACTGTCTCATTTCAAAATGGCGGTTTGCCTGTATCTGCGTCTTACTACGTGCTGCGTCTAGACACGTGAGACGCAGTGATCAGCGAATGGTAAATTTTGCGATTGTTTAAATAAAATTGCTACAAACCCCAGAAAATTTGCATATTACACCTAAAAATAGTACGCTCATTAGCTCGCACGCCAGTAATCACAATAGATTTGCATGACAGAACTGTTTTTATTTGAGAACACGAGAGCATGAAAAATTTCAAAAAATCCAATGTTATAACAGCATAGCTAAAAAGGAACACAACAGCGGTGAAAATCATGAACTCTGATAACTCCTCCTCCTCGTCGTACAGGACATATGGTCGTCGGCGTTTAGCTGGACATTGCGAACTGGAAGACACTGCTTCTGAGCTCGGTGGTGGCAGTCTCGGGTACGCACGCTCGTTAGAAATTTCGCGGAAAAGGAGGTGATTTTCGTCGGACATCACGGAGACATCTAGGTCCGTGAAATCGAGAAAAAGGGGTACTTTTTCAGATCACCCTCCGAGAATAGGTCTGCTTCTTAGCAGAATTAGCAGAATCAGACAAACTAAAACTCCAAGAATTCCTGGATAATGTCAGACCAAAGAAAAAGCGTACCCCACATGTATCTGTTGCAGCTACAGATGACGGACGATGTCTAATAACTCAAGAGCCATCAACTAATACAAGATCAAAACGGATCAGAAAAGTGATTGTATATGAGTGTGACTGATGAACATATGGTGAAGACAAAACATTGAACGATCACTGTATTTCAAGTTTTCATTATGTTACTAAGCATACATTGAACAAGGCAGTCTGTTACTGTGCACATCAAACAAAGTCAACCCATGCTAAGCTAGTGTATTATGTGTTCCTTTTTCACCAAGAGTCAGCACACTTGCTTTGAAATTGGTAAATTATGGTATTCAAATGTCTTGGCAAACATTTAGGTAAAATCTCCCAGATATCGGGAAAAGGAGTGTTTTTCGCAGTGATTTTCTCCCAGATTTTCCAAAAAAAGGGGATGTTTTTCAGAGAAAAATTCTGGGAAAAGGGATACATTTCAAACTAAATGAGCGTGGGTACCCACCCATACAGAGACTGCCACCGCCGGGCTTCTGGGGAATTTGTAATATTAATTGTGAAGCTACAGTCGGAAGTAGTAGCATTCTCAAACATACCGCTATTACCTCCGCGAATAAACGAGGTCAAATTACACTTCTTGATGAGAGCTAGTGCCGGAACTTGGAATTGATGGCGGCATTGGCGCGATGACAGGTAAGACTTGTGAGTTTACTGGTTTCCTACCGACTGGCTGGGCCTCTTGTTACGTTTTTAAGGGAGGTCAATTAACTCTGAATTCGGTTCGAAGTTGCGTGACTTTGTTGACATACCCGTACTTGCCGATAATTTCCCTGCAATAATGTCCGACATTTGTTCATGTTGTTTTTCCGACGCTGTCGCGTAATTGACAAGACTGTTGACATCTATATGAGCGGACAGTTGTGCAACTTCAGTAGGATGAATTCCCGAATGGAGTAATTCTGTTATCATGGTTTTTCGACAACTGTGATTTGTCTTTCGGCCCACTAAATTGGCCTGTTTAGCTGCGGACGATATGATTTTACCGAGACTGTGCACTCCAAGAGGCTGCCGTTTGAACCAAATGTCACCAGGTTTTGATGCAGCGTGGTTAATTTGCAGGTAAAATGGATCATCCTGCTTGTTCATGTCCGATGGTCGTTTACTAGCATATTTTTTGTAAACATTTACGGGACAGTCACTTGGGTTTTCTGGTGTTGCGAATGCTTTCGGTTTGAAAGCTCTTTTAAATTATTTACTTGACCGGAACGCGTTTTAGTATCACGCTCATTGTACTCAAGGTACTCCCTAAGCTCCCTGCCATCGGGTTTTGTTGCAATTGGACATCTCCCCAACGCATTTTGTGGTGTTCATCTCTACTCTAAGTCCAAAAAACATGCAGTTATTCATGAAAACAGTATTGAGGAGAGTCATGGACTGTCAATACCTATCTGTCCGTTCTCTGTCAATTTCTCGCGATCGGCGGATATGACTCGGCATGGCGTGCTGTTACCGAGGCCTTGTTTTTTCAATTGTTTACGTTTGGTGCTGAGGACATCTCTCAATCTTTGAAATTCCTGACCGCGACTGATAGAATATTTGTAGCCCTTTTCTTTAAGATATCTTTCTATACCGCGATGAAATGATGACAGCGAGTCGGGCTCATATTTACCGCCATTGCGTTTCCGAATTGTCAGAAAATATTCTTGCAAGTACCGATCGAGATCTTTTGCTGATACATTTTCTAGTTCCCGGTTTTCCTGTGATGGACCATCTCGCAGCCACTGTTTAAATCTGTTGACGTCGTGAAATGTTTTTGTCTTTGTGTTCAGGTTTTTTTGCTGGTCGAGAAATGAGTCGATTTCATCATTTGTGAAGTAGGACGATATCGGCTCTGTCGATGTCGTCTGCTGTTCTGGAGTTACAGTTGCTTCCCCGACGTTCGGTTGTGCACGGTCGCTTGTTGGTTGTGGAAGTTGACTCTCTCCAACTTCGTCCGGATAGTAAAACTCACTTTTCAGATGTTGCACCCATTGTAGACTAGACCAATCATAATAACGGTCCTCAGGATATATATTTTGGTCAGAGTTATCGTCTGCTTCGTCTGCCATTGTGTCCACAAAAATTCACCTACTGCTCCGTAGTACAAGTCCCTTGCGTTGGCACGAAGCCAATTAATTTCCAGTGCAGTACAAGCAAACTTCGCTGAATGTTTTCAATTTAATTAGTTTTTTAAAATAAAAATCAATTGCATTTAGACTCAGTTTTGTGTTTAGCGTGTTTTAAACCTTATACTACGAATACATTTTGGTGGAAGTTGTTATTATGTCTATAACTCACCGTAAAATAGTTTGTTTACATCCGATAATCGCTAGGTCAAAGGTCAAGCAGGCGCGTCGCGCGTCTCCCGTATTCGGGACTCCGCGTACTATACAAAATACGGAAAGTTATTGGACGGTCAAACTCCCATAGGTTACGGCAGTAGGTGTATAATAAATTATTAAACTTTGTGGCAGAACAAAATATACATGACTGAAAAGAGACAAGATATGACGTTTCAAGCATTTTTAATGTTTGAATTGGATTTCGCAGATCTTATACTTTCTGGATTTGGTTCCAGAGTAACACAAGAGTATTTCATTGAACATTGTCACATACTAGTGGTATGTTTGGGATGAGAAGATTTCTCTTATCTTTTGCCTTATCGCTTAAAAGTTGAATATTTGACAAGTTGCCAGGAATTTCTGCAGGAAAATTTCATCATAAACAAAAAGTACAGTTTGATAAGTACAATGATTACTTATAAACATTAAGAATTACCAACTCATGAAACAATGGTGGTGTGTGCTCGAATCTGTTGGGGTTTTTAAGAGTACATACTATTCGTTTTTAGGGTGTATTATTCATTTTGAAATCTGCAGTTTCTATGAAAAGCATGTAATTTCTTATCCTTCTTTGTTTCCTCAAGGAGAATTCAGTTTAAGAATGTCTACCAAAAATTGACATTGACCTGTACCATGGCTAATTACAAAAAAAATATAAATGACAGAGTGGCGCACCTTACGAACACTAAGCTAAATCGTAAGCTGTTTGGTCAACTTGACCTCTATGACTACTTTGATTTCTAATTTACAACGGTTCAGCGCATGCGTCAAGTGTCATACGGTCTTGCTGACAGTGTTACCGTTAATCACTAGCAGGGGTCACTGTACTTTGTAACAATCGTGAATACACAAGGCAATAGTCGACAAAACGGTGTACTTTAGATATGATACTATCATTGTTGGTTACATCAAAGCTACTGAATGAAATCATTATGAACATAAGATACAAAATGTTGGTATCTCGAATAGTCCTCAAGTCATGCACAAACGTTAAAATGAATCAAGTGATTCTAGTACACAAACAGAGTTTTCTGATAGTCAACTTTAACGTTGTCTTGCACTTAACAAACACTTTTCCAAAGCGATATTTCTCGTCAATATGACATGAAATCTCCTCATTCGACAGATAAACAACGTTTTACTAGATCTGAAATTACCTACGCAATCATAGTGAGCCTTTTGAAATGTAGTACGATAATTCTTTCAAACAAATTGTAACACCAGCGAACGGAAATAGTTCCGATCGAGTATTTTGACGTATTAAATACTGGCGTTAGGACGAAATCATGTTAGGTGGATTTTTATCAAAAAGTTTTAAGTACATTTAAGTCGTTGGACATCAAAAACCCGAGGTCGTAATTTAGGTTTTCTTATTCCAAATATGTATCCCTTCATCTTCGAGTAACTATTGCTACCATACTAAACTTTAGATTCTCATCAATATGATCACAGTATGGCGCAGTACGAAAACCACGTCGTCTCAGCGTTTTGTACGTCATTTCTCTTCTCCGGTCGTGCAATTATTGGCATGGGTGAATTGAGCACATCGTAAACTTCTCTAGCCGACGGTCTTGCTTTGTATTCGCATCTGATCATTGAATTGATTAGCTTTCGAATTGCTTCTTGGATGGTGACACTCTTGCCAACTTCTCTGACTGCTTTTGGATGATGAAATAGATACTTCCCTACACAGTCTTCACCAATGTTATCATAATAGATCATCAGGCGCGAATGGCCACTAATTATATCTATTCTGCGCTCCAATATCGCACAAAACCTAAGGAGAAAATGTCGGCTTTCTCTTTGTAGTGAGACTTATATACTTCAGGTGCCACGTAAAGACGAGTTCCAGCCGGCGTATGCATATAGGATACACCACTAGTTGGTAAGGGATCACCGTCGCTAAGCTTGATCTTTACAATGCCAAAATCAGCGATTTTAGCATTTGGTTTACCATTCTCAATCGAAATCAGGACGTTTTCTGGTATCAGATCACGATGAACTATGCCCTTTTTATGAGAATACTGCATTGCGTCAGCCATGTGTTTCATCAACACAAGGATGACTTCATTTTTAGGCTTTTCTTTGATAACGTAATCTTCAAGATTACCACCATTACAGAATTCCATCACGATAGAAAACTTATCCTGATTCGGATTCAAAAAGTGTTCGATATATTCTACTATGTGAGATGATCTTTTAGCTCTTTCAATGCCACCAATTCTTCGATCGATGATATTAGCTTTTTAGGTCTACCACACTCCTTTCATCGCGTAGATTTTCCCATCTCGGTGCCGGACTTTATGAACGGTACCATAGGAGCCTTTGCCCAGGGTTTCTAACTTGGTGTAGTCTTCGAAGGGCATGTTATCTGGAAATATCGAAATAAAATTTATCACAATACTGGTGACATACAGACTATGACACGCCATATCAGTAGACGGTTCCTGTTGAAGAACCCAACAATCAACAAACGAGACTCATAAATTGGAACTAAACGGATATGCATCTATTTTTTCATTAATTGTATCTGTGCTGTTCGACGCATTGCACCTCATAAGTTCCTTTTGACGGGCTAATATCATGGCATCTTGTTCGACTACAGCGAAAAGTTTTTTGGAACACAGAGTACGCTGTCGATCTTTTTAAAATAGTACGTTATGATTCTATGTCCCGAGTCCACATTCACATGCACACCAAATATTAATTGATGGAATATCAAATGGCTGAACTTCTTAGAGAAACACGCTATTTGATATCATAAACTCTTTCTCAACGATTTAGTTTACGCTAGGCATTTCTGGATGTTAAATGAATTTTGAAGAAAAGTATTGTGTATTTCCATTGAGCGATTTAAAAAGGAATTTCTCAGCCTATGGAGAACAAAACACGACTTTTGACTGCAGAAAAATATATTCTGTAGTCCTCTTTACCTGCATAATAAATGTAAAAATGCTTTTCGTTCAAAGAGTCCAAAAAATAACTTTGACCAGGGCAAATTTACAAATATGTACATCTCAACATGGTAAAGAAGATGTGTCAGCCATGTTTAAACTACGGTAAATGCTCTGGCACTATATTTGCACGGCTGCAAAGTAAAAATCAATGATTAGCTAATATCGGTACAGGTAGTCACATTGTTGTCTTGGCAGTTTTCTGTTACCGTTGAGTATATATTTTGCTGGCGGTGATACAATGACAGCTGGAGACAAGCATCATGTGTACAGCAATAAGGCTCAGGTATAAATAATTCCATTTTCCTCGAAACTAACTTCATATAAAAATGCTCAAAGCTGCTTTGCTGAGTACTTTACAACCTATTAATAACAACAAATTAAGCCATTTTCCTTCGGTCGCGAAGTCTCCTACCAAAATGTAGACAAATATCACAAGCATACCATAAATATTTGTGTGTGATAGGGTTTGGCTCAATCTTTGAAGTCAGGAACCTAACGAAAATTTACCTATGTAATTCCAACAATGCGTAGCTCAACAAATTTAAAAATTGGTACCTCATTTCTTATCTTTGATCCTTTTAAGACTATTTTGTACAATGGGGAAATCGTTTTTATGATGGCATTGCTATTTGTCTTTGTGATTTCTCTTCAAATTAAATTTACCCTAACTGGTCTCAACAGATATGACAAGACAATGGCAGATCCCAATACTACTTGAAAAAATGAAACAACTACAAAAGTTTGTATAAACTTCCCATTGTCAAAGTCTGCTCTCATACTGACATAGCTACAAACAGAGCGGTTGCCATGTAAAATGATATATAGATTGACGAGAGAAACACACAAGCATAATAACGATGTGGAGAAACTAGCAAATACGTGAGTATCAGTACCCGCCGATATGCTGATAATAGTCCAAGAGTTGTTGCAAAGTTGACTAACGCGGAGTATTAAGGCAAACAAACAACTGGTCAACTCTGTTATTTTTTTCGAATTTGACAGCCAGACACCAAGAAATATTTCTATTTTCATTACACATGCGCAGTGGCGTCTGCATGTTTTTGAAACGTCACCATCTGCCAGGCACTTCCTGGAACCTGACTGACCGGGTTACTAAGCAACCTTTCATAACAGATGACGACAGTATCAGAGCAAAGTGTAAGAAATATTTTCGCAAATCAGAGACATATATAACACTCCCTCAGTTGAATATGTCGGGAAAAATCCCCACTTTCGTAGTGGAACTCACGCACGCTCATAACATTTTAACTGGACCAGTAATTCCGATCGCCAGAAACTTGTCTAACTATGTAATGGGGGAAGTCCCAAGCTATTTTGACAATACTATACATTGTCTTTCTTCAATTTGAGCAGCGCCACCAAGTGTTGTTACAAACATGGAAATTAGAAAATAAGCAAATCGGCAAACGACATGAAATATCTCGATATATGATATTCAAAAAACCGATTGCCCTACGAAAACTGCAAAGATAAAATTATCTTTTTAGTTTTACAAATCGTTGGAAACTACATTTGTTCCACTGGTACAGAGGAAATTGTCACAAATGCTGACTACGAAAGAATAGGAGCATGTTGCGGTTTTTTAGGAGCAGTTGCATGACTTTTGGTATATGACCGGTGTAATTTTTCTGTTAAAAATCGATTTTGAAGATCAGTACTATGTTTGCTTGGACAAATGGAAAAAAACATTTTAAAATATACAATGTAATCATCGGCCTCAATATTTTTCGCAAACAAGCATTACGTAAGCATTGATTAAAGTGAATTCCAATCCCAGGTGCGCTAGAGTCAGGAAAACAGACTGTCGCAAGGTCATCGGTAAGTCTACTCCCATTTTGGAATCACAACCAAGTTTATAATTCAGAGAGACAGCAACAGCAAACAAAGTTGACATACATAGAGCAACAACCAGTCTGTATGGAGAGGTAAAATAAGACTACCTCCATCGGTCAAGCGACTGCGTTCAAAGTGCAATCTCCGTCACTAGTTATAGCTCATAGTCAGTCAAAAATAAACTAACAAGTATGTGTCAACATATGTACAGAAATGCTCCACTTACCGTTGTATATCTCCCTTGTTTATGGGATGTTCTGTTACTATATGCTGAGCTGTGCAACTTATGTCAGTATTGATAGTTTGGCGTTAGATTTGCCACAAGCCGAAAATATCATGGATACGGAATGTTCTTTCTTTCATTGCACATGCGTATTGGCATATAAAGATCATTTTGGATGTGTGCACCTAAGGCTCACCCCAAATTTTCAAATTTGCATACATCTGAATATGGTGAAGGAGGCGTGTCAACTATGTTAACGTTAAGGTAAATGCCCCTACTTGCACGGCTGCAGAGTAAAAATAAATGATTAGCTACTGTCTGTGTAAGCGCTGTCTCGGTAGTTATTTGTTACCGTTCAGTATACATTTTGCTATGTCACAATAGGGTTCTTAGTGAAACAGATACAGATACAGACAGGCATCCTGTGTACAACATTCGGGCCTCGGTAAAAATAATACCATGTTTCTTGAAACCGAGCAACAATATATATAATTGTTAAAACCTGCTGTATTCAGTACTTTCAAACGTATCAGTTGCAACAAATTCAGACATCTTCCTTCGGTCGCAAGAATATATACCAAAATGTAAACAATATCTCAAGCTTACCATGCATATTTGTGTGTGGTAGGATTGAATTCACTGAAGTGAAGAACCCAGCGATAGTTTACCGAATTGGAATAAAGTGTAGCTTAACAACATGGATAACGCATTTAATTTCATATCTTTGATTCTTTGAAGGTTATTTGTACAATGGGGAAATCGTTTTTATGATGGCATCACTATTTGTCTTTGTGATTTCTCTGCAAATTAAATGTACACTAACTGCTCTCAATAGATATGAAAAGACAATTGGAGATCCCAATCCTATTTGCAAAATGAAACAATTACAAAAGGTTTTATTAACTTTCCGTTTTCAAAATCTGCTCTCATACTGACATAGCTATCAATAGAGCAGTTGCCATGTAACATGAAATATAGTTTGACGAGAGAAACACACAAGCATAATAACGATATGGAGAAACCAGCAAATGTGTAAGTACCAGTACCCGCCGATGTGCTGATAATAGTCAAATAGTTTTTGCAAAATTGACTAACGCGGAGTATTAAAGCAAACAAACAAACAACTGGTCAAATCTGTGACATGTTTTCAAATTTAACAGTTAAACACCTAGGGAAAAATATTTTTACTTTCATTATACATACACAATAGCGTCTACATGTTTTTGAATGTCACCGACTGCCAGGCACTTCCTGGAACCTTACTGACGGGGTTACTAAGCAACATTTCATAACAGATGACGGCGGTATCAGAGCAAAAAGTGCAAAAGATTTTCGCAATCAAAGACATATAGATACTACCTCAGTTGAATATGTACAGAGAAATCTCAATTTTCGTAGCGGAACTCACACAAACTCATTAAATTTAACTTTGACCAGTATTTCAGGATCCGATCGCGAGAAACTTGACTAACTCTGTAATTGGGAAGTCCCAAACTTGCTTGACAATAATGCACATTGTCTTTTTACAATTGGTGCAGCGCCAAAAGTGTCGTTACCAGGGAAATCAGCAAATCAGCAACTTGAAATGTATTGATACTTGGTGTTCAATAAAGCCGCTGCACTTACATAAACTTAATGGAGGAAACTGTATTTTCAGTTGTCACAAAGACAAGACAAGTGAAAACTTTATTTTTTCCACAGCTTCAGGACAACTGGTCATAAAAGGTAACTTGGAAAGATTAGGCCCATCTTGCGTTTTTTGAGGCGCAGTTGCATGACTTTTGTCATATGACCAGTGTCATGTTTCCTGATTATTGATTAAACTATTTCGAAAATTAGTATAATGGCATAAGTGTGTCAACTAAAGGGAAATTATATTTAGAAAAATGTATTCGTCGGCCTCAATATTTTTAACAGGTAAGCATTCAGTAAGCATTGATTGAAGTGAATTCAAATCCAAATTGTGCTACCGACACGAATGTATGAATTAGGAAAACAGTGTAGCAAGTATCTGTTGCAACGTCATCACAGTGTCTTATTCCCATTTTGGCATCACAAACGATTTCATAATTCAGAGAGACAGCAGCAGCAAACGAAGTTAACATACATGGAGCAACAACCAGTCTGTGCGTAGAGTTAAATGACAGTACCTTCATCGGTCAGATTCTCTCAATGGTTACAGCGCGTAGGCAGTCATTGTATCGACTCTCGGTGCGTAACGCAAACTAACATACTAACAAACAGTTGTCAACAAAGAGAATTGCTCTACTCACCAGTTTATGTTTTACCTGTTTACATAATGTTTTGATACTACATGCTGGCAAGTGTAGTCTATGTCAGTGTCTAGCTTCAGCTTCTCAACAAATTTTCGTGTTTAAGGAAGTATTCGCCTCGAAAGTGTAAACTTAAACTTTTGCTCAGCCTTTCCTAAATGAAACCTTCAACCGTTCTCTTACCAAATTAACAATAAAAATCAGGGGTCACCGTGCAAAGTTTGGAACAAGTGAAACAAATAACTCAACATTTTGCGATATTTGAAATTCAAGATGGCCGCCATTCCTGTGTTAATTCTATGAGGTAAAAATACAATTTGAATTTTCGAAATGCTAGGAGGGTGAAAGTTTTTCTTTCATCAAGAGCTTCAAAATGAGCCCCCATATAAGTTGTAGATCAGAAAAGAATTTTAAAAATATCCGTCCGAATATCTGTCCCGGAGGCGCGTTCTGCCTTAAGTACTCAAAATGTACGAAGGTAGCAACCAGAAAGTAGGGATATGGAATATTCTTTCTTTCATTGCACCTGAAAATTATTCACAGACGTGTTGTGGTCTGGTTTCTGGTTGCTACTTGAACAAAAGTGGATTTTTTAGGCATGGGGAACGTCATATACAGTGTGTTTGTATTACAGAACAAGTCATATGCACTTTCTGTTCTGGATTTTAACCAAAGTTGTATACGTAAAAATCATGGAGAAGTCACAGTAGCACTTCAGTTACGTTCATGGCACATCCTACACTCACTGCCCCTCTTTTAAGTGTTCCATGGCATGGTGATACTCCCTCTGATGAATATATTTTTAAAACATGTACACGAGGGACAGATATCGACTCTCAAAATTTTTCAATTCTTGCTTTTCAGGTCTACCACTTGTGGGGGCTTTAGACAAAATTTATAGTCTTATTCTTTCAAAAAAAATCACTTTTCCTCATTGAGTTCATTCAGAGATGGTGGCTATTTTGAATTCCAGATACCGGCAAATGTTAGGTATTCCCTCAATTCCAAATTTCCCTCTAAAGAGCAATTCCTTCATCCAAACCTCGGTATAAAGAATCCTTCACTGTTTTCTGTGAAATCGCGTGTTTGTTCGAATTCTAGTGTGAAGAAACATTGCACAAACATTTTAACCCTTAAGAGTTATTGAACTATTGAGCATACAGTGCTGAATGCATAGTATGGTTTATTCTTGATATAGCAGAATGAATAACAATTGAAACGCTACTTTGAAAAAAAAAAACTTTTTTCTTATATGGGGTACTTTTTAATGTAAATGTCAAAATTAATTTGAAAAATACAACGTAAGTTCGGGCATCATGTAATCATCAAAATTAGCATATTTACAAAATCGTGTGACGATTGTTTGATTCAACCGTTATATATATGGTAGATATTTCCCATTGACTAGAAGTTTAGCTCATTCCTGTTACAGCACAGAGCAGTTTGGACACCGCGTTGTTGACTTGAGCTTGAGCGATTTGTAGACTTCTTCGGCCGACGGTCTCGATATGTTGTCCGCGTACAACATCGCTTCGACCAGACTCGTAGTTTCCCCTGGAACGGTGATCATCGGCAGGACTAGTCTGACGGCGTGCGGGTTTTGTTGAAGAACGAGGCCTATCGGGAACTGAATATCGTTGTTGTAAATGATTACAAGCTCCATGCCACGTCCAGGTATATTCAACACCAGGCGCTCCAGTATGGCACAGAATATCACCCCTAATGAAAACACATCGACTTTCTCAGTGTGGCATCCCTCGAAGACTTCAGGCGCCATATACATGTATTTCCTCCCACTTTCTGTCATGTAAGATTCCAGAGGAAACTCAGGCGGCGGTGGTGAAACGGTGCCAGTAATTTTCCCCAAACCAAAGTCAGCAATTTTGGCAATTGGCTCATTATTTTCCACCTTAATCAGGACATTTCCAGGTTTGATATCACCATGAACGATTCCATTTTTATGGGCGAATCTGATAGCGTCTGCCATTTGTCTCATCAATGCAAGGGTCACTTGATCTGAAGGGTCTGTGTCTATGATGTAATTCTCCAGGTTGCCGCCATCACAGAAATCTGTCACGATACACATTTTCTTTATATTCGAATCGTAAAAGTGCTCGATACACTTGAGAATGTTTGGGCGACCACTCCCAGTGTGCACTGCAAGAGCTTCGCTGATTGGCGACACTAGATGAGAGTCTACTTTGCCTTCTTTCATCGCAAAGACGGCGTCACTGTAATTGTGACGGATCTTGTAAACCACGCCGAAGGCTCCTTTGGCGAATTCCATTTCTTTGGTGTAGTCTTCAGCTGGCATGCTTGTCTGCGAGCAAAAAGGAAAAAATGTATGAGAAAGAAGTTGAGGGCAATGTGCAGCGCCTCGAAAGATTGTCGATCATTGGTCGGATGAATATTATTGTTATTTTGAATCATAATGAAGGTATGCAAACTAGATATGATCTTTCCAGCTCTCTTAACGATTTTTATATTACGATACTTGTATTGTTCATATTTACTTTTATTATTTCATTTTTTAATTTAAATTGTATTGAGAGATTTTATGTCATGTGCTATATAAAAAATGGGGATTAAGATTAATATTAATAATATATTCACATTTAAATAATCTCAACCCTAGTTTTAAGCAAATTTTCTTTTTTGCGAAAGCAAAATCAGTGTCCACACTTGAACAACATGTCGAGGGGCAAAATCCAAACAATGAACACGATGGCTCGAAATGGATGTTGTTCTCGTGTATGTAGGAAGAAGGACATATATTATTTAAATGCAAATGGGTCTCTGTACTTTGTACACCTAATTAATCTTCGCTAGGGCCAAGTATCTGTTGCATGTCATGTGCAAGAGAAATTCGTCTGTGCGTTTTCTCGGACACCCCTACCCCACCCCCACCACCAACTTGTTCAGAAATGAACGTTTTAATTGTCGACAAAATAAAATTAACACGATGGTACCTAATTTTGGATAATTTGATCTTAATTTGTTTTCAAATTTTTAAACAGTGTTAGGTGCCCTATAGCTGAATGTTGAATATTACAAATTACTCATAAAAAATTTATTGTGAAACTTCAAAAGAAAAGCAGATGAGCTTACATTTGCAGATTAAACTGGCATTACTTCACTATCCAATTACCCCACATTAGATATGCATTCTTCAGCATATGTCATCAAGTTTGCTATAGGTCAAACACATAACAAAACGCAACCTGGAGGGCAATGAAGTTATGAAAAGAGAACAAGCGTGGGAACCAAAAATGTAGAATGAACGAAACTCACACACAATGATTTTGTCTTTTCATATTTTCATTCTTCAAGAACACTGAAAAATGGTGCTGGGCGCTTGCTTGAAAATTATCTCGATTTGAAAATGTCGGCGAAAGTTAGTTGTGGGTGCTTCCATCACGGATACTTATTAAGCCTGCGGCAGACGAGAATAAACGGGCTGGGAGTAAACCAACACACTGTACTGTAAACTGAACAAAACAGTTTAAAAAAGATATCAAAATTACAGCTTATGTAACTGTAAGACATTCTTGATCTTAATTATACGGTATGCTAATTTACTCAAAAGTGCAAATGTTTTGTCTGAATTAAAAATACTGCTAAGCTAATTTCCTTCTATCCACCCAAAATAGTAAGTGTCGTCATAAGCGGAGATCGTTAAAGAAATTTTGTGTCAAATATGGTCGCATAGGATGGTTTGAGTCAGTCTCCGCGAGGTACATTCAAAAACTACTTATCAGTTCGCGACAAAAACTGTTTGTTTTGATGAGAAGCTAGGGAGCGTGGCTTTCGTATGAAAACGAAGTCCCCATGATAAGATTAATAGACGTCATATTTCAAGGAAAATTGTCCTGACCAGTGAGAAAATTTTGAGTTGTGAATATGTTTGAGATGTACACTCTATGATCTGGTTTCAAGGCTGTGGGAGGGGGTACTTCGCATTTTCTAAAACGTTCACGTGCCGCCTTTATTTGGGGATTTGTTTTCCAGTGAATTAGTCTAAAAAAGTACAATATTTCAGTGTAACTACGATCAAAAATTGTGAATCATTTCATCCAGCAAAATATGAGCCCAAGCAGATTATATGTTCTTTCCGCCGCGGATTTTAGCAAGCAGATTAGCTACAAGCTTTGCTGGTACCCCGGCCGTGCAAATTCTTAGTTCTTGCCCCATAATGCTTTTCACATTCCCACGCTTTGACATTGGACCAGCGTCAAAGGTCATAGAGAGCTGAAAGGCAGTCGTAAAATTACGATATTTTGGTTTAAAATGGGATATGGGTTCTTTACGTGAGACCTCACACTCCTGCTATTTATCCAAAGAGGTAACCCCTCAGTTTTTAAGGTTCAGGAAGACAAAATAACACCTATGTAACGACCGAAAAAGCAGAGTGATATACCGCGTCCAAAGTCCAGCTTATTGTTTAGCAAACTAACGGCCTCTGGGTGGATTACTCACAAACGTTTAGCAAAGAAAATGCAATAAGTTTACTTACAACGAATTGGCGATCCACAAAAATGCTCCGCTCACCAATGTACAGTATATGTGGCAGCTCTATACGACAACTAGTCACTCTATGTCGATCAATGTAGCGTACATCGCTGTCAAGCTGTTATACCAGTCAACCATAAACGTGTTTGAATACTCAGAATTTACGTGTGCGACAGCCAGAAAACAGAGATAACGAATATTTTCTTTCATTGCACATGCGCAATTGAGAGTTACCCATATGACACGATTCTAATAAGGTGACATGTCAGGTTACACACGCAACTTATCATAACAACAATTACAATGCAACACGTTGTCTGAAAACTATTGACTGACCAATATCTGTATAATTCTTGAAATAATGTTGACTTATATTGGAAGCTTAATTACTGCGAAAAAATATGTTAGTTTTACCGAAAAAGCCGCGGGTTATATTTACTACTGCGGTTGGAAATTGCTCGGTATACTGTATAAGACATTACGTGTACATTTGAAAAATAATCTAAAAGTGGATCAACTCAACTGTCAACTACAGCAACAGTAATATTCCACTTTTACGGCCTACAATATAACTCCTGACATACCTGCCTTTAAACGTCCCTTTGAATAGAAGATACCCTCGTTGTTGAACTTGTGAGGTTTTTCCTTCCCTCACAAAGCCAAGAAAATGACAGCATATAGTTAAGACTTGACCTCGATCACTGATCATGCTACGCTCGGGGAAGTCCCGAGCTGGCTTGACAAAATGATGTGTGCGCCTGTTCCACAATCACTCGTGATCTATTCCGCTCTAAGACTATACGCCTATAGACGTGTGTACATATGCCTGAGAAAAAAAAGGCATATGTACACACGTCTATAGGCGTAGGCCCTATAGTCCGAGAGCGGAATAGATCACGAGTGACTGTGGCTGTTCCAATTGTGGTGCGCCATCTAGTGGTTGCCAGTAGAGATGCCAAATTTACCCGTACCGTGATAGGTTGGATTATGTATGGATCGAGGGAATGAACATAAGCAATATATGTTTCATTTCATGATCGCAATGATAGTTTGAAGTGAACGTGTACCAGCAATCCGATCACTCAAGGGTACGCTTGGGTATACAAGAAGTAGGAGTGAGCACAAGAAATATGGTTTTCTCACATCCGAGAGGGGTCCGATTTTTCAGCACGTTGGATAAAAAATCGATATCTACTGCTATCGAACAGCTAACTTTTCAAATGTTACTTTGTAAATATGCGCTCGACTCGGTACCCCTTTCCTGTTTTGTTTCATCGTTATGAGCGTTTAGGGACGGATTATTAGATCTTCGGAGGGGTGGTCAAAAAATTCAAAGCAAAAGTTAGGGGGAAATAATCGTCAGACTAGTTTACAAATTAAAAAAAATCAGAACGCAAAAAATATACAAATTTGACAGTTTACTTAGAAAACATTATCATATCATGTCTCACTTGGAAAAGAAATTAAAAATTTACAATTGTAAACACAAATTATTCACAATCTGATTGTGACCACCCCGCCTCCTAAGATCTAATGGTCCGTCCCTTACAATTATACACAACATATATGTAAGGCCTACTAGAAATTTTCATGTGGACAATCAGTCTCTGACAAATTCTAAGTCACTGTAATTTCAAGTAAATTTTCAGCAACTTTAGATTACAGTTCTGCATCAGCTGAGATAAGAAGCTTACGTTTTAAGTATTTTCTATATATGAAACACCTTCTAAAATAACCACGAATTATTAAATTTGAAAACTTACATGGGTTGGTAAGGTACACTATGGCTTGCACTTCAATCCGAGATCCTGTCGTATGGTATGGTGTCTGAAAAATTACAGACCCATTTCTAACCTTCAATTTTATCTCAAAAGTTTCAGAAAAAGTCGTTGCCAAGAAACTCAATGCCTATCTCAACAGTAATTAACTTCTTGAACCGCTCCAATCTGCCTACAAAAAATCCACAGTACTGAAACTGCACTTCTAAAGGTCCACAATGACATTACTCTCTCCCTCGATGCTGGGCAATATGTTATCCTTGTAATGCTTGATTTATCTGCAGCGTTTGACACCATCGACTACAACGTTCTGCTTTTACGCCACGCTCATCTGGGTATTCAAGGCACTGCTCTCAAGTGGCTTTCATCATATCTAACCAGTCCGTCGCAATCAATGGTCATTCGTCACAATCAACTCAACTTCAATTTGTGTTCCACAGGGATCAGTTCTAGGCCCGCCTTTATTCACTCTCTATACTACACCCCTTGGACAGATAATATGAAATCACAATCTTAAATTCCACCAATATGCAGATGATAACCAACTGTATATGGCCTTCACAAATATCAATATTCCAACAGCAATTTCTCAAATCCAAGACTGTCTGGTTGACATTGGGTGACATCCAACAAATTACAACTCAACGATTGCAAAACAGAAATCCTCCTTATTCGTTCACGATATGATCACTCACCAACCACCATTAACAGCATTCAGGTTGGATCAAGTTCCTTCAACAAGCAGACACAGCCCGCAGTATTGGATTCCTGTTCGACCGTATTAAACCACGATTTCAAGAAACACATAATTCAGACCTGTCATGTCAGAGCATCTATCTACTTATCCGCCGTATCGGATTTATCAGGAAATATCTCTCTCAACAGACTTGTCTCGACTCTTAAGTATTCAACTCTTTCTGCCAAGCTAGACTACAGCAACTCCCTACTCTACGGTTTACCGGACTCATACATCAGATTACTACAGAGAGCACGAGACCCGGCTGCCCGTCTCATCACAAAAACAAAGAAAAGGGATCACATTACACCAATCCTGAAAGAACTTCACTGGCTCCCCGTGTCTTACAGACTCCTACTTCTCACATATAAATAAAAATCATGGACTCGCTCCTTCATACCTGGCTGAACTCATTGAAGTCAACACCCCTTGCAGGTCTTCCGATCAAGTCAACAAACAACACTTTAATGTTCCTGAACTCTGTTAAAATCATACGGTGACAGATCCTTTTCCTATTATTCATCAATTATATGGAACAAACTGCAAGCTCGTCTTCGATCAGCTCCCAACATTCGTTCCTTCAGATCTATGCTTAAGACTCAATTCTTCAAGAGAGCTTATCTGTGACCTATAGTATAAAGCGCCAGTGAACATTGGGCACTATATAAATTATTTATCCAATCCTATCCTATCCTATCTTGTTTTCTTATCCTATCTTATCTTGTTATCAAACTTATTCCTAAATACGAAACTATAGGGGGAATCAAAAATTCAAACTACAACCCCTGATTTTTATGGTAACCATAAATGAAAGCTGTGAGACTTAGCTTTTAGGTTCGGGAAGTAATCCTTTGTCTTTATAACGAAATATGCAAAAAAAGTTTAGTTTCTTAAACTTATCGCCATCATTGACAAGGACATTGTGATGAACGGTTTCTTTGTGGTTGTATTTATATACTGCGACTGATGTCAAGACTCGACGCCATTTAAAAAAGGGCAAACAGACATTTTAGTTGGACCATAGACCCTAAGACTGTGGTTGGACAGTGTTCAATCGTATATCTGGACAAGCAACGGAAAAATCTATACAAGAAAGAATGAAGACACCCAGGCAATCGTCATCTCATCAGAAAACTCCATAAACCGCATCGCGTGAACGCTTTACTTTAACACTGACTCTTAGTTTTGTATTGCAACTCCGTTCTCATGAACTATGAGCACAACACAAGAACCACCAACCATCAAGTACAACTGTAACTCATATTCTATTGACGAGTTCAATACAGGTAAATCATCCTCTGATAAGCTCATATTTTCCGCTTTACATGTGAATATCAGATCTATTAGTAAGCATTTCGAAGATCTCATTTCCCTGCTTCAAGTTCTGCAGCATACATTTCCATTTATAGCTGTTACAGAAACTTGGCTGAAAAATAGTTCAAATCAACAGCTCTTTCATTTACCATTGTATAGACTTGTCACCTGCAACCGTCAAAATTCCAGAGGTGGTGGCGTGGCATTATATATTCACTCCTCTTTGTCTTTCTCACACATTGATAACTATCAGCTTGACAGCTGCGAATCTATTTTTGTCGAAACGGTCTTTGCAAACAAAAAGGTGGTAATTGGAGTTGTTTACAGGCGTCCAAACACGGCTATACATGAGTTTCTTGATAGCCTAGAAGGGGTTGTAATGGACATTTCAACAAAAAAGAAAGATTGCATTATACTTGGTGATTTTAACATCGACACAAGCTGTAACGACTCAACTTCTACCCAGTACACAACAATTCTGAGTTGTTACAATTTCCATCAGATTATTACCTCTCCAACCAGAACTCACATGAACACATCTACAACTATCGACCATATTTTAACAAATATCACAGATCAGTTCTTTGACTGTGGCTCACTGCAGACCGATATAAGCGATCATTTCTCAACTTTTGCGATTTCACATGAACTACATCATTTTTTCAAGTCTAAGCCTTGTTCTCACACTTTTAATTTCAAACATTATAGTAAAGAAGCTTTTAACGAAGATTTATGTAATATTTCATGGGAATCAGTTTATCAGTCATCAGATGTAAATATTGCGTATGACAGATTTTATCGAATGTATTACAGTGTTGCTTCCAAACATGCACCTGTTACTAATTATAACAAACGTCATTATTCACACAGCACATTGAACAAACCCTGGATATCACGTGGTCTCCGTAAATCAATCAGAACCAAGCACTTACTATTCTCACGTACGAAACGTCAGCCACGTAACACTGAGCGCATACGTCACTATCACACCTACAGGAATCTGCTCACCAAGCTCTTGAGACTTGCTAAGCGTAATTATTATACCGACAAGTTTAACTCAGTTGCCGGCAATACTAACAAAACATGGCAAGTCATAAACAACTTGATAAACAAAAATGAGTGCAAAGGCAACGTTCCCACCAAAATTAGAGTTAACGCCCAGAACGATAACTACACAACAGACCCCGCCAATATTGCTGGCATTTTATAACTACACAACAGACCCCGCCAATATTGCTGACATTTTCTGTGATTTCTTCACTAACATCGGACCAGATCTTGCTTCTAATATTCACACTGACACTCATCCAACTAACTATCTCAATAATAGCAACATGAATTCCATTTTTTTTCAACCCCATTACTGTAGATGATATCACCAAGGAAATTATGGCCCTTGATTGTAGTAAATCTGCAGGGTACGATTTTATTCACCCTCTTCTAGTTAAAGATGCTGTTAATTACATTTCTCACCCTCTTGCATATATTGCTAACCTCTCTCTCACTAATGGCCAATTCCCCAACGCTTTGAAGTTTGCCCGTATAACGCCAATTTTTAAAAAGGGGTCCCCTTTCGAGGTTGGAAATTATAGACCAATTTCAATTCTTCCGACATTTAGCAAAATCTTTGAATCCCTGGTCAACAAGCATTTGATTTCGTTCTTAGACAAATACAATATCTTCTTAGATACTCAATATGGCTTTAGGAAAAATCGTAGTACCAAACTTGCCCTAGTGGATTTGAGATTTCTGAGATCACAGATCACATTGACAATGGTTATGTTACCCTAGGGATCTTCATTGATTTAAAAAAGGCCTTTGATACCATAAACCATGATATTCTCCTACAGAAACTTCATCATTATGGAATAAGAGGTTCTGCACTTGATTGGTTACAAGTTATCTAGATAATCTAGATAGTCAGTTTACATAGACGGCATATCCTCCAGGTCTCACCAGGTGCAGTGTGGTGTCCCCCAGGGTTCTATTCTAGGTCCAACTCTCTTTCTTATCTATATTAACGATATTAACAAATCAACTAATTTTTTTGACTTCAAGCTGTTTGCAGATGATACTAACATTTTTCATTACACAAAAAATCAAAACATCAATCTTGATATCATTAACAACGAACTAACTAAAGTCACTAATTGGTGTAGGGCAAACAAACTCACCGTCAACGTTGACAAAACGAACTACATGTTTATTAAAACCTACCAGAAACTGATTAACACTCATGGTCACCTTTCCATTAATAATATTCCAGTAATTGCTACAGAGTCTTCAACCTACCTTGGAATTTCGATTGATTCACATTTAACTTGGCACTCTCACATTAATACCATAACTAATAAAATCATCTCTAAAATCGGAATTCTATCACATATTCGTCATTTTGTCCCCAGATCTATATTAATTCTTCTCTACAACACACTTATTCTTCCCCATCTCAATTACTGCATTGAGATTTGGGGAAACACTTATTCATCTCATATTAATCAGCTTTTTCGCCTGCAAAAGAAACTGGTCCGTCTCATCACATTTTCACATTTTACAGCCCATACTAAACCACTTTTCCTTCAGCTTGGCATCTTGAATATTTTCAAACTTAGCAAGTATGCTTGTTGCATGTTCACCCATGATTTAAAATCCAACCATTACCCCCGTGATGTTCAACAATATCTCCACATCCCTTCACACTCTTATCCCACCCGATTATCTAGCAGAGGAGACTACCTTATTCCACATCATAGCCTCACACTGGCACAAAACCAATTCAGATACTCGGCAGCTACACATTGGAACTCCCTTCCCTCATCACTCAAACAGATCACCACAAGGCATGCATTCAAAACAAAACTCAAACACTACCTTTTACATAGTGACGATAGTGACGATTAAGTTTCACATAACTTTACAAGTAATTTATTGTATCTGAGTGTTTCAAATGTTGTGTATTTCTGCAGTTGCATTATTTAACTCCAAGTTTTTTCGATCACATCTGTAAATGTCTTCTCGTTTTATCACCAGCTGTACGGACTGTCACCAGATCTTATTGTACTAGATAATATGTTCCCGGGGCCATGAACTTGTACTAGTTCTACCGAACTATCTTCATGGCCCTCACCACTCAACTTCAGATATTTCAGACACATTATTGTAACAAATATTTATACATTTTATTTATTTGCACTGAATTGTATATTTTACAAAATGTTCATTTTTTCGTCAGTGGTGAAATAAACAAACAAGTAAACAAGTATTATTACAGGCTACGATAAGGTGAAGAGTGGCAGGACTGTACTCAGCTGTAATTGTGAACACAGACCTGTAAGAGGTTCAATATTGTTTTTAATGTGCACACAATTATGCTTGTATTTATTTCTGTCATCAAAATTGCCTATTTTTCTGAAATATACAACCCTGAAATCTGACAAATTTTCAGACTCTGTAACAGGCCCTGTAAATTCAACACTCACACACCACTGTTTTCACACCAGTATTTCAGTCATGTTGTCACAGCATTGGATACAATCAGAAATTACATCACTATACATTCCTGTAATACCAGGTCTGACCTAACTTAGAGATGTATTATGAGCACTCGCAGTATCGTTTTGACCCGTTGACCCTTTGTTGCGCGTGCGTACCTAAATGTCAGAGGTCAGAGCTAGCTAACTATCGCGCAGTTTTCAGCCTGACTGCCTAACGTGTGTACTCCTTCAGAAGCTTCTGCTGTACAAGAAACTTGCCGAATCATGGTCCATAGTTAAAATAAATCAGCAATCGACGGTAAATATACCTCTTTACAGTGATCCAATGATAAATTTGTGGAACCAGCGCTTCATTTTAACTTTCCTAGGAGCCGGGCCTACCTCTGCGTGGCAGGGCTGTGTGTTACTATACCGGCGTTGAAGCCATATAGGCCTAACGCCGGTAACACACAGCCCTGCCACGCAGAGCCCACTGCCCGGACTTGTATTTCATGTTTGCATGCACGGCAGTTGCAATATACTTTTGAACCGTGGACTGTTTGTCCGTTGTTTATCATTTCGAATATATTGCCATGGGGCTTTGTATGGCTTATAAATATGATGATGCATGGAGGTAGAAACTTCTTCCGCCATCGCCACGGTGAACGTATGTTGATGCTCCCATGGACGACTGCAGAGGTACGTCCAAGGTGTTCCTAAATTGCCGTCATCGTCAAAAACCTAAGCTTCCGCAATGACCCTCGGGGCTCCTATGGCTTCCGTAACTCACGTAGGTTTCTAAAACTATATATCATTTCCCTTCCCTCTCAGTCTTTTGCTACACACCAAGGACGCCAAAGGAGTCTCGCCATAAAGAGGTTGGGAGCATCCGGACTAATAGAAGGAAACCAATTGAAGAGGAATTTTTGCCAGACGTACGACACCAGGAGGATAAAATTTGCCTAAATAAAATTTGCTTCATGTGCATTATAAAGTTTATGTAGTCAAGCTTATAGGCTGATATTCAGGTTGTTTTGATTTTGCTCTTGTTTTTTGGCAAACTCTTTCCTCCAAAAACCTAGTTTGTACGAGGGGTTTGTTTTGGTTTTGCTCTTGTTTTAGCATCATTATTATATTTTTTGCACAGTGCAAGAAAAGCATTTGTTCTTAGGTTAATATCAAAGACACATGTCAGCAGCATATCACTCATAGTTACTCAACAGGACTGTCCATGCAGCTCTATTAAGTACTACAAAACAAGACAGAGAAACATTTACTGCAAGAGGATTTTTTTGAAAAATTTAATACTTATATTGTTATACATGTTCATAGTGTTGTGAAATATAATAAAGATACTGCAATATGACGTAGTAGTGTTTTTTTTAAATTCAGATCCTCAGTCATGAAAAGCAATACAGAATTACTGGAATAACAATCAATTTTCGTGTTCAACGGTAGCTTATGCAAATATGAATATGCGCATGCGCAGTGCTCCAAAATAATCTCTAAATTAGGCCAAAGTAATAAATTCTTTGTTTTGCGTCCCTACCCGCCTAGGATTTTAAATTTCCATGAAAAACACACGCAGTGTATTTAAGAAGGAAATTTTAGGACATAACCGCTTAGCTTTCTGAACTAAAATGTTGTTACAATTTGTTATTTGCTGCAATCAAATTACATTGTGTTAATTTTTTCTCTGTGTGTTTTTCAGCCGCTTAGATGCGTACCTTTTCCATTTAGAGTGGACGCAAAACAAAGAATTTAATTACTTTGGCCTTAAGAGAGAACACGAAATGCTGAAATCTGACCAATTTCACAGGTCCTGTAACAGAGGTTATTTCTTAGGGCCCTGTCACACGTTAGCTAGCTATGCTGACGTGTCAAACTTTCTCTAAAACTTTGACTTGCCAAACTAACGACATATTTTTCAATTTTGGACATATATATCGTATTTTTATAAGGTACCCAAAGGTTAAAGACACGTTTTTGGTACCTTGACGCTTTCGACTTACGAGTAACTTACAAGTAACGTGTGTGAACGTATGTCAACGAGCACATAACCTACCTACAGCTTATGGCCCGCGTGTGAGGGACGTATGAGCCGTACGCTTGCTATGTCGAAATGTTTTGTGCATGCACAAAACTTTTCGACGACCTCACGGTACTACGACGTATACCAGCGTGATTCAGCGTGTTCTTAACTTATACAAAACTTATCACTAACGTATTCGACGTACGCCAAGCGTATTCGCCAAATTTTTCATACGTTGGCATACGCTGGCTAAATCGTCAAGGTGTGACAGGACCATTAGGGAATGTTACAGGTACTGAACAGACCCTGTTACCGGCATGTACTGAAATCTGCCTGTAGTTTTCTTGCTGTGTATTTGAAATTCAAAATGGCCGTCATTGATCGGCATGCCTAACAAATGATCAATTGGATGCTAGTGGTGTTTTGCAAATGTCTAAAATAATCTTACGAGCAGGATACCAGAGATCAACCAGAGTAGAGGCTTGTGGATGACAAATAAGAACCTTATTTATAGGATGAAGGTGCTTACAGAAGAGCCCACTTGTGATAAAAGGCTGCTCTACCAAACCTAACATTTAACTATATACTTTCCGTACCTAATTACAAATGCAAAATCGATTTAACCCATCACAACAATCCAAGGTAAAACTTTATCATAATTACAACAGATATCATAACATACTTCCTCAAAGTAAAACTATAAATATATATTCTAACTCATTATAATAATTTAAGCGAAAACAACAAATGTTATAAGCGGATTTTTACCTTGAACTTCCACCTTGTTTGTGCTGAAATCAGGTTAATGACCTTGTTGATGTGTGTAGATTAGGTGACTCATATAAGTACTAAGTTTAACTTGTTTTTGCTATCATCCGTATACTAAGTCAGACATCGGGTCGATGACTTGGTCAATATCTAACTTTGTACCAATTTTATTAAGGAAAAAAAGTTCCTCCATATCAAGATTAATATCCTAGAAGTCTCGTTTCTGCTGTCTATGGCAATACCTAGCACGTTCTGAAAATGCAAAACATGTTCTGAACATGCAGGTATGAAAGCTACAGAGTGCCTGATTAATACAATGTACTAAGTTGTCGACAAATTCAATTTAGGGGTAACAATATAATATGAAATATACTGTATGTGTTAGTGAGTGTGAGAACACAGTACAGGTGCTGGTGATAGCTTGATGACTATATAGAACTAAATACTGTATTGTCTAAGATTGAAGACTGTGACATATGACGTAATGGATATTTAATCTCTTGTATGTGACCGTCAGGTCTGTATGTTTACTTGATGGAAGTGAGCAAATGTGAGATAGTTGAAACACCACATTATAGCAGGATTATTTGTTACAAATAATTGTTGATTGATCGGATGTTGACTGTTCGATAAAATTCAGTATAAAGTTCATATTGTCTATACATAGTTGAGTCAAAGAGTTGCTGGTTATAATTTTGAAAACAATAAAACGAAAAGAAGATAATTGCTTTTTTTGCTTGCAAACGTTTTAATTCTATTTCTATTCGTTCTAATTCTATTTCTAATTTAAATGAGGGATCGGGGTGGACTATCCGGTCTCTGTATACATCTAGTCAGGAGATTATTCTGCTCCCCAACAGGACTAGTGTATTTCTGGCCGACTAAATCTTTTCTCACTTAGTCAATCCTCATGGTATTTTGGTGCACGTCTTTCTCGTTCCGAATATCTCTTTCCTGTATCCTGGGTTGGTGTTAGTTCTGATGTTGGCACATCTGTTTCCTGTTTGCTCGTCCTTTTTCAGTGGTGTCGTATTTATTTATCTTTCCTCTTCCTCTTCATCGTCGGCATTTTTCTTGTGTGATGTTTCTCTTGGGGATTTTCTTTACTTGAGTTGCGAGCCAAGGTGTGTGGGCCTCTTTTAACTGTAACCATACTTCCTTTCTTCTGAATGACTTCGTAGGGATGTATTTTGTACGGAGTTTCAAGCTTTCCTTTCTCGGTGATTTTAATGAGAGTAGTGTCGCCTTATTTGATGTCACATGGTTTAAAATTTGACATGACTAGAGAAAAATTCAAAGTCCCCTGTTAGTCCCGCACTCTACCCCTCTCCCCCTCGGAAAAACATTGATAGGTGCATTGCGAGTAAACTAGTGATTTGCCTAACATAATAAAATTGATTGTGTCTAGTATAGATACCCCCGATTTCATATCAGCTAAAAGACTCGGTATTTGGGGTAATTTTTAATTATTGACATCTGCAGTGAAAGTAACTGCGAATTAAGCTGATTATAGACTTCTTTAGCTGTCCGGTCGTAACTCGTCATATACCAGGTCATTCGGTTGATTAGTTCGAATATTGTCGGACTGTAGCTTTTTGGTAAGTCGCGATAGATCATCCCCAGGGAATAGATGTCAGCTTTTTCTGTGTAGTGACCGAATTTCACCTCTGGCGCCATATAGCCGGGCGTACCACAGAGTGTCTTCATGTACCCTACCGTTGTGTAACCAGTCTTTGAAAGTCCAAAGTCTGAGACTTTGACTGTTGCCTGGCCATTACATGTAATCAGTATGTTTTCTGGTTTAAGGTCACGGTGTGCTATGCGACGCATGTGTAAAAACATGACTGCATCCGCCATTTTTGTCATAAAGCGAAGGGTGTCGTAAGGACTTAGCTGTTTTCCGGAGATGTACTGACGAAGATTACCGCCGTTGCAAAATTCCATCACAATGAAAAGATAGGTTTGAGTTTGGTCAAAAAAGTAGCCGATCATACCGATAATGTTAGGGTGTTCTGGCAATAAGCGTAGGTTATTCACTTCTTTCTGTGCTTCAGAGTTTGCTCTGACTGCTTTTATGGCGTATGTTTTCCGTTGCCAATCACAGACTTGATACACAGTACCAAACCCGCCCTCGCCTAGGAGTCCAGTGATTTGGTAGTTTCTCCCCCGTATTACAGCTGTAAGTAAATATCAAAATCATTATCAACTACCAGAGGTGACGAATGTAGCAACACGTCGAAGAATTCAATAACATTTCGATTAAAGCAACGAAAATGGGGCGGGTTTTTTTTCAAATTACAACTTGTTATCGCGCAATTTTCCCTAAGGGTATGTCAATTTCAATTGTACAATATAACAATTAAGGCATAACAAAATTATTTTTTTTACGAATAAACAATAAGCGTTATATAACTTGTTTTCAAATATTAGTTACATGCATTTCTTTCTTACTAATTCAACATTCTTTCGATGAATGGATAAATAGATGGATTCAGAGTATTATTAGGTGTATATTGTGCATGTCCTTCACACACAAAATGGAGCCACACAGACATAAATGATACTCTGAGTTAGGACAAGTTCCGTGAACATCCTGTTTGACGCAGCTCTACTATTGACTCGTTTCACATGAATTATCTATCACTTGTACTGTCATGCTAAGATGTCGTGACTGTGGGATGAGCAAAAATGTTTCCTTGTGACTTGAATCTGTGTGGCAAATGCAAGAAGAAGAGGTTTCCTGTAAATAACCATGGCCATGACCAGCACGACGGGGCCAGAGGAAATCACAATCTACTGTTCTGGACACTTCGACTCTCTTACTTGAAATTGCTTGGGAGAATATTCAATTTGTATGACTCAAGATCTGTACCAAGTTACATCCGGCCGATTACAACTGTCTGATGTATCAACTTTGCTGACGGAGATTAACTGAATGCAAGTTGAGTTTAATGGATTAAAAGAAGAAGTAAACGACGAGTATAACTGCTGATGGTAATAAAGAACAAATAAAGAAGAATGAGCTTTTAGTCTGCATAACTTTATCATCACGTTGTTACAGGGAAAGCATCGAACGATAAGTCCACTTCAAAGAAAGATAATTTGCATAGAAGTAGTCCCAGAGAAAAATGCCCTGGTGGCGACACACCTGTTGCTCATGTATCAGTGAATTTTAATGAAACTGTTGTGACAATGACGACGTGATTACAATTTTTAATGGTTTAAATGACCTTAGGTGCTCTCACCATTTTTTCTATGAATTTCAAACTAAAACAGGGTTGAATATTTATGCTTCCAGACATTCAGAGGTAAATCACTCTTGACTAATGCAATATCATCACCAGCTAGGGCAAATATCTAGGTTTTGCTTGGGTAACCGTAAGCCTATGACCAATTGTCAGTTGTTTGCCATTATTTCCAACATTTTGAAACAAATTATGCATAATTATTTCGCTGAGCACAAACCATTTAATAATCAATAAATGAAAATGAAAAACTCATCAAGAAAATCATAGTTTTTGAAGATACTGGCTGACCAATTCAAAAAGTGCGATGATACAAACATGAAGTGACAACGAACTAATAAGTTTTCTACCTTCTAAATATGGTCTCGCTCCTTGCATTCCATTTGCCATTGTTATTCGACAATGAGTATTACCTGGATGAACTACTGCAATTCTGATGGATCTGTAATACATGTAATAATAGTGCACGAATGGTTAATCTGACAAGTAAAGGATTCATAATACAAAACTTCCATACTGAGGGATCTGCAATAACAGTGCACGAATGGTTAGTCTTACTTGAAACGAATCAAGTTAAGGATGTTCAATGCATAACTTCATGACAGCAAACCATATAAGCAGAGCATTGTGAACTATTTTAGGTAGTTCCAGCCTCGAAAAGGAAAGACTTAAACTTTTCTTCAAATTTTCCGCAAGTAAATTTTCCACAACTCTCTTTCAAAATCAAGAGTAAAAAGTTTGGCGTCAGAGTGAAGGTTTAGTACTAGAGAAAAAGTTACCCAAAATTTACCGATATTTGAAATTCAAAATGGCTGCCGTCCCTGTGTTATCTCTATGGGGAAAACAATATTCCCAATTTTCACAAAACTAAGTTGGCTAAAACTTTATCAAATGAGCCAACATTTTTAGTAGCATTCAAATGTATTGCAAACTTTTGAGAGTCCGAATACTTGTCACCGAGGCACATTTGTCCTTAAGACTAGATAAATCATTCTGATAAAATTTAACAATCATTAACACTAATAGCACTGAATTTTATTGTAAATCGTCACATGTGATTGCATTGTAATTATGTGAGAAGTATAAAATATTCATCGGTTTCATAAATCAAGACCTTTCATTATTCCGAAATCACATCACTTCAACATGGTGCTAGAACTGATTCCAACACCGCTATCGGCCAAAGCAACAATTAACGTTAATGTTTACTTGGCTCACCCGGTACAACTTTGAGCTACTGCTTGAAATAGCATTCTCACAATAAATGTGCACTTTATGTTAAGAACAAAACGTTCTGGAAAACTGGCTCACACTTTTTGGCTGCCATCTTCAAAGTTATAAATTGTAATGGAAACGACGTAGGGAGTGGCAGCTACAGGCATAAATATTGAAAGTGGGTTTTACGACTCCAAGGTTTTCGATAGAATGTTCTAAACCCACAGGTTCATGCGGTCATCAACATACAGTACAAATTATAATTTTCCACTGTTTTTATAAAGGTGTACGTTCCAATGACTTTTTTATACATTGAAAACCTAAACGATAATTTAATGAAAATATCAAGATTCAGTCCGATATAATCAAACAATCAATACACATTACATACAGCAAGGAAAACGAGATTTAACATCTTGAAGATCAGCTAAAGAAAGAGGAAGAATGACTGTTAAAAAATCTAACCGATGAAAACATTCAGAGTTATGGCAATACGAAAGAGAAACTGAAGAAACTGAATATATAGCTAGCTGAAGGGGCCTATATTCGTTCCAGAGTGAAATGGATTGAAGAAGAAGAAAGAAGCACAAGATATTTCTAAGATTGAAAACAAAAACGCAAAACGTAAAGAAACCACAAGACTTAAAACGGGACAAAATCCATTTGCTACTGAAACAAGCGACATCTTGAAAGAAGCTGCCAACTTCTGTTAGAAAAGAACAAAATATCAACTTATAAGTTCCTCGGTGATGTCATAATGCCATCACTATCAGAAGCAGTGAGAGAGACACGTGCGAAGGTCTACTAACAGAAGAAGAGTGTCTAATCGCTACTCAGAAGTTGAAGAGTTACAAATCACCGGGAACTGATGGCCTAGCAACTGAATTCTACCAACAATTATGGAAAGAAATCAAAATCTATCTCCTTGACGCCATAAACTCGGCTTACGAAGATGAAAAATTCAGTGTGTCACAAACCAGAAGAGTAATTTCATTAATATTCAAGAAAGGAAATGCAGACGATCTGCCAAATTGGAGACGAATAACGTTGCTCAACATAGATTACTAGATTATAGCACAACAGGCCAACAGAATGAAACGTGTACGGCCATCTATCATACACATAGACAAACAGGTCAATTACGTGGAATACGATTGGAGCTTATTTGGGATAAGTGGATGGTGAACTAATGCCGATTTAAGCTACAAATATAATCTCATCTGCTTTTCTTTTTACATTACACACTTGTTTTTATGAGTAATTTGTAATATTGCAACATTCAGCTATACGGCACTTAACACTTTTGAGAATTTAAAAAATATGAAAATCCAGTTATCTCAAATCAGTTCGAATAGTGTTGAGGCCGTTATATCCGCGAAAATATCCGAATTATTGATAACATTTTCATTTTACAAAACACTTACGTGTAAAAAAGGCAAACAAGTGATATCAGAGCCAACCGAATTCCACTTAAAAGATTAGCTCATATACCAGAGAAGAAATAAAGATACTGCTGATGACACTACGCTATTTCTTCAAGACTTACACTCAATTTAATTGAGTCTACGAGTAATTGAAAACTTTAGCAAATGTAGTGGTTCGAAGATGAATAAGAAAAATCTGAATCTGTGTGGCTTTGAGCCTGACAAGACTCGAAGGAAAACATCAGCGACTTCAAGTGAACAACAAAACCCTGTCAAAACACTCGGTGTAAATTTCGGATATGATGAAGGAAAAGAAAGCATATGAATTGGAACGGTAAAGTGGCTAAATTAGATTCTGTTTTTAATGCCTTTAAATCCTGAAACTTAACATTGTACAGTAGAATTCTTATTACAAAGTCGTTAGCCTTATCACAAGTACTTTATTTCGCCTCTTTTATTGCTTTACCCGATGATGTATTAGACGCAGTGCAAAACCCGGTTTTCAATTTTGTGTGGAAATCCAGAAAAAATGGCCTATAAATAACAGAATTGCAAAACAATCCTATAACGTAGGAGGTGTTAAATACCCCGACTTCAAAGCACAGGTCGATGCACTTAAGATCACTTGGGTGTAACGTATTATTGGTGCTAAAGATGAAAGCTGGTCATACATTCCATGTATTATGTAGCGCTTTCGAATGCCACTACGTTATTCCATAAAGGTCATATTTCAAAAAACTATGTAGATCACATTAAGAGTTTACCAGCCTTTACAAGCAAGTTTTGAAATCATGGCCTCCAACAAAGAGTTGTATTCAACCAAATGAAAACGCTTCGATCCGCAAAATGGTCAACGTTTTGAAAATTTTCTTTGTAGCCGATGGATGTAATAACCTTTTTGAGAACATTTGAAAATCACATCCTCCAGGTGTCAACAACCTTCACTTCTAAATTGCGCAATGGCGAAAGAAGTGAATTTTCATTTTATTAGCTCCGCTCTCAGCAACGCAGAGGTTATCAAATAGGCTTATTTTCTGTCGTCGTCCGTCAATTTCGTCATCGTCTGTCCATCTTTCGTCGGCCGTCAACAATTGCCTTCTACTCTGACACCGCAAGTCCGATTGCTTTGAATTTCATATGCAGTTCACTTTGGGTGACTTCACTCAAGTTTGTTCAAATCGTGGTGAAATTTGCATATTTGTATTTTGGGGCATTTTTTGCTGTTTTTGGTAAAAAATCTTGTTCTCTGAAACCGCATGTCCAATTGCTTTGAAATTTGATGTGCAGTTTACTTAGGGTGACTTAAGTTAGATTTGTTGTGGTGAAATTTGCATATTTGTATTTTTAAGGCATTTTTTTTCATTTTCAGTCAAAAAATCTTTCAAAATCTTCTTCTTCAAAACTACAGGTCATATAGATTATATATTTTGTTGTTGGGTCCCTAGGAATGAACTTTAACGGATTTGTCCAAACTCTGCAGAAAAATGCAAATTTGTATTTTTATGGCATTTTTTGATATTTTTGGTCAAAATATTAGTTACATCAAACCGCTCATCTGACAGCTTTGATATTTGGTATACAAGTTCATAGGGATGAGCAAAATGTGAAATATAAAAATTATGATGAAATCTGCCATCTTGTATTTTTTGAGCAATTTTTGCCTTTTTTGGTCAAAAAACTTGTTTCTCTAAAGGTACTGGTCGGATAGTTTTTGAAATTTGGTATACGGGTTTCTACAAATGAACTAAGTGATATATTTAAATAATAATGAAATCTGCGATTTTTTATTTTGGGGCAATTTGGCCATTTGTAGTCAAAAATTGTGTTTTTCCAAAACCACTCGTCTGATACTTGAAATTTGGTATGCAGGTTTCTACGGAAAAAGTAAATGTGATATAGTGAAATTATGGTGAAACTATAATCTGTATTTAGGGGGCAATTTTTGCCATTTTTTGGTCAAAAAATTCGTTTTTCAAAAACTGCATGTCTGACAGCTTTGATATTTGGTATAAAGGTTCCACGGAATTGTTTTAATATGATGTATTGAAATTATGATGAAATCTTCAATTTACATTTTCGGTCAGAAAATTTAATTCTCAAAAACTTCTCTTCAGATAGCTTTGGATGACATGTTCTTAGGGATGATCTGAATGTGATATATTCAAATTATGATGAAATCTTCAATTGTGTATTTTTGCAGCTATTTTTGCCACTGTTTTCTGGCCACTTAAATGAGCTATCAAAGATTTCCACCTTGTTCATCAACACGTGGTCAAAATAGTTATTCTCAACATACAGCGGAGCTATATCGGCCGTTAGGTAGCTTGTTGTGCTTGAAAACGTCGCGAAAAGATAAATTGGAAGACAAACTGCTGAAGGTCAGCTTTTTAAGGTTATTGGCATGTCGTGCGTTCGTGCTTGTAGCCTAGGACCTGTCCTGTACGCCAGACTGTCTATAAATTGCAGTTTAAATATCAGTAATTATGGGTAATTTGTTCATCTAATACAAACATTCGCACGGTGACTTCTAATTTGTATTCCTGGTGAGAACAGTTGGAAGCTTGCTTGTAAAAAAATAGCAAAAAATACTTTCATTTTTTGAGTGCGTATTGTCTTAACATTCATGGACAACGTTAAACGTATCTTATTAGTTTACACATGGAGGTAGAAGAAGACTACCTCAGTGGGTTTAGCTATCGCGTTTCGAACTCAAAGTCCATTCGCTGTAGTCGAAACACCGATGCAGCAACTGAATGCACTTAGATTTCAAAGAAACACGTAAGTTAACTGGTAGAAGTTGAAAGCACACGGAAATGCTCCACTCATCGATGTATAACTGTCTTGCTATATATAGAACGTTGACATTTCACCAGTGTAGCCCGAATCATAGCCGAGTAACTACCAATCACGTATCTTAAACATTGGGAATTTACATGTTAAACCGCCAGATATTGAAGGAATATTTGTTTTCCATTGCACATCCGTATTAGCATGCAAATGTTAACGGAGGTGTGCCGACATGGAACACCTCTCTGATCATGTCAGATAGGACCTATCAGGTTAACTGACCCATCGGGTTAACTGAGCAGCCTGAGGGCGTAGGTGATAGTAACAATGCAACAGGGAGTAAACACTGTCGGTCACAGTTTTAAAAAAAAAATAACAGACAGATAAGGTTTGGTTATTAATGGAAATAAAACGCGATAAAATTGAGGGCTGGGATATATTACTGAGGATGATAAAACTGAGGATGATAGAAGCATGCCAGTTTCACCAAACAAAAGAAAACATTATTCACTTTTTTAATCTTTACGATAGGAATAGGCATATATGCCTTTGAAATTGAGACCGTCTATTTCCTGTAACAAAGAATTTATGTTGTTCATGGGTTAGGATTATCATATGTTTACGCGATCGTGCTATTTCGCTGAGATGATCGGCAAATCTACCTCCAAAATGACAGACTCCAACTTTTATCCAAATTTTCCACAATGAAATTTCAACCATTCTACTATCAAATCAAAACTAGAAATCAGGAGTGACTGTGGAAGTTGAAGTACACAAAACAATTACCAACATCAAATCCTATATTTGAAGTTGAAAATGGCCGACATCTCTGTGTCCACTGAATGGGGAAAATTTTAATTTTTCAACTATTGAGAAACGGTGAAAATGTGTATTGCTCTGAGAGATTTAAAATAAGCCTTCATGTGAGGAATATCAGAACAGAATTGTAAACGTTTGAGAGTCAGAATATCTGTATCCGAGGACTATTCTAACTTAATGGGTAGCTTAAACAAACGATATTGGATGGAACGGAAGCCGACGATTAGGAGTGATATGAACTCTCACATAAAGTGTCTGTAACACAGAATCCAAAAGAAGCCTTGATGTAAACTCATTCATTAGGAGATATCATTTAATGAGTCTTTCTCCTCAAGCAAAATTGCATACTGCCCGGAGGCAGTGTAAAGGCTGTCCTCCCGACGTACTGTCGACTGCAAATTTTGCAATTTTCGAAAATAGGTATCGACATTAGAAATACACAAAAACATAGTGAGCCGACATATTTCGCGCCTAATGAGACAGTCACTTTATTGCGCACACGGTAGGCATGACTTCCTACCCGAACAATATCGGCATCTTTTACGAGCTGTGACTAGACTTCTCATACACAATATGCCTTATCAGGGGTAGACAATCATGAAATCTGCGTGTAATAAATCGAACACCCTGGACTCCACACTCAAAACGAGAGCTGCAAACAAAGTTAACATACATGGAGCAACAGTCACCTGTTTGTGCGAGGAGGTAAATGAGACAACGCCCATGGTTCGAGCTAGTGCAGCGTTCAAAGTGCAACTTTCTCTTTTAAGTTACAGCCCATTTCCAGTCATTTTGTTGACTTTCGAATTCCAATGAAACACACAAACAAACTAACAACGAGTTCTCAACACACACAAAAGCTCTACTCACCAATGTATATCTCGCTTGTTTATAGAAAGGTTTGTGACTCTTTGCTGACTTGTGTATCCTGTGTCAGTGTATAATTGCTACTATACCACTCAAGAATGCAAAATGTTCAGAGAATGTTGATAAGGTAATACACGTATTTTCTCTTTCATTGCACATGCGTTTTGTCATGTGAAAATTAGTGGGGGTGTCAACATAGAACTTTTAAGATTTTATAGATACAGGCAGGTAAACACTCAAGCTCGGGTCATAGGTAATAGTAATAAAAATAAACAATATAGCAAACTCTTTCCATAACAATGATCCGGAAATTATTCATTAGAAATCAAAGTAGAAATCAATTTGGTAATATACATTTTCGAATCAAAAATGTGTGTCATTTTCTTCCCCGATGCTCTAAACAGACCGAAACAACGATGTGCAGAAGGTTGTCACGAGTTTGAGGCTTGTCTTCTCTTTTTTGAGGAAGATTATGTTGATTTTATCTGCTTCCGAAAGTGCTTTGTTGTTTTAGTTTCATTATGAGCAGTGTTTTAAGTCAACTCCAAGACCTGTCGCTGGCGTCAGAGACACGAATGCATGAGACAGAAAGACAATATAGGTCGTATTTCCAATGTACTGTCATCAGTGTGTTTTACTCTTTGGTTATACAATTTTGGCATCACAACCGATTTCATAACTAAGAAACAGAGCGGCAAACAAAGTTAACATACGTGGAGCAACAGCCACCTGTTTCCACAGGGAGGTAAATGAGACAACGCCCATGGTTCGAGCTAGTGCAGCGTTCAAAGTCCAACTCTCTCTTTTAAGAGACAGCCCATTTCCATTCATTTTCTTGACTTTCGAATTCCAATGAAACACACAAACAAACTAACAACAAGTTCTCAACACACACAAAAGCTCTACTCGCCAATGTATATCTCGCTTGTTTATAGAAAGGTTTGTGACTCTTTGCTGACTAGTGTATCCTGTGTCAGTGTATAATTGCTACTATACCACTCAAGAATGCAAAATGTTCAGAGAATGTCGATAAGGTAATACACGTATTTTCTCTTTACTTGCACATGCGTTTTGTCATGTGAAAATTAGTGGGGTGCTAACATAGAACTTTTAAGATTTTATAGATCAGGCAGGTAACACTCAAGCTCGGGTCATAGGTAATAGTAATAAAAATAAACAATATAGCAAACTCTTTCCATAACAATGATCCGGAAATTATTCATTAGAAATCAAAGTAGAAATCAATTTGGTAATACACATTTTCGAATCAAAAATGTGTGTCATTTTCTTCCCCGATCGCTCTAAACAGACCGAAACAACGATGTGCAGAAGGTTGTCACGAGTTTGAGGCTTGTCTTCTCTTTTTTGAGGAAGATTATGTTGATTTTATCTGCTTTCCGAAAGCGCTTTGTTGTTTTAGTTTAATTATGAGCAGTGTTTTAAGTCAACTCCAAGACCTGTCGCTGGCGTCAGAGACACGAATGCATGAGACAGAAAGACAATAGAGGTCTTATTTCCAATGCACCGTCATCGGTGTGTTTTACCCTTGGGGTAAACAGTTTTGGAATCACAACCGATTACACAACTCAGAAAGAGAGCAGCAAACAAAGTTAACATACATTGAGCAACAGCGACCTTTATGTGCGTGGAGGTAAATGAGACGACGCCCATGGTTCGAGCTAGTACCGTGTTCAAAGTTCAACTTTCTCTGTTAAGTTACAGACCATTTCCAATAATTTATCGACTCTTGAATTCGAATAAAACACATAAACAAACTAACAGCGAGTTCTAATCTCAACACATAGAAATATTCTACTCACCAGTGTATATCTCGCAAGTATACAGAAAGATCTTGCACTTTTTGCTGACTATTGTATCCTATGTCAGTGTCTAGCTGCTGCTATACCACTCAACAATGTGAAGTGTTCAGAGAATATCGATAAGATAATACATGTATTTTCTCTTTCATTGCACATGCGTATTGGCATGTAAAAATTAGTGGAGGCCTGTCAACATAGAACTTAAAGATTTGATAGATAGAGGTAGGTAGACAGTAAAGCTCACGTCATAGGTAATAGTAATAAAGCTAAACAATAATGTAAACTCCGTCGATAACAATGATCCAGAAATTATTCATTAAAAATCAAAGTAGAATTCAATTTGTAAATATACAATTTCGAAATCAAAAGTGTGTGTCATTTTCTTCCGCGATCACTCTAATCAGACCGAATAGATTCCGTCGGAAACAACGATGTGAAGAAGGTTTCACGAGTTTGAGGCTTGTCTTCTCTTTCTGAGGAAGATAATGTTAATTTTATCCGTTTTCCGAAAGTGCTTTGTTGTTTTAGTTTAATTATAAGCAGTTTTTTAAGTCAACTCCAAGACCTGTTGCTGGCGCCAGAGAGGTCGTATTTCCTATGCACCGTCATCGGTGTGTTTTATCCTTGGGGTAAACAGCTTTGGAATCACAACTCAGAAACAGAGCAGCAAACAAAATTAAAATACATGGAGCAACAGCCACCTGTTTGCTCGGGAGGTAAATGAGACAACGCCCATGTCGATCGCGAACTGCTACAATACCACTCATGAGTGTGAAGTGTTCAGAGAATATCGATAAGATAATATATGTATTTTCTCTTTCATTGCACATGCGTATTGACATGTAAAAATTAGTGGAGGCTTGTCAACATAGAACTTTTCAGATTTGATAGATACAGGCAGGTAAACACTCAAGCTCGGGTCATAGGTAATAGTAATAAAAACAATAAAGCAAACTCCGTCCATAACAATGATCCGGAAATTAATCATTAGAATTCAAAGTAGAAATTAATTTTGAAATATACGATTTCAAAATCAAAAGTGTGTGTCATTTTCTTCCGCGATCGCTCTCAAAAGACCAAATGGATTCCGTCGGAAACAACGATGTGCAGAAGGTTTCACGAGTTTGAGGCTTGTCTTCTATTTTTTGAGTAAGACAAGGTTCCTTTTATTCGTTTTCCAAGAGCACTTTTTGTTGTTTTAGTTTCTGGACCTGTAGGGCATTTGGAATATTTGCAACATGTCTTACGTTGGCCGTTTGTAGATTCTGACTGCCGTCGATCGATGGCCGCTTCTGCCTGTGAACGATGGTCATCAAACCACCATTCGTGTAGTCTCGTATAGCATGCAACTTAAAAGCTGTGATTTCTGATAGTCCTGTTTTCAAATTCGTAGTCAATCATAAAATTCAGGTTCTTCTGGAGTGTATGAATGCCGACAGTGTTGCTTCGAAAACACTATATTCCCAGTATGTCGATTTGGAATTCGTCTCCGATAAAAATGACTCGAAAACCAATGAGGGCAATATATTGTGCATTGATTGGCACAATTCACCATTCATTACACTGTGTTAAAAAAATTGAGCGACTGGAGTGAGAAAGTGAAGCTTTTTCCCAATTGGTGAGAATCTCTTACTATTCTCACCGCTTTCAGTGAGAACTTTTGGACTTTCACTAGTGAGCTGTGAGAAATGCACTTCTTGGTGAGAATCAAGTACGATGACAGATTCTCACGAATAAGACTGTCATTCTCACCAAGCATTGTGAGAAGGGTTATTCTCACGGTGAGAATGTATCATACTCATCATCCAATAGTGACATATCGATTCAATAAGACTCACCTTGACTTTGGTGAAAATTAGCAAGAGCGGTTGTTCACCAGTGAGAATACATCTGGTTAATTCTTATCAATGGATAGTGAGTTCAGCGGATTCTCACTAATGAACGGAGAGGCTGATTGATTCTCACCAGTAAAGGGACCATTATTAATGGGCTTGATGAGAATTTCTAGTCTCAGCAGTGAGAATCTGTTACCATCCTTGATTCTCACCGAGGAGTGCATTTCTCACTGCTAACCAGAGTGAGTTCAAAAATTCTCACCGAAAGAGGTGAGAATACTAAGATATTCTAAACAATAGCGAATAAGCGTCATTTTCTTACTCCAGTCTCGTACTTTTTCCAAGAACATGTGTTGGTTCAGAATATTATCTGATTACCTTAGGTTTGGATTTGCAATCGATGTTACTAGTACAAGTCTTAGACAGCCGTCTTATTTCAGTTATAAAAGTACAAGATGTACGACTAACCTCGTGCTTCGTCAGTATTGAATACGCCCCAATAACAATCTCTCCTCGTCCTTTTCCGTCGAGTCAAGCGATCAGCATTTTTCAGGACGGTGGCGAAAACCTCAGACATAAAACTCTTTTTGTTTCTTCTTTCCGGAACATTTTAAAATGTGTTCAAGGTTCCGTCATTCTTTTTGAAAAAGGAGATGTCCCTGCTGTCATACACATCGACCAAATGGCGTTTTAATCAAGCTGCTATATTTGTCAATATGTTCGGCGGGGGATATGATTTACAATCCTTTCGTTTTATTTCGTACATGAACCTTGCAAGCAAATAATCAAGGGACTTCAATGAACCGGCTTCAAGCGTAGGTATCGGCCAATTATGATCAGTGACACTGCGAGGTTGAACTTTGCTCCACATGGCCCATCCGTTGTACAGTGATACAACCCAACTGATGGCATGCCCGGTTCGCACAGCTCAGATTTTACTTGAATTGCGACTCTGTCAATTTGAAGGGACTTCACGATCTTTATCATCGATCTGTGGCACTCATATTACAAAACTTCTTTGTTAGTATCGCATCCAGTTGCGGTTAATGTAAATTGCTTCCACTCTAATCTAAGATCAAAAGACGTTTGGCGGTCCATGATCACGGTACGGCGGTCTTAGTGTAACTTAAAGCCCAACTGAAAGTATTGCCGGAAACATAAATATATAGAGAGTTCAAGGTTGTCACCTGGCAAGGAAAATTAAATTAGAATATATCCCTCCTCTGTGGTAGTTTGTAAATTAGAATATAATTCAATTCTATTGTTTAGGCCGAGTGATAAGTGATATAATGAACGATTTAGGTCAATTATGTGTTAATAACTCAGGGGCTACGCCCCCTCGTGTTTTAATGCATAATCGCCCAAACTCGTTCATTATCTATCACAAATCCATCAAGGTTGTATAGCAGGTTTCAATCACATTAGACTTGTTGACCAGTGATTGGCCATCTACCTTTTATCAAGAATGTAACATCGGGTGTAACTGCGCAAGGCTCATTGCAGGGCCTGGTATCATATCTGATGGGATTTGCCAACACTGTTCAATATTAACACAAGGTGCCTGACTAACAAACTAGATGAGTTACGGGAATTTTTTTTTAATTTTCAAAACCTAATATGAATATATTTCGAAAACAAAACACTCCTCAGACCTCCGATTTTCCAACGTTCCACAAAACAAGTTTTGTAACTTATGCTTCCAAAGCAGAAGATGACCACGACTACAACATCTTATCTGAAACTATGACATCAGAATATACCTATAATCCAACATATATGACATGGCAAACTGAAAAGGCACTATTTCTTTATATTTATGCACTTACATATATCGCACATTTCGGCTGCGAGGTCTTGCACTTGGACAACCATAAACAAAACATATTGTTCCTGGTGGCGATTGCTTTAAAGGGTTATTTCATATGTATTCTCAGGACATGAAAAATGTCATCATACTATTAGAACACTCGTGGTTCAATATTTAACACAATTACTAAATATCTATGAAACTATAAAATACTACGCACTCCATATCTGATATCACAACACTTCATTTCAAGAATGCAAATGATTATTACAAGTGCAAAAATAATGAACAATATCTAGAAATGGTAAATATAATTGTCGGCCTCGATTGGTTATACAAGTAAGCATTTATTATAAGCAATGATTGAATTCAATGCTATTGCTGGTGCCACAGACACAAACATACGAGTTAGAAATACAGTAAAGGTCTAATTTCCAATGCACCGTCATTGGTGTTTCACCCTCTGGGTAGGGTATACAATTTCGGCATCACAACCGATTTCATAACTAAATAAAAATGAGCAGCACACAAGGTTAATATACATGGAGCAACAGCCACCTGTTTGTGCGCGGAGGTAAATGAGACAACGCCCATGGTTCGAGCTAGTACCGCGTTTAAAGTCTAATTCTTTGTCTCAAGTTACATCCCATAGCCAGCCATTTTGTCGACATTCTAATTGGAATGAAACACACAAACTAACTAACAATAAGTTCTCAACACACAGAAATGCTCTACTCACCAATGTATATCTCCCTGGTTATAGAAATTTTTGTCACTCTATGCTGACTAGTGTAGCATATGTCAGTATCTAGCTGCTGCTATACCACTCAACAATGTGAAGTGTTCAAATAGAATCTACGTGCGCGACTTTGCCAGAGAATATCGATAAGATAACATTTTCTTATTCATTGCACATGCGTATTGGCATATACAAATTAGTGGTGACGTGTCCACATAGAACTTTTTATCTTTGATATATTTATTGTTGACCAGCAAGCTCATCTCATAGGTAAGAGTAATAAAAGTGAACAAGACAGCAAACTCCGTCGAAAACAATGGTCTGAAATTGTTTTATTATAAATCAAATTAGAAATCAAATTGGAAATACGATCTTCCTGGATCGCTCTGTTTTTTTCCTTGCTTCATATTTAAATAATAAATCACAGTCAGTAATCTCCAAGGGACCGTTAGTGATGCTCTTCCACTGAGTGTCGGTACCCCTCAGGGCTCAATTCTCGGCCCTTTTTTCTCCTACTTTTTATTAATGTTCTTCCCCTAGCTTCAGACAATTCAGAAATCCATATGCATGCTGACAATACAGCGGCACAGGCGGTTGGCCACGATATCCAAGAACTTGAAACTCAGCTCGATGGTGACACGAAATCCATACGAGCTGGTGTGATAACAATAACATGTGTATAAATTCAGAAAAGACCAAAACGATGGTCATTTGAACCTACTGTACCATAAAAAATCTAGAGGAGACAAATGTATAAAAGTTGTTTGTGATGGCGAGCAGCTTTCATGTGTAAAGCTAGAAAAGCTTTTAGGTCTGTCCACTGATGATACCTTGACCTGGTTAAATATGTAAGTAAAGTATGTAGTAAGGATGCTTTTAAGGTTTTGCAGTTAAAACGCATACGCCCACTTTTAACCAAAAATCACTGTTGACCTATATAGTTGTTTCATTTTACCGCATTTAGATTATTTTCGAACATATGGGGTCATTGTACGACCAATATTTTATCTTGTACAGAAAGACAACAAAATTGTGTTGCTAAAGATATTTTAGATCAAGATTTTAATACTCCAAGTCATGTTTTATTTATTAATTTAATCATTAAGGTGGTTGCCAATTTGGAAAGAGTTTTGTACAAAGAATTAGTTTTAATTTACAAAGTTATGAATAATATCGCTCCTGACTGTCTGAATATTTTAAAGGTGTTAAGCAGATCCACAAACGTAACACAAGATCTACAAACAGAGGAGATTTGTATATTCCAGGGAAAGGAACCCAATTTTTCAAAAGAAGTTTTATGTAAAATGGGGTAAAATATGGAATACTTTGCCCGGAATGATTAAATCTAGCTCTTCACTTCTATCATTCAAAAGAAATTGCAAGTGCAACTTTTAAACAAAATGGATTTTCTCGCTTTTTATGTAGTAGTTTATTTGTTTTGGGTTTTTTTTTCTTTTAATTTTAGTGCTTTTAAATTTTTGTAATTGTTCTGTTTTCAGTTTTCTTCCTGTATTTTTTTAATGTACCTAGTGTTAATGTTGTTTTACTCGACACTGTGTGAGAAGAGTCAATGGCTCAACAGTTTATCGAGTTTAAATAAAGAATAATAATCATCATCATCATCATCATCATCCTAAATAGGTCAAGTTTCTGTTGCTCTTTTTGAAATCATGTTGTCACTACTGAAGTTTCGTATTTATATTCTATTTGGTTATGCGCTGTTGCATGAGCATCGTCATATGACCAGTGTCGTTTTTTTCTAGTTGCAAATCAACTTCGAAAATCAGTGTTATTTACATCAAAATATTACGAGTGTGAAAGACAATGGAACAATTTCTGAAAGGTAATAATAATTGTCGGCCTCGATGGTCTATACAAATAAGTGTTTATTAATCAATGCGTTTTTTAGTAAACTCAAAGACCTGTTGCTGGCGACACAGACACGAATGTATGAGTTAGAATGAAAGTATAGGTCAAATTTCCAAAGCACCGTCATCGGTGAGTTTTACTGTCTGAGTATACAATGTCGGCATCACAACCGATTTCATAACTCAGAAACAGAGCAGCAAACGAAGTTGACATACATGGAGCAACAGCCACTTGTTTGTGCGGGGAGGTAAATGAGACAACGCCCACGGTTCGAGGTAGTGCCGTGTTCAAAGTCTAACTCTTTGTCTCAAGTTACAGCCAGTGGCCAGTCATTCTGTCGACTCTCTAATTGGAATGCAACACACAAACAAACTAACAATAAGTTCTCAACACACAGAAATGCTCTACTCACCAATGTATATCTCGTTGGTTTATAGAAAATTTTGTCACTCTATGTTGACTAGTGTAGCATATGTCAGTGTCCAGCTGCTGCTATACCACGCAACAATGTGAAGTGTTCAAAAAGATCTACGTGTGCGACTTTGCCAGAGAATATCGATAAGATAACATTTTTGTATTCATTGCACATGCGTATAGGCATATAAAATTAGTGGTGACGTGTCCACATTAAACTTTTTATCTTTGTTATATACGTTGTTGACCACCAAGCTCATATCATAGGTAAGAGTAATGAAAGTAAACAAGACAGCAAACTCCATCGATAACAATGGTCTGAAATTGTTTTATTAGAAATCAAATTAGAAATCAAATTGGAAATATATAAATTAGAAATCAGAAGTCGGTGTTATTTTCTTCCTGGATCGCTCTGAACAGACCGAATCGATTCCGTCGGGAACAACGATGTGTTGAAAGTTTTCATGAGTGGAGGACTTCTCTTCCCGTTTTTTGAGGAAGACCAGGTTCCTTTTCTTCGTTTTCCGAGAGCACTTTTTGTTGTCTTAGTCTCGGTATCTCTAGGGCATTTTTTGAAATATTTTGCAAAATGTCTTCCGTTTGCCGTTTCTAGATTCTGACTGCCGTCGATCGATGGCCGCTTCGTGTAGTCTCGTACAATATGCAACTTTACAGCTCTGATTACTAATATTACTACTTTCAAAGTCGTAGTCAACCCTGGCACCCTTATACATGTCCTTAAGGTACTCCCGGAGTGTATTAAAGCCGACAGTTTTGCTTCGAAAACACTTTATTCCAATACCTCGATTTGGAATTCTCTGATAATAATGACTCGATAAACCAATCAGGGCAAGATATTGTTTATATATTGGCACAACACATTATTCATTACACTGTATGAAAAAATTGCAGGACTGGAGTTTGAAAATGACGCATTTTCGCAATCGGTGAGAACCTCTTTAAGTGAGAATTTTTGAATTCTCACTGGTGAGCAGTGAGAAATGCATTCCTTGGTGAGAATCAAGGATGATGATGGATTCTCACCAGGACCTTGGAAATTCTAACCAAGCACAGCGAGAAGGTTATTTTCACGGTGAGAATGTATCATACTCATCATTCAGTGGTGAGATTCAACCAGACTCACATCAGCATCGGTGAAAATTAGCCAGACTTTTGTTGTTCACTAATGAGAATCAATCCGGTTAATTCTCACCAGCGAATAATGAGTCTAGCCGATTCTCACCAATGAACCATGAGTCTGGTTGATTCTCACCAGTAAAGGACCATTATTACTGGGCTTGGTATGATAATTCGTTACCATCCTTGGTTCTCACCAAGGGATGCATTTCTCACCAGTGACATATCAAAAATTCTCACTGAAAGCGGTAAGAATAATAAGAGATTGTCACCGACTGCGAGAAAGTGTTACTTTCTTGCTCCAGTATCGCAATTTTTCCCAGAATATTTGTTGGATCAGAATATTGTCAGATTACTTAAGGTTTGGATTTGCAATTGATGTTACTAGTACAAGTCTTAGACAGCAGTCCTTCATCAGCAGAAACTTTCGCATTGTACAATAACACAAAAGTAAAAAAAATAAACTGCAAATCCTAATTTAGATGAACAACTGTGTGACTAAATGGAAGTATTAATTTTTACTAAATTTGCCTTAATTAAACTCACAGTTCCCGAGATTTAAACGTTTGTTTGATGGAATATCTTAACCATTACCCCAAGCCTCACAGCTCTTTTTAATTGTACAATTACATCCAGTTCCTTCCACAACAATCCGCCAAAGACACTATTTTATTTATGGGTGTTCCGACAAAACTGTTTTTTCCCAGCTGCATATTCAAATAATAATCACAGTCAGTAATCTCCCATGGGACCGTTAGTGATGCTCTTCCAATGAGTGTCGGTACCCCTCAGGCTCAATTCTCGGCCCCTTTTTCTTCCTACTTTTTATTAAAGTTCTTCCCCTAGCTTTAGACAATTCAGAAATCAATATGCATGCTTACAATACAGTCGGCACAAGCAGTGGGCCACAATATCAAAGAACTAAAAATTCAGAAAAGACCAAGGTAATGGTCATTTGAACCTACAGTAAAACCTGTCTACACCAAACTTGTCTAAACTGGAATCTGTCAACACTTAACACCTTTTCTAGTCCCTTCAATATAGAATGCCATGATTAAGGAACCTCTATAAACCAAACACCTCTCTAAACCGAACAGTTTTCACAGTCCCTTTGGTGTTCAGTTTAGACATAGACCCTCGAGAAAAACGGGACAGGCAACTGCGATAGAGAACAAAGGGTCTATGGGATTAGCAGCTTGCGATCTATCTTTGAATAATTAAGAGGTGTTAATTGGTCGGGGACTGCACAAGGTCCGGTTCATAGACACGTGCATGCGGGTATACGGTAATAATGTTTTCGGATTACAAGTTATTTCGGATTACCCGCAAGTCCATTTTTAGAAATAAAAGTGTTACAACTACTTTGAGAAGAATTCGTCAAAATGGTTTTAAAGTACTTTTTACATATTGGTAGCGAGATTCGACGCAACTAGAAGTCTGCAGGGAGTCAGTATGTTGCTGTAAAGTGACAAAGTTTCGAATAGAAATCCGAAACACATACCGCTGCAGTTCCAGACTTGACAGCAGTTGACATCACAGAGTTGTTTACATTTCGCAATCGTCCGTGTATCTTCGAATTTTCCCTCGTTTTTGCAGTTTTTTAACCGTCGGAATATTTTCTGTGCGAGGAGTGCTCCATGATTCGGTAAAGTATGTATGTTAACTACTGAAATGTTGTTGTTTGAAAACTGTGAACGGCCAAATTTACGAGGACAGCGTTCAGCTTTGTGTAAATGCATGTCTACCTTACTGCTTCTGAATCCATCAACCGATGGATAGTCCCGATTTATCACGAAGTTTCTCCTGACAGCGAAAGTCAGTGTTACAAATGTATTTTCTAGTACTTTGCGGATGTAAACATGTGTAGCTTATCCGAACTTTGGTGTTTCTTTAGGCTAAAACAGTACCAAAATGTTAGAGGTCGTGTATTTGAGCTCCGATGGTGTAGTCATTTTTTGTGTTCCATGATTTTCGTCAAATGTTGCGTGACAGATGAAATAAAGGTCAGATTTTCGTTTCGCAGGACTGGGGAAGTGTAAACCTGTCTAACTTGTAAATGTTTCTTGTTATCGGTGATTTTTATGGTAGGGAATGTAAACTTATATTGTAGCGTTTTCTACAGAGTTTTCTGTAGCGTCTATGGCTAAATGTACACAGTTTTTATCGTCTAGTTTTTTCCCGTTGGCTTCGGCTTGAATCCAAATGTGATCTTCATCGTTACCAGAACATTCACCGTGACTAGTATCAAAAAACCCTCAAAATTCTCTGTGTCATTACTCGGAACGTGCCATGCAAGAGCAAAGTGTACATATTCAGAACGTCGTTTGATCGTTAATGAGATTTAGTGTTAAGTACGAAGTATTGTTGTCAGGGACCGCTTGGCAAATAAACTTTAATGTATTCAAAGATAGATCGCACAAAGAAACCTCAGCAGTTGCCTGTCCCGTTTTCTCGAGGGTCTATGGTTTAGACAAGTGTTACTGTACAAGGAAAAAAATCTAGAAGAGACAAATGTATGAAAGTTGTTTGTGATGGCGAGCAGCTTTCATGTGTAAAGCTAGAAAAGCTTTTAGGTCTGTCCACTGATGATACCTTGACCTGGTTAAATATGTAAGTAAAGTATGTAGTACGGATACTTTTAAGGTTTTGCAGTTAAAACGCATACGACCACTTTTAACCAAAATAACTGTTGACTTTTTATAGTTGTTTCATTTTACCTCATTTAGGTTATTTTCGAACATGTTGGGTCATTAATCAACCACTATTTTATCTTGTACAGAAAGACAACAAATTGTGTTGCTAAAGATATTTTAGATCAAGATTTTAATACTCCAAGTCATGTTTTATTTATTAATTTAATCATTAAGGTGGTTGCCAATTTGGGAAAGAGTTTTGTACAAAGAATTAGTTTTAATTTACAAAGTTATGAATAATATCGCTCCTGACTGTCTGAATATTTTAAAGGTGTTAAGCAGATCCACAAACGTAACACAAGATCTACAAACAGAAGCGATTTGTACATTCCAGGGAAAAAAACCCAATTTTTCAAAAGAAGTTTTATGTAAAATGGGGTTAAAATATGGAATACTTTGCCCGGAAAGATTAAATCTAGCTCTTCACTTCTATCATTCAAAAGAAATTGCATGTGCAATTTTTAAATAAATTGGATTTTCTCGCTTTTATGTAGTATTTTATTTGTTTTGGGTTTTTTTTTTCTTTTAATTTAGTGCTTTTAAATTTTTGTAATTGTTCTGTTTTCAGTTTTCTTCCTGTATTTTTTTAATGTACCTAGTGTTAATGTTGCTTTACTCGACACTGTGTGAGAAGAGTCAATGGCTCAACAGTTTATCGAGATTAAATAAAGAATAATAATCATCATCATCATCATCATCATCATCATCATCCTAAATAGGTCAAGTTTCTGTTGCTCTTTTTGAAATCATGTTGTCACTACTGAAGTGTCGTATTTATATTCCATGTGGTTATGCGCTGTTGTATGAGCATCGTCATATGACCAGTGTCGTTTTTTTCTAGTTGAAAATCAACTTCGAAAATCAGTGTTATTTACATCAAAATATTATTACGAGTGTCAAAGACAATGGAACAATTTCTAAAAGGTAATGATAGTTGTCGGCCTCGATGGTCTATACAAATAAGCTTTTATTAATCAATGCTTTTTTAGTAAACTCAAAGACCTGTTGCTGGCGACACAGACACGTATGTATGAGTTAGAATGAAAGTATAGGTCTAATTTCCAATGTACTGTCATCAGTGTGTTTTACTCTTTGGTTATACAATTTTGGCATCACAACCGATTTCATAACTAAGAAACAGAGCGGCAAACAAAGTTAACATACGTGGAGCAACAGCCACCTGTTTCCACAGGGAGGTAAATGAGACAACGCCCATGGTTCGAGCTAGTGCAGCGTTCAAAGTCCAACTCTTTGTCTCAAGTTACAGCCAATGGCCAGTCATTCTGTCGACTCTCTAATTGGAATGCAACACACAGACAAACTAACAATAAGTTCTCAACACACAGAAATGCTCTACTAACAAATGTATATCTCGATGATTTATAGAATTTTTTCAGTCTATGCTGTCTAGTATACCCTATGTCAGTGTCTGGCTGCTACTATACCACGCAACAATGTGAAGAGTTCAAATAGAATCTACGTGTGCGACGTGCCCAGAGAATATCGATAAGATAACATTTTCTCATTCATTGCACATGCGTACTGGCATATAAAAATCAGTGGATACGTATCCCCTTAGCTTTGTTACATACATTGTTAACACGCAAACTCGGGTCATAGCTAAAAGTAATAAAAATAAACAAGACATCAAACTCCGTCGATAACAATGATCTGAAATTTTTTATTAGAAATCAAATTAGAAATCAAATGGAATTATACAAATTAGAAATCAGAAGTCGGTGTCACTTTTTTCCCGGATCGCTCAAAAAGACCGAATCGACCGTCTGGAACAACTGTGCAGAACGTCACGAGACGAGAGCTTGTCTTCTCTTTTCCGAGGAACAACAGGTTCCTTTTCTTCGGTTCCCGACAGAACGTTTTGTTGTTTTAGTTTCGGTTGCTGTAGGGCATTTTAAATATTTTGCAACATGTCTTCCGATGGCCGTTTGTAGATTCTGACTACTGTCGATCGATGGCTGCTTCTCCCTGTGATCGATTGTTATCAAATCACCATTCGCTCCGGGGCGAGAAAAACGTATCAAAAAATCAATGCAACCAGAATGGTTGTCTGATGATATTCCGAATACTATTCACGCTAGAGATAGATTTAAGGCTTTGAATAATCATACAGAATACAAAGTCTGTAGACAGAACGTTAATAAAATGGTTAAAAAGGCTAAATCTGATTATTGCAAATCGATCATAGAGGGAAAAAACAAATACCAAAGAGCTGATCTGGTGCTATAAAAAGTCAAACAGTTGTCCTGTTTTATTGAAAGTAGAGGGATCTGATATTACAGATCCAACGGAAATTACAAATTCTATTAACATTTTTTTACAGATATAGTGAATCAAATTACTACACAGATTTAACAGATTCAGAAATAGATTTTACAAAACTAAGAAATCATGTTCATGACATTTTAGATCTAGATGTTTGTTTTAAAATCACTCCAGTTAGTGAGGACTTTGTGCTGAAAGAATTATCAAGGTTTTGATCAGATAAGTCCTAAGATTCTTAAATTATCATCGAACGCTATAGCTAGATCTTTGTGCTACACTTCTAATTTAGCTTAAAAACAGGTGTGTTTTCAGATATGTGAAGGGGCAAAGATTACCCCTTTGAATAAATCTTTTTCCTTACAAGATCGTAGAAATAGCAGGCCTGTTTCAGTACTCCCGGATCTTTCAAAGATATTTGAGAAACATGTCAAAGTCATTTATACGGGTTCTTACAACCTGTGATTGATGACTCACAGTCAGCTTTTCGGAACGGTTTCTCATGAGAGACCGATTTATGTAAAATGGTTCAAACCTGGTCAAAGGCTGCCGATAACCATTGAACCCAACGTGAAACAATTTGTTTCGAGGCTTGTCTGCTTAAATATAGCTCTCAACCCGAACATTTTGCAGTTATAAAGTAAAGGATGTATAACAAACCTCGTGCTTCGTCAGTATTGAATACGCCCCAATAACAATCTCTCCTCGTCCTTTTCCGTCGAGTCAAGCGATCAGCATTTTTCAGGACGGTGGCGAAAACCTCAGACATAAAACTCTTTTTGTTTCTTCTTTCCGGAACATTTTAAAATGTGTTCAAGGTTCCGTCATTCGGTTTGAACAAGTTGATGTCCCTGCGGTCACACACATCGACCAAATAGTGTTTTAGTCAAGCAGCTATATTTGTCACGTGTTCGGGGATATAATTTACAATCCTACCGTTTTATTTCGTACATTAACTTTGCAAGCCAATAATCAAGGCACTTCAACTGATGGCATGCCTGGTTCGCACCGGCATTCTTTCGTTCAAACTTTGCTTGAATTGCGTGGCACTCATATTACAAAGTTCCTGTGTTAATATCGAATCCAGTTGCATTAATATGACTTCCTTCCACTCAAAACTAAGATCGGAATACTTTTTGTGGTCCGTGATCACAGTTCCGGTCTCAGTGAAACTTTAAGCACAACTGAAATCATTACCGGAAACATTCCTCTTTTCTTGTAATGTATAGTATTTTCAACTGATGAAATAAACTCAACTCAACAACTCAACTCAAATATATAGAGAGTTCAAGGTTGTCACCTAATATAGCTAGGGGCATTCGAATAAAATTCGAGTCTGATGTTTAGGCCGAGTGAAAAGTGATATAATGAACTCGTTTGGTCGATTATGCGTTAAAACACTTGGGGCTACTCCCCCTCGTGTTCTAAATGCACAATCGCCCAAACTCGTTCATTATAAATCACAAACCCACCGAGGTTGTAAAGCAGGTGTCAATCACCTAAGACTTATATGATAAGTGATTGTCCATCTACCTTTTACAAAGAATGTGACATCGGGTATAAATCTAAAAAGCTCATTGCAGGGCCTAGTATCATATCAGATGGGATTTGCCAACATTGTTGAACATTAACGTAAGGTGTGGCAGGGGAAAATCTTTAGTTTTCAAAAACCCACTAGGAATATATTTCGAAAAGAAAGCAATCCACAGAGCAATGTTTTAAGTCAATTCGAAGACCTGTTGCTGGCGCCACGGACACGAATGTATGAGATAACAAGGCATTAGACATAGATTTTCAAAGCACCGTCATCAGTAACACGGAACTAATTTGGGACAATTGGATTTTCATATTTTACAATTTTCTCAAAAGTGTGAGATGCCACAAAGCTAAATGTCACAATATTGCAAATTACTCATAAAAACAAGTGTGTAATGTAAAAAGAAAACCAGATGTGATTACATTTGTAGATGAAATCGACATTACTTCACCATCCAATTATGCCAAATTAATTTCAATCTTGTTCAGTGTGTTTAACGCTTTGGGTATACAATTTTGGCATCACAACCGATTTCATAACTAAGAAACAGAGCGGCAAACAAAGTTAACATACGTGGAGCAACAGCCACCTGTTTCCACAGGGAGGTAAATGAGACAACGCCCATGGTTCGAGCTAGTGCAGCGTTCAAAGTCCAACTCTCTCTTTTAAGAGACAGCACATTTCCATTCATTTTCTTGACTTTCGAATTCCAATGAAACACACAAACAAACTAACAACAAGTTCTCAACACACACAAAAGCTCTACTCACCAATGTATATCTCGCTGGTTTAGAGAAAGATTTGTCACTCTATGTTGACTGGTGTAGCATGTGTCAGTGTCTAGCTGCTGCTATACCACTCAACAATGTGAAGTGTTCAGAGAATATCGATAAGATAATACATGTATTTTCTCTTTCATTGCACATGCGCATTGGCATGTAAAAGATAGTGGAGGCGTGTCAATGTAGGAAATGTTAGCTTTGTTTGACACAAGTAGTTAAACACGAAAGCTCGGGTCAAAGGTTAGAGTAATAAAAATAAATCAATGGGGTAAGCAAGCTCCGCCAATCGCAATGGTTCGAAAATTATTGAGTATAATATTTGAGACGGTTTCTGGTTGCTAAATGAGGAAATGTGCGGACAGTATTGGAGGAGTGATAACTGCTATAGTATGTTCGAGAACAAATGACAGATGTTATGTTCCCTTTCTGTTTTGGATGTTTAGTAAAAGATTACAATCATGCGTGTAAATAAAATGGAGGGTCAAGGTCTGATGATGTGAAGGCTACTCGAGCATTTCAGTTACGTTCGAGGCACAGCCCACACTTACTGCCCCGCTTTTAATTGTCTTCATACTCCCCCTGTTAAATATATATTAGGTTGCGTGTACAAAAATGGAAAAGGGCTGGAATAATTCACATGAGGCATTCGAAAATGCTGGGGATAGTAAAGGGGGACATGAAAGTTTGCTATGTCTATAGGGGGACCTAAAAATACTTTTGTTCCCAAGATTTTAATGTCATGATCCAAATGTTGGTAATAACTAAACAAAATCTAGAACAATTTTGTTGCATTGTTATAACTTTTATCTCAAAAAAATTTTAAAATGTGTGAATGCCATTGGATTTTCATTAAAGCGACAAGTTGGCCTTCAAACGGAGCAGAAGCTGCAACTGTTGATATTTGTTTCAATATCTCTAAGCAATATTATAATATCAAATATAGTTTCTTGCCGTCTCCATTACAGCATGCTGAATCTCAAAATATACCTTGTATATATAAATATTGGTGATAATGAAATACAGTCAAGACTGAAGTCATTTTGTCAATGATACAAATGCAAGGTAGCCGTATATACCGACTGTGTTGGTAAACTGAATACTTGACAGATCAACATGCTGTAGGCAGTAGAACATGATTGCAATTTTTTAAACTGAACAAAAATAATGTCAAAATTATCAAAGTTAGTGCAGCTACTGCACTGCTACTGCCTACTGGCAGTGCAACTGACTGGGTGTCACTGATACTGCACACCGACAGTGGCACAATAGCTCTGACTCTAATGAAGTTGAAGAAGAGTTTGGGTTACAGGACGCTCATGACAATGAAACATTCATGTTTATTAGATCAGGCAGGAGAGCAATACATGAAAGACCAAGAGACTTATCACTTATCAGGACTTTTTGAATTCTAACATATGCGAACAATCAAATATTCAAGAAAAGATGGGCCACAATACTTGATATTATACAAATCTACGATGAAAAGTGGCACTTAGAATTTTTTACGAAAATCGCTTAAAATCAATCTATAAACCATTTATTTTAACTTGATGTTCAAGCAGTGGATGACATATCACATTCTCATTTTACAATAACACGAAAGAAAAAAATGAACACTATAATTTAGATTTAAAAATTGTAGGACTAAATGGGATTATTTATATTTTACTAAGGTTACACGAAACTAAAATTTTGAACTCTAAAGACTCTAATTTAGATGAAAAAATGCGTGACTAAATGGAATTATTTTTTTACCAAATTTTTCATTATTAAACTCAAGATTTCAGAGACTGAGAATTCCATAAAGTCCGCTGATGCATTTAAACTTTTATTAATGTAAGAACTTGCCTTTGAAATATGGATCCGCAAACTGTTATCAAACATCTGGTAGCACAACTGTGCAATACATGTTTATTTTTTTCTTAACGTGTATCCCTACGGCTATATGATAAATTAAATGGGACTTGAAAAAGTTTGATCGTGAAGACTATGGGCGCGTCGGGTGATATCAAGATAGAGTGCGCCTGGAGGACAGAGAGTCGAACTCTAAAACTTTTAAAATTCTTTTCTAATCTACCATTTGTTGGATCACATTTTAAAGCTCTTGGTGTAAGAAAAATTGCACCTTCTTAGATATTTTTGAAAATCCAAAATGTACTTTTTCCCCATATAGTCAACACTGGGTTGACAGCCATTTTGAATTTCAAATATTATTCAATTTTGAGTAATTTCTTTCTCAAGTACCACTCTCACTTTTTCAGGCGCATAGTACTTTATGACCAAGACAAGACGGCAATGAACAAAATTCACAAACTAGTAACATCAGCTTGTCTTAGTTGAAACATTACCTACCCTCATTGTTCGAACTACAAAGTTTAGTTTCTGTATTGATTTATGCAGAGTAATGGCGAGGCGGTTCAACCGGTCACATTCTTTAGTAAAGTTTATTAAATAATACCAAAGTTTCGGCGACACCAAGTCGCCTTCTTCAGGGTAAATTATAATAAGAATTATGATAAGAATTATCAAGGTTTTGATCAGATAAGTCCTAAGATTCTTAAATTATCATCGAACGCTATAGCTAGATCTTTGTGCTACACTTCATATTTAGCTTAAAATCAGTGTGTTTTCAGATATGTGAAGGGGCAAAGATTACCCCTTTGCATAAATCTTTTTCCTTACAAGATCGTAGAAATAGTAGGCCTGTTTCAGTACTCGCGGTTCTTTCAAAGGTATTTGAGAAACATGTCATGGTCATTTATACGGGTTCTTACTGCCTCTGATTGATGACCCAAGTCAGCTTTTCGGAAGGTTTCTCATGAGCGACCGTATTATGTAAAATGGTTCAAACCTGGTCAAAGGCTGCAGATAACCATCGAATCCAATGTGAAACCAGCTGGCTTCGAGGCTTGTGTGCTCATCTATAGCTCTCAGCCCGAACATTTGTTTAGTTATAAAAGTAAACGATGTATGACAAACTTCGTGCTGCGTCAGTATTGAGTACGCCGCAATAACAATCTCTCTTCGTCCGTTTCCGTCGAGTCAAGGGATCGCATTTTTTACGACGGTGTCCATGGGTTTCATTAATTTTTGAAGTAGGGGCCCAGAGTGGAAAAGTAGGCGGCTTGCAGCTGCCATGATTATAAAGCGGTCGTCGTCGGGAGGGTCCGGCCGGAAACCCTGAAAAATGAGGTAAAATTTACTTTTTACAGCTCACAGTCACTTGAATTTCTAGTATTTTCAGGAGAATTGTCAGCAGTGTTCCAGGGCAATTTGTGTTCATATCATAAAAGCCATTTTCCTGGGAGATTAGGCCTAAATATGATAATTAATAATTAAAAACGATAACATGTGGTAATGTTGACGAAAAAACCAAGTCTTTAGAGCCTCTATGCTTTCAGGAGGTAAACTATAATAATTCACTATTATTAATGATATAAGTTTGATATGTAGATGATATTATACAGTGTAACATCTAGACAGGGGGATAGGGGATTCCCTCTCTGTTGAAATGTTGGCACCCCAATTAATTTGTCAAGGGGACCACTCCCTCCCCCCCCTTCCATGAATGGTGCCAGTCACACCTTAGAGGTACAAGTAGAACACATGAACTGTTGAAATGCCCCCGACATTTTCTGGTAAAGGGGAAAATCCCCCTCGTTGATGCCATCCTGGATGAAACACTCATAATGTTATATAAAATTAAGAACCCTGATGTTTGGTATGGAAATCTGTAGATGAAGAACTTTGATACCACTGGGGAGGTAAAAAGGATAATTTATATAACGAATAATGATAAAAAATGACAATCATTACCATATTTCGCAAATAGAATCAAAGATCCTCAAGGTTATTTGACTATATGGGTATGCAAAGTAAGAACCTTGATATAGGATATGAAAATTTGTACGTTCAGAAGCGTACATTTGGATTTAACCTGACGATCGCTTTCGAAGTGAATTTAGAGGTCTGATTGTATTTTAAACCACTCTGGGCGACGTTCTTATTGGAGTCGATAGACCGAAGAGCAGTACATATCATACGTCCAGCTGGTTATACTTCTTCACAATTACGCCTACCGCAGTGCAACGCACATCGGCTTACTAAAATTCCAACTGTAATCGGAAAGTTTTTCGTGTGAAAAAATCAGGTCATTGCCTTCGAAAACAGTTTAAATCCACGTAATTATCCTTCTCTTGTTTCTAGGTCCACTTCAAAACCGAGGATCGTACAGCGAAGCTTGACCTTGCGGTCGCTTCCGTCTTCATTTGTTCATCGACCATTTTGAGTTGAGCTAACGACGGCCGACAGGTGTAGTACGCACGTTTTCATTAGCGTATAGAAAGGTCACCAAATAGCAATCAGCAATTCAGGTATCCAATTGAATCGTCAATTGCAATTCCGATTTTATTGAGGCAGTATACGCAAGACCGAGCTGCATCGTAGTACGAGGCGATCGTCATAGTCTTCTAAATTTTGTTTCACATAAAACCGTTGAAAAATTTGATTACACAGCTTGTGAAACTTGCCGTATCATTTCAGAAGGTAAAAAATATTTTAGCTATGAAAGAGTTCAATTTCCAAAAAAGTAGCCTGCGAAACCGTGAGAATAACCGGTCAAATTCGCCGGCTGCCGGCTCTTAATGAAACCCCTGGGTGTCGAAAACCTCAGACATCAACTCTTTTTGTTTCGTTTTTCCGGAGCATTTTGAAATGTGTTGAAGGTTCCGTCATTCGTTTTGAACAAGTTGATATCCCTGCGGTCACACACATGGACCAAATAGCGTTTTAGTCAAGCAGCTTTATTTGTCATGTGTTCGGGGATATGATTTACAATCCGATAGTTAGTTCGTACATTAACTTTGCAAGCCAATAATCAAGGCACTTCAACTGATGGCATCCCTGGTTCGCACCGACATTCTTTCGTTCAAACTTTGCTTGAATTGCGTGGCACTCATATTACAAAGTTCCTGTGTTAATATCGAATCCAGTTGCATTAATATGACTTCCTTCCACTCAAAACTAAGATCGAAATACTTTTTGTGGTCCGTGATCACAGTTCCGGTCTCAGTGAAACTTTAAGCACAACTGAAATCATTACCGGAAACACAAATATATAGAGAGTTCAAGGTTGTCACCTAATATAGCTAGGGGCATTCGAATAAAATTCGAGTCTGATGTTTAGGCCGAGTGAAAAGTGATATAATGAACTCGTTTGGTCGATTATGCGTTAAAACACTTGGGGCTACTCCCCTCGTGTTCTAAATGCACAATCGCCCAAACTCGTTCATTATAAATCACAAACCCACCGAGGTTGTAAAGCAGGTGTCAATCACCTAAGACTTATATGATAAGTGATTGTCCATCTACCTTTTACAAAGAATGTGACATCGGGTATAAATCTAAAAAGCTCATTGCAGGGCCTAGTATCATATCAGATGGGATTTGCCAACATTGTTGAACATTAACGTAAGGTGTGGCAGGGGAAAATCTTTAGTTTTCAAAAACCCACTAGGAATATATTTCGAAAAGAAAGCAATCCACAGAGCAATGTTTTAAGTCAATTCGAAGACCTGTTGCTGGCGCCACGGACACGAATGTATGAGATAACAAGGCATTAGACATAGATTTTCAAAGCACCGTCATCAGTAACACGGAACTAATTTGGGATAATTGGATTTTCATATTTTTCAATTTTCTCAAAAGTGTGAGATGCCACAAAGCTTAATATCTCAATATTGCAAATTACTCATAAAAACAAGTGTGTAATGTAAAACGAAAAGCAGATGTGATTACATTTGTAGATCAAATCGACATTACTTCACCATCCAATTATGCCAAATTAATTTCAATCGTTTTCAGTGTGTTTAACTCCTTGGGTATACAATCATGGCATCACAACCGATTTTGTAACTCAGAAACAGAGCGACAAACAAAGTTGACATACACGGACCAACAGCCACCTGTTTGTGCGGAGGTAAATGAGACAACGTCCAGGTTTCGACCTAGTGCCGCGTTCAAAGTCCAACTTTCTGTCTTAAGTTGCAGTACATTTCCAGTCATTTTCTTGACTTTCGAATTCCAATGAAACACACAAACAAACTAACAACAAGTTCTCAACACACACAAAAGCTCTACTCACCAATGTATATCTCGCTGGTTTAGAGAAAGATTTGTCACTCTATGTTGACTGGTGTAGCATGTGTCAGTGTCTAGCTGCTGCTATACCACTCAACAATGTGAAGTGTTCAGAGAATATCGATAAGATAATACATGTATTTTCTCTTTCATTGCACATGCGCATTGGCATGTAAAAGATAGTGGAGGCGTGTCAATATAGGAAATGTTAGCTTTGCTTGATACAGGTAGGTAAACACGCAAGCTCGTGTCATAGGTAATAGTAATAAAAATAAACCAAGGGGTTAAAGTTAAAGATTACAGTCATGCGTGTAAATAAAATGGAGGGTCAACGTCAGATGATGTGAAGGCTACTCTAGAATTTCAGTTACGTTCTGGACACAACCTAAATTCACTGCCCCGCTCTTAAGTCTCCTCATACTCCCTCTGTTAAATATATATATTATGTTGCCTTCATAAAAATGGTGAGGGGCTGGAATAATTCACATGAGGCATTCGAAATGCTGGGGATAGTAAAAGGGGAATTGAAAGTTTGCTATGTCTATAGGGGACCTAAAAATAATTTTGTTCCCGACATTTTAATGTCATGATCCAAATGTGGTAATAACTAAACAAAATCTAGAACAATTTTGTTGCATTGTTATGACTTTTATCTCAAAAAAATCTAAAAATGTATGAATGCCATTGGATTTTCATAAAAGCGACAAGTTGGCATTGTAATGGAGCAGAATCTGCAACTGTTGACATTTGTTTCAATATCTTTGAAATACGGATCCGCAAGCTGTTATCAAACATCTGGTAGTACAACTGTGCAATACATGTTTATTTTTTTCTTAACGTGTATCCCTACGGCTATATTGATACATTAAATGGGACTTGAAAAAGTTTGAGCGTGAAGACTATGGGCGCCTCGGTGATATTAAGGTAGAATGCGCCTGGAGGACAGAGAGTCAAACTCTAAAACTTTACATTCTTTTCTGTTCTACCACTAGTTGGAGCTCATTTTAAAGCTCTTAGTTTAAGAAAAATTGCACCGTCTTAGATTTCTTGAAAATCCAAAATTTACTTTTTCCCGATACAGCCAATACTAGGATGACAGCCATTTTGAATTTCGATTATCGGTCAATTTTGAGTAATTTCTTTCTTTAGTACCACTCTCACTTTCCAGGCGCATAGTACTTTATGACCAAGACAAGACGGCAATGAACAAAATTGACAAACTAGTAACATCAGCTTGTCTTAGGTGAAACACTACCTACCCTCATGGTTCGAGATACCAAGTTTAGTTTCCGTATTGAGTTATGCAGAGTAATGACGAGGCGGTTCAACTGGTCACAAATCTTTAGTATGTTTACTCCTTTAACACAATACTAATAAATAACCTATCAATAGACTCTATCGTCCGAAGTTATTTGCATATCATGTCATTTTGAATTGTTCTGTATAGGCAGACACACGTGATCCTTACACTTAATTCGGCATAATCTTCTTGCCGTCTCAGACAATCTCGTTTTCACCTTCTTTTTTCTTTTGTTTGTCAGGAAGGCCACATATTAGTATTCGGGGTATTTTCTTGTAGCTGATACGTCATAATAGAAGTCCCATCATGCTACACTGGCAATTATTCCAATGGTGCAAAAGATATCGTCCGCACGCAAGTAAGGACGATTTCAGTGGATTAGAATCCAATATTTAGCATTGTGGGCAAGGTTTGCGACATTATTTGGCAATGAAAATTATATGACATTCACAACAACAAAAAAACAAATTTATAAAATTCATAATTTTGCCACGTCGCCTAGTTCACTTCTGATTCTTCTCAAAGTTTCCGGTCAAGAATATATATGTACAACGAACTTACGTTCTCTGAATGTTAAACTTAAGTTCATTTTTTATTTTCTTTTTCGCTTATTTTGTGAGGTGAAAAAGTTTTCGAGTAATCTTGAGCAAATGAGGGTACACAAAGACTGTGACCTAAACACCAGTACCGCCTTCTTGGCGCTAGTGCCACCTTTTATCTTTGCCAACTAAGTGACCCCTGCACAACACTGGTCAACATAACAAATAGCGGTTTAATGGGGATAGTGAGGGGGACACGTTAGTAAACATCGCGAGAACAGAACCTTTTGGGTCATATCTCGCTAATTTATTGGTGTGTGAGTTGAATTTGGCAGCTGTTCAAATCAGTCGACGCCAATGAATTGGAGCAAGATTGTCTTTAATTCACACACTCATCAAAGCATGGGACATGCACGACTAGCTTGCTGATGAAAAGTAGTTCGGTTGACATCATAAGGGGGCCACGTCTTCAAACGTGCCAAGGCCTGTGGCCTTCATTCATTCTCGTTGAACGGTTGTAGACACTTGCATTGCAAACCGATTAGGAAGACGTTATCCGTCTCTACATCATTTCACATTCACAGAAAACAAAATCGACATTTAATAGTCAAAAATGTTAACACAGAGTGACGGTAGTCAAACACAATTTTGGAAAACTGGATGGTGTATTAATGTTGGTTTAGTCAGCAAATTTAAGCCCATTCACTTTTCTTTTTTGTAATACACTTGTTTTCATGAGTAATTTGTTAAGTTGCAACTTTCAGCTACATTGCACCTAACACTCTTGATAAATTTGATCAACTGAACGATCCAATTGTCCAAAATAATTTCCAGTGGTGTTCCTGATAAGTGCGGATAGATATAAACTCCCCCATAAGTCGAGGGTCAACATAGACTTTCGTCAACAATGCAATACTCATGCACACAAAATCATTATTCTCATTGAATTAGCTTCGGATTTAGAAAATCTCGGATGTTGGAGAGACACCGCAAATAGAGCAATATCATCATTGGAGGGAAGGGATTATAGACTAGATGGGTTCTACAAATCAAGAAACGATGCCATCAGGAAATGCAAAGAAGCTGCATTGACACGTGGGTTCACCATATTTGCAGTGCAGGACGGCGGATGGTGTGCATCCAGTGTTATCGCGCAAGACACATACAAGAAATACGGACCAACTGACAACTGTGCAGGAGATGGCATAGGCGGCCCATGGGCCAATGATATTTATAGAATAAAAGATGCCCCTGGTGAGTATTGTGGCTTTTATCCATTATTGTTAAAGGTTATAAAACCTGCATTTTAACCGACTTGGCTGCTATTACCCGTCTTTTCATCATTTACATTCTCAGAAACAGTTTCCTGACTTTTAATAATGTAACCAAAAATTTAATACCAGTACTGGTTATCAAACACATTTAAGGTGGAGCTACATGTTGTCAACACAGTTTTTCTCAAAGTAATATTTCTCATCAATGATAACAAGGAAACCCCATCATATTATTTAATTTCACAAATCAGAGACTCCGAAGATTAGTATGGTAGCAGTAGTTTACTTGAAAGATGAAGTGGGTGTATATTTGGGGTAAAAACCTCAATTTTTGTATTAATGATACAAATTAATTTAAGTCAAAAACTTAACACTATTTTCTGAAATGTAATATTTAACTTGAAAGAAGAGTACATGTAGAAAAAAACGACTATTTTATTTTGCATTATTTATCCTCATTCAAAAATGGCAAGGGTTGAAAAACTGACTACCAAAAAAGTGACGAAAATCATGATTCGTAAAATTCAAGTGCCTCTTGTTTAAAATGTAAGAACTTCATTGCCAAACAAAATAGTCATTTTTTAAAGAGCATTAAGAGAACACAATGTGAAAATTTCAGGAAAATTTGACGCAGCCAGAGGGGAGTTAAATTCTTTGTAAATTTTGAAAATGGGAGGAAAAAGAAGCCAGGAAATGAGGTGATTTGCATTCATTTGCATAAATAAACACTTCTTTATCACGAAACCTACGACTTCTTGACAAGCTAAAAGGTGAACCTCACCAACATTTTAATCTTGGGTTAACATATTAATTAAAATTGAATGAATATTTGCAAAACCGTGATTTTTGAGCAAAATATGCTGTGTTGGGTGCAGCCTCCCCTTAACATGAAAAATACTAAAAGAGGAAACCTCCCTCTGGGGTCAACGAAGAGTAGCACTAACAAATACACTCTCACATTTAATGTGTCTCTTGTTGATAAGCTTGTCCTTCGATGGCTACAGACTCAATAGCTGCAAATTTTTTTTCATTATTATCATGGTTTTAATTTTAAATCAAAGGTGGTTCGTGCAAATATGTTACCTGAATGACGTGTATAGATTTATCACTGCTCGCTAATTTGGACATTGCCTAAGTGTTTAAACAAGTTAAATAATAAGCGGGGTACCGCATTCATAAAATGGAGCCCCATGGAGACGTACACAAGTACAGTATTTCCTGCACATACACATCGTGATCATATCAGAAACAAGCATGATGCCATTTACTTGAATGCACAACACATGATGGCCAACATTTTAGTGGTGTACTCTTTATTTTGTGTGTCACATGATTAGTTTTTGAAAATGGTGGGAAATCTAAAATAATGTTAAAATGTTTAACTTTACTTGCCACTTTCAACACTTATGAAAGTGTTATACACTTTTTCAGTCTTTATTGGGTGTTATTCAAAGAAAAGTCTTGGTAAACTGAGGATATATTTGGATCGGTTTATTACATATTCGCAGCTATTGGTGCTTTATTTGCTTCTTTCAATATTCTCATTAAATTAGCTTCGGACTTAGAAAATCTCGGATGTTGGAGAGACACCGAAAATAGAGCAATATCGCCATTGGAGGGACGGGATGATAGACTAGATGGGTTCTACAAATCAAGAAACGATGCCATCACGAAATGCAAACGAGCTGCATTGTCACGTGGGTTCAGCACATTTGCGGTGCAGGATGGAGGATGGTGTGCATCCAGTGTTATCGCTCAAGACACCTACCAGAAATACGGACCAACTGACAACTGCGCAGGAGATGGCGAAGGCGGCGGATGGGCGAATCAAGTTTACAGAATAAAAAGTGCCCCTGGTGAGTATTGTGGCCTTTACCCATTATTGTTAAAAGGTTGAAAAACCTGCATTTATCCGTCTTGGCTGCTACTTTCCGTCTTTTCATCGATGAACGTTAACATGCTCAGAAAGCAAAACTGCCTGACGTTTAATAACATAGGCAAAATTGTTAACACAGTACTGGTTGTCAAACACATTTAACGTGAGAAATGCTACAAGAAGTAACCTCAATCAAGGTTTTACGTCGAGTTTCCCCAACAATCACACTCTCACATTTAATTTTCTCTTGACGATCGGCTAGTCATTCGCCGGTGGTGGCAGTCCCCGGGTTGGTGGGTACCCATGCGCGTTACCAAATTCACGGAAAAGGGGGTGTTTTTCTTCAGTCATCTCGGAGATTCTAGGTCCGTGAAATCGAGAAAAAGGGTACTTTTTCAGAGTAACCTCCGAGATTAGGGGTATTCCTTTCATAATCTCCCTAGGACACTAAATCTGGTATAGTCTCACTCACAAAGAAAATGAAAAACAGTACCGTACGTTTGTATGTACATATGACGTATACATGCCCATCACTTAGGGTCCATCCCCCCTAAATCAACACGAGGGACAGTAGATGATGGGAGGTGTATTGTCACACAGGAGCCAGCAGAGAACTGCAAATCCAACGGATTAGGAAGTGATTGTGTATGAATGTGACTAAAATCAGGTGAGGACAAACATTTGTGATATATGTACATGTATACAAAGTCAACCTCCAGGGTCAACCCTGGAAGTCAACATACTAACCTCCTAGATTTCGAAAATAAGGGTATGTTCTTTACAGCTTATTTCTCCAAGATTTGCCACAAATAGGGGGTGTTTTTCTCAGAAATATTCTAGGAAGGGGGTTCTTTTCAAACTTGGGTAACAAGCATGGGTACCCATCAACCCGGGGACTGCCACCGCCCGGGTCATTCGATGGCTAATAGTATTGCTACTCTCATTATTCTCATTAGCATCAGACTTAGAAAATCTTGGGTGTTGGAGAGACACCGCAAATAGAGCAATATCGTCACTTGAGGGACGGGATTACGGACTAGATGGGTTCTACAAATCAAGAAGCGATGCTATCAGGAAATGCAAAGAAGCTGCACTGACACGTGGATTCAGCACATTTGCGGTGCAGGACGGCGGGTGGTGTGCATCCAGTGTTATTGCGCAAGACACCTACAAGAAATACGGACCAACTGACAACTGTGCAGGAGATGGCGAAGGCGGTGGATGGGCGAATCAAGTTTACAGAATAAAAAATGCCCCTGGTGAGTAATGTAGCCTTTACCCATTATTGTTAAAAGGTTGAAAAACTTGCATTTATCTGCATTGACTAATGTTTTCCGTCTTTTCATCAGTTAATATTCTTAGAAAACAAAATATCCTGGCGTTAATAATATAAACGAAAAGGTTATCGCAGTACTGGTTATCAAACACATTGAACGAGAAAAATACTACAAGACGTAACCTCCTTCTAGGATCAACGAAGTGTTTCACTACCAAACAAACTCACATTTAATGTATCACTTGTAGATAAGCTTTCCCTTCAATGGTTAACAGTATTGCTTCTCTCATTATTCTCATTAAATTAGCATCAGACTTAGAAAATCTCGGATGTTGGAGAGACACCGCAAATAGAGCAATATCGCCATTGGAGGGACATGATTATAGACTTGATGGGTTCTACAAATCACGAAACGATGCCATCAGGAAGTGCAAAGAAGCTGCATTGTCGCGTGGATTCACCACATTTGCGGTGCAGGATGGTGGATGGTGTGCATCGAGTGCGGATGCGCAGAACACTTATCAGAAGTATGGGCGGTCTACTAACTGTGCAGGTGATGGTGAAGGTGGAGGATGGGCCAATCAGGTTTACAGAATCATAAATACCCCTGGTGAGTTTTACACTTATTTGTATTGCCATATTTTATGTTCAGTTTTTTTCTTCTCTTGTTGTAAATAATACTGTATTAATTATTCTCGTCAAATTAGCTTTGGACTTAGAAAATCTTTTTTGTTGGATAGACACTATGAATATATGAATAGGGATACCTTCATGTGCTTTCTATGAAACTAGTTTGTTTTCTTACTTCTTCTTATAGAATTTGCCTAAATGACTGGTATTCGGACTCGAAAAAAAGATTACAAAATTCATTTGATCAGGAACTTCTGGGCTCATTTTGAATCTTAAGGATTAACTTGTACACTTTTTTATTTTTTGGAAATAAGAATAAATAAAACTTTTTCCCGAACAGATCACTAAGGGATGATGGCCATTTCGATTTTAAGTGTCAGTAAATTCAAGGTCATTTTTAATATGTAATCCCATGGAATTTTTCTCTGTATGACGTCATTGTATACGAATGATTTTCGCGGAGGCGCACTACGTTGAGCCGAAGGCGAAATACGTGACACGAGTATACGATGACGTCGAACGGAAGAAAATTCCATGTGATTATATATTTTTCACATGAACAGTCTTCTTAATCTTTGTTTGATTTGGAGGGATCAAAATTATTGTCAAAGATAGCTAAATTATTGTTGCGATCAGAGTGTTATTTCCCGGGATTTCTTTCATCTAATGAGTAAAATGGCCCATCGCCATACAGATATGCAACTGTTTACTGGGTAATATGATATCTGTTACTTATAAGTTTCATGCCTGCAATCATCGGACAGATGTAGTGAAATGATTCTTAGCCCGTCGCTCTCTTTCATATCTTTGGGACGAACCATTCTATTTGTAGGTGGTGTTAAAATTTTGATAAATAATATTTGTTTTGGTGGCGACATTTTGAAACAAACTCAGAGCGTTTTACAGCGTAGATTTTTCAGCATTGATAATGTGCAGCTTTTCTGATATACAAAGATGACATCGCTTGCTTATGTTAGAGTAGCTCGATGCTTTGTTAATAATTTACCACGAATTTTAAAACCACCTACAAATAGAATGATACGTCCCAAAGATATGAAAGAGAGCGACGGGCTAAGAATCCTTTCACTTCATTTGCCCTATGATTAGTTGTGAAAAAGGTGGTGAACAGTTATAGTGTAAATATTTGAAGCAGTCATATACGTGTTGATCATTCCGCCTTTCCGGAATTTATCTTTACAACTGTATGACATAGCGCGATGTCATTTATTCATGAGCTGTCATTACTATAAATGAGGCCGTGTATTTCAGTCAAGAACCCACGTATATATCCGTCAATCTCTATCTCACCTCCAGTTAGTCATTAGCCTATATATGTTCTGTAGCATAGTGTACAATGAAATAAGATATCATTTTAGAATTATATTACTCGCTGCCTCCAGTCTACCTTGCACGCCTTCAAAATAGGAATACCAGCCTTGCTGGCCCTACAAGCAACACTATGATCGGCAATACCATTATAACTCCGGACATATCACAAACCTATGTAGTTTGAAAGAAAACACCAACTGAAATAGTTTTTAAACGTAAAAGGTGAGAATAAAACAAAAGATCGCGGTGCTGTCCATAACAATTATACCTCTAGATATTTGCACTACCTGTCTTTGGCTAGTCTTTTGCTGGTTACTGATATTGGTGTTTATATTCTCTTCGTTCTATTAGCTTCCAAGTAAAAGAATATCGGAGATACCAACAACTGAGCGACACATCATCCTGCCAGGGAAATACATTTTGCTGATATGCATCGATGAAAGAGGGCACTCACAAAACCTGTTGTCGAATTTTATATTACTTCTCTATAGCAAAATACTATAATTGTCGATGATCAACGATGACTTATTAGGTAACGATTCTTTCTTTGGTCACTTTCCTTGCACGGAGAGGCTGTGTAGGTCCGGGTTGGCCACTGCCAGGGTGATGGTAAAGGTGGCGCATTGGCCAATCAGCGCCACAGAAATCTACATGTATCGTAAAGTCTTTGCCAATTTAACGCAATGAATGCTCCAACGTCATATTTAGTTATAATGAGTCAATTTTCATGTATGTTTTCCGAGAATGTTAGATTGTATGTAATTATGTTTTGTTGCAACAGTAACAAAACTCATGAGATTGGGAGCAGAAATTTCAGAAACAAAAGCGAAATTCGAAAAGATCTTTAAAATACAATCACCAGTAACTTTAGTTCACTTATTTGTTGTTGTGGGTACTATTTGACAAATTTTCTTTAGTAACGTTGGTTTTGCAACCATTGACATATTCCCGTTTTCAAATCTCCTGAAATGCAAATTAGCAATTGCCTGACATTTAAACAGCTGTCTGTAACCACTGTCCAATATCTTAGTTTAGGATTTCTCGATATGTATATCTAACTAAACAAAATGTGATATAAAATAAACAACATCAATGAAATAAAACTGCCAAGTTTGTTGCTATGATCTCTGTTGAAATAACCATTGATCAGATCTTACACAGTCAGTTTGTTTATACCTCACATCTAGTCAATGCAATTAATCATGCATATAAACATTGATTAAACTAAACACATACAAAAATGGCCTTCTTATTGTTGCTACACAAAATTCACGTGCAGAATTTTATTCAGATCCTATGAGCTGTAAATAAGACATTGCACCAACAGACAGACAGACAGACAGCCTTTTCAGAGCACATGTGAACAGGTAGGCTAAAATAATTGAATCCATGAAGATATTTTGTCCAATTCCAATTCGTAAATAAGACATTGCACCAACAGACAGACAGACAGACAAACAGACTTTTCAGAGCACATGTGAACAGGTAGGCTAAAATGCTTTCAATGAAAGATATTTTTGTCCAGTTCGGCTTAATTGTCTTTGAACCAGCTGTTCATAAACAAAAAAGTTTCATTTATATCATTTCTGTGAACTAATATCTCCGCTCGGTTATCAAACAAACCTTTTGAAGTCTTGAAAGCGGCCGAGTAATTTCTGATGCCGACTTATTCAGTAAGGAAGCCTAAGTTATTGGCCATTTGAATGAAAAGGGGAAGATATTCGCCGAATGACACTTTCATGGAAACCTCACAGCTTTCTAAACGGTAGTGAGTACAATCTATTCTTCTGGACAAATAGCCTGAAAGATCCGTCGCTCGAGGGCGCCTTCTGCGCTCCCCTCTAGGGGAGCGCAGAAAGCGCCCTCAAGCGACGGAACTTTCAGTCTACTGGCAAACTGTCAAATACGGACGTCGATACAAGAAAAAATGGAAGACAATTTCTGGCAAGATCAGGAGCCATAAAGTACTTGCAGCAATTCAACAACAGATGTCCAGAGAGAGTTTCAACTCGTTATCACTATTGCAAAAGAACGTCTGAAAAATTTAAGTCAATTTCAATCAATGATTTGTCCAAACTCATATTGACAGCTCAAAGTACTGGCAGGTTGTGAAATAGAACTGACTCGAAATCTATATATACATCTCTTTTCCTCAATTTAATCAAATTCACTTTCTTGTTCTACACTACGTTTAACATCAACAAATGCATTGTATTTACAATATCACAAAATGGTATGAGCTGTATTGTTTACATCTCTCAGTGCTGGTATAAAGTTCAATGCTTTCAAAACATGTTGATAAAATACTATGATAAAATCATAGTATGTAAGAACAAATCCATAAGAATTGACAAATCCGAAAAGCGACCGAATAATAAAGTGGGTAATTCTTCCAACATGCATTACGACAGTCTGTCAAGCGTACAATCCACATAAACTTAAGTGCAATCATTATACCATTAGTATTTAAATATGTGTTTCATGTGATTGGATTGAACTCGATTAAATATTAATAATTCAACACGATGATGAAAAATGTATCTGTAAACAAGACATTATCATTTACCGTAGCAAGAGTGCTCTGAGTAGTCTGCTTTTTCCAAACAGGCTAAGTATGCTTATTGAAAATGCAATAATAAAAAACTCCGCTGATTAACATGTTCACAATAAAGCAACATCTTGCGCTACGATAGTTTTTCAATAAAACTTTGCTTTGAAATTCGATGAATCATGAAAAAATGGTTTGTCATCTATTTTGGTAATTTTTTTAATTTCTTTTCAAAAATTTGCATACAGGCGTGTTTCGATCACAGTATGCAGCAGTATGAATCTGATGCTGACTGCAGTGTCTCATGGACGTCTTTGGCCGAGGGTCTGGATTTGTAGGAAGCTCTGATCATAGAGTTGATCAGATTCCTACTTTCTTCTGGGATGGTGACCTTTGGGTCGAGTTGTCTGACCGCGTTCGGATTACGATGAAGTACAACTCCTATTGGCTCTTCCAAGCTGTCACTAAAAAGATACCAAGCCATTTGCCATGTCCAGGCACATTAAATATCTTGCGCTCCAGTATGGCACAGAACATCACCCCCAAGGAAAATACATCGGCTTTCTCTGTATAGTGACGGTTGAACACTTCGGGCGCCATGTAAAAACATGTTCCAGCTCCTGTATGCATGTACGATTGCAGAGGCAGTCCACTACTGGGTAAGGAAAGATAGCCTGCAAATTTAATCTTGCAACTCCAAAATCAGCAATTTTGGCAATCAGCTCACCATATTCATCGTGATCATGACATTTTCTGGCTTAAGATCGCGATGAACTATTCCCTTACTGTGAGAATACTGGATAGCGTCCGCCATTTGCTTCATGAACGTGAGGAGAACTTGATCGGAACGCTTCTCTTTGATGATATAGTTCTCTAGGTTACCGCTATTACAGAATTCCATCACGATACACAGGTTGGTCTGTTTCTCAAAGTATTCTACATACTGGACGATGTAAGGATGGCCTTTCAAAGCTCGTAATGCTGCAAGCTCTTGGATTTGAGACGCAAAGTTACCACTGTCCTTGGCTTCTTTCATCGCGTAGATTGTGCCATTCTTGTGACGGACCTGATACACCACGCCGAAAGCTCCACTGCCAAGTTTACTCACTCTAGTGTAATCTTCAGCTGGCATGGTATCTGCGTGCGGAATAAACGAAGGAGAGTCAAGAGAAAAATATGTTTAACAACATTTTAGCTGACAATTTAAAAAGATAGGCGAGGCTAATGACAACTTTAGGTATATCTATTTTGGCTTTTGGGCTACAACAATAAACCCCCGGAAGAAACAACAAAATATTTGATAAAAGAAAAGCAATTTGAAAACATTTGACACACTTCATGATAAAAATTATGATGTCAGGATACACACACAGAGTATCAAATTTCATGATTTAAGGCACGACAATTATTATCTTTAGGATATTTTCATATTTTTGGTGTAAAATATTTTCTGGCTTTACCCCCTCCTCCTTAACATTTGTCAAATGCTTGTTATAGCCTTGCGTACACAATGAATTGAGTTCTGCCTAAAAATGCGTCGTGAACAACTACATTTGGCATATTACATATCCATAACTTTGAATGTACAGAACCTTAAATTCAGCGAGGCGAAGTAATGATGCAACCTCTGTTTCAAAGCCCATGGAAATGATGGCGAACAGCTACCCTGAAGATATGGCGCACGTGCCTATTTTAGTTAACTGGCCACAACCTTAGGTCATGAAAGATAGCGATAGCAATGTGGCCGTTTGATCCCATTAGTCGACGTGGAGACCTTCGTTATCAAATGAAAACACAGTCATGACGTCACTTTGTATGACACCTTCTTTAGCGTGCGGGAGGAGTCACTGACCTCCAAAGGATACAAATTTTGGTCGAAAGAAGCGATCTATTTGACGTAAATGTTCCTCCAGAGTTGGTCTCATTTTGGTTTTGTAGAAACGGGTCAAGTTTCTGTTGTTTGTTTGAAATCGTGTTGTTACCACTGAAATTTTAAATATTTTTCATGGTTCCTGTCTTTACATTGACACTTTTCACATCAGTTGCAGTTGAAACTATAACTTTTTGTTATGAAATATATAGACACACAGATTTAAATGTTGCCGTTCTTGTTACAGGTGTGAACGAGAAAATTATAAACATAAACACACTGAAAAACAAGATTTTAAAATGAAAATAAACTATAAACTATTAACACGTTAAGAAGTAGCTTGCACACAAGCCATTAAATTCCTAGCTTGGCTTCCCTGTAAGCCAGTACTCAAAATCAAACTGGCATGCACAAAAACCGAACTTGGCTTGCCAGGAAGCCAAAAATACGCCAAAATTCACAACTCAAAACAATCCGGTTACTGACAAACAAAGCCATTATTTTTGGTTTCAATTTCGCTGGTCAGTAAACAAGAAAAAATTCAGTGTACAAGGACACTGATAAATTTTACACTGATAAATGACACTGATAAATGTCCTTTTCACTGTTAAAGTAATGTGAGCTTAACATGTGTACCAAGTATTTCTTGACATATTAGTCTAATTACGAAAATTCAGTAATTCACATGATACTGCTACATGCCGTGAAACAAATGTGCATATGTATGACATAGGTCAATGTCCTTGTAGCAACTTTGAATGATACTGGTGGAATATGTCTGAGTTATGGCTCTGTACATGAAAAAATCGTAACAAAATGGCTAATACGCAGCCATATTTGATTTTACCGTCTAAAAAATCAACATGAATATAGTCAATGTCCATGTACCAACTTTGCATAAAAGTGGTGAGACTTGCCAGAGTTACGGCTCTTGACATGATAAAAAACACAAAAAATGGCCGCCATGTGACCATATCGGATCATATCGTGAAACAAAGTGACGTATAATATGGGTTGATGTCTTTGTATAAAAACCTTGAAAAAAATCGGTTGAGATGTGCCTGAGTTATGGCTCTGTAATCGTAACAAAATGACGGCGCGGCGACCATATTGGATCGTATCACAAAACAAATCAACTTGAATATGTATTAAATAGGTCGATGTCCTTGTACCAACTATGAACAAAATCGGTTGAGACGTGCCTGAGTTATGGCTAAGGACATGAAAAAAGTGTAACAAAACGGCCGCCATACGGCCATATTGGATCATATCGTGAAACAAATTGGTGTGCATATGTATTACATAGGTTAATGTCCTTGTACAAACTTTGAACAAAATATGCCTGAGTTATGGCTCCGTACAAGAACAAATTGTTATATATAGCTGCAAAGCAGCAATGAAGGGTTTCGAGAAAATAAGCAAATGGTCTCATATTATAACATTTGTATTGTAAATCCCTTAATTAGGTGCATAATTGATAAGGTTCAGAATGTGGCACCATATTGTCCCTATTCTACCAAGTATAAACAATAAATCTCTTGTGGTTACTGATTTATTGGCAAAAAACGTATATTTGAGGTCATAGGTCATCGAGGTCACGTGACATTTTGTCAAAACATTGTATACTGTAGTTATCCCTTAGTACCAAAATTCAGACCTCCAGCTCTGTTGGCTTGCCCAAAATATATAGATATGTGCATAATTAATGAGGTATCAGATATGCCACAATAAGGTCTCATATCATACCAAATTAAGGATGAAGCCTTGATGGTAATGAGTTTTGGGCAAATATGTATATATATGAGGTCAAAGCTCATCGAGGTGATGTAATACTTTGTCAAAACATTGTATCCCATAGTAATCTCTATATACCAAAACCCAGACCTTAAGCTCTATTTCCAAGCCCAGAATTAGATATACGCATAATTAATGAGGTACAATAAGTTCCCAGTCATGTGACATATGGTCAACATACATAGTTCCTATAGTTATCCTTGTTTATCGAAAATCGGACCTCTAGCTGAATTTAGAAGCCCAGAATTAGATATGCGCATAATTAATGAAGTGCAGAATGGTACGAGGGCAAAGGTCAAGTGCAACCCCGATATCAAGGTTTTCAATGTGGTCCCATATATGACATTGTTCAATAGACACTTGTCCTTTCAGATTCTTATTAACCCCAGAATGAGATGTAGCCATAGCTTAGCTTCACAGGTATAGGGAAAGGTCACAGAAAAATATGGAAAATAATGCTTTAAAAATCTTCTGCTCAAAATTGGCAAGGGCTGTGGACATTGGGCACAAAGAAGCATGGCTGTATGGTTTACAAAATTACAATACAGAATTTTGATTGACTAATATTTATGCAAATGAGATGGAATTGAAAATTTTGAATGAGAATAGCAGCTAGGTCATGTGACCAGTTGGCATGGAAAAAAAATAAAAAAATATGTCCCATGAGTTTTAGCCTTGTACAAATTGAAACTTATTTGGTGGAATGGTGTTCGAATGGGAAGCAAAACCGTGGGCAGAACAATAATTATAATAATACTAAAATATAGCTGCAAAGCAGCAAAAATATAGCTGCAAAGCAGCAATGAAGGATTTTGAGAAAATCAGTCACATAGTTATAACGTTAGAAGAAATGAGACATTTTTAGCTGTACTTTAAAGCCCATAATTAGGTACATAATCGAGGAGGTTCAGAATGTGGCATGATATTGTCCTTATCTTACCAAGTATTATTTTCTGGTAACTGATTTATATTCAAAAACGTATATCTGAGGTCAAAGGTTATCGAGGTTTTCGTGACATTTTGTCAAAAAAAATTGTATCCCCTAGTTATCCCTTTGTACAAAAAATCAGACCTCCACCTCTATTGTCTTTCCCTAAATTAGATGTGTGCATAATTAATGAGGTACAGGACGTGGCGTCATAAGGTCGCAAATCATACAAATATGAAGGGTTTAGCATTTTTGACTTCTGAGTTATGGATCATCAAGGTCATGTGATATTTTGTCCAAAAAATGTTATCCTATAGTTATCCATATACCAAAAATCAGACCGCCAGCTCTATTAGCTTGCCCAGAATTAGATATATGCATAATTAATGAGGTTCAGAATGTTGCTTCATAAGATCTCCCATCATACAAAATATGAAGGTGTAGCCCTTTTAGTTACTGAGTTATGGGCAAATATGCATACATGAGATCAAAGGTCATCGAGGTCACCTGACATTTTCCAAAAAAAAAGTTTCTCACGTGATATTTTGTCAAAAAATTGTATCCCATAGTAATCCCTATATACCGAAAACCAGACGTATTGCTCTATTTCCAAGCCCAGAATTAGGTTTGCGCATACTTAAGATATGATACAGGAAGAGATACAGGAAGTACTCGGTCATCTGACATTTGGTCAACATACATCGTTCCTATACTTATCCCTGTATACAAAAAATGGACCTCTAGCTGAATTTTGATGCCCAGATTTGGATATGTACATAATTTATTAGGCACAGAATGGTCCGAGGTCAAAGGTCAAGTGCAACAACGATATCAAGGTTTTTAATGTGGTCCTATATCTTACATTGTTCAATAGACACCTGTCCTCTCAGATTCTTACAAAGCCCCGAATCAGCTATTGATCAGCTGCTCAGATATGGGGAAGGTCACAGAAGAGTAATGCTTTAAAAAATCTTCTTCTCTAAATTGGCATGGCCTGTGACCTTGAATTTTTGCATAGAGGAGCATGGCTATATGGTCTACAACATTACCATACAGAATTTTGATTGAGTAATATTTATACAAATGAGATGGATTTGAAAATTTCAAATGGGAATAGCAGCTGGGTCATGTGACCAGTTGATCAGAAAAGAATCAGGAATTTTTTATGCCCTTCTTATGAAATGCAGGTTTCATAATGATAAATATACTTTGCAAAACAGACTGTTAATTTGCCAACATCAAGATATGAATGACATATATAGAAAAGTTCCGCGTCCCTAAGGGCGCACTGAAAAAGAACTAAGCATCAATATATGTATATCTCTGATATATGTCTAATATATTAAAGTCCCGCACCCGAAATGTGCGCTATAATGTATATGTCCCTTTATTAAAGTTACGCCCCGAAGGAGGCTCCGAAAATGCAACTGAATGATGAAATACGTGGCTTGCATTCAGTCTTTGGAACAATGAAAATCTATGAAGTTAGGGGGCCTTTTATATACAAACAATGGCTTTAGTCACAGAGGTCTTGACCCAGAACAGTACTTTAATCACGTGATTTTGAAAAACTACAGATACTCCATGCCAAATATGGAAGTTGCACTGCCTTGCAAACACAAACGACGAATTGTTTAGGTCAAGTGAGAGACTTAGTTTCTGGTTCCTGTTTCGTGTGCCGACGTTTATGCTACGAGGTACGCCGTAACACTCGAAATTTCGACCCCGACTATTCGTTTTGACAAAATAAACACGAAAAATTGAAAATCAGCACCAGAATTTGCTTTACGGAGGAAAGGGCCCGTGCATAAATAAATCAATATTTAAGAGAATAAAAGTTGCTGACTTGATTTAGTAGGCACCCAGTAACTTCCCCATTCTATTTTTATAGTCAACTCAGAAACACACCTGTGGCCCCTAGAGTTTCTGAGATATATCTATTTTGCATGATAAATGAGACATGCAAAAATGTCCCCTTCATCACTAAAATGTCTAGATTTCAAAAAACAACATGGTGAACGACCTTGAAATACGGTTTATAGCATTTATGCGGTATGGTCCAAAAATGGTAACATTTTATGCAAATTATTTGGAATGCAAAATTTTGACACAATAGGCAGTCAAGTCACATGACTGATTAAAATATACAAAGGGTCAGGAGCACAAGTATTCACTAGATACAATAAGCCCTGCAAGTTTAAACAGGTTTGGCGCAACGGTTTTGGAAATCTAGCTTTGCAAAAAAATTAGGGAAGAGAAAGAGGCAAGGACGTGAGTAAATACAAGAGAAGCCCCGCCCGCAAAGGACTTTGGCCCAAAACTAAACGTACAAATTGCATGGCAATATATCAAATATTTACAATCGTCCATTTGGTCAATAGCATATTTCAAACGAGAACGCCTTGAGATACTCACCCCAGGCGAAAGGAAACGGTTACCGCTGTTCAATAGTTGAATGCTGTGTTCGTGCGTTTTAATGCAGATCAAAATCAAATGTTCTCGATTGTAGAATAAATGACACATCTTTGACACGCAGTTTTCCCTCATAAAGATATCAGACCTTCTCAAAATTATAACTTGAAATGTTGCCCTCGAACGAGGTCGCAAGGTGAAATATGTTAGTGTGCATGTAGTGCAGCGCTTGTGTGTGTCTGTGTGCGGGCGCATATCGGTGCGTGTGTGTGTCATTGTTTAGAAAGATACTGAATAGGTAGTAACGAAATTAATAAATACAAACCTACTCAACCATCATTTACACGTGTCAGACTAATTGCACATTTTCTTGGTGCAACATTGTGTGGATAGGTCATACTGTTATGTCAAACTCTCTTGCTGTAATTGCAAAATGAAAGCAGAAGTACCGCGAATAAAGCAAAGGAAATGTTTTCTGATAACATGACACATTCGCGGACACTTCTCCTTTCTATTTATATCAGTGATTCAGGAGCACCATGGTATGATACGTGGTGGATAATTTTGGCCTTCTTACAAAAGCCCAAATTTCATGAACAGGTCCGACTACACAACTTGCGATGAGCAGGTTAAGTAATTTTCAAGTTTTTAATATTGAATATTCGTTCAAAAAATGGGTCTCGATAATATTAACGAACGGAATTGCCCTCGGTTTTTCTCATTATGGAAACGGCATACAATGACTTTTAAGTTATTCGAAACATATATATAAATTGAATTTCCAATTAAACATGTCGACGCCGTACGGCAGCAATGATAAAATACACCTCTCCACACCTTAAATAACAAGTATTCAACGTTCATGAAGTGGCCGGATATAAAGATTATAGAGAGCCCAGTCATAGCCATCTCTGTTTTCTAAATTCCTAGCCTTTTTAGGTTTTATCAAGTCCCTATTCCACAGCCATGCACCACAAGAGAATTGTACGACTCCTCAGGATAATGGTTTGGCACAAGGGTACTAGTATGCAAGTTTGAAATGACGGCAGCTCAAATATTGAGAACGAAAGATTTTGAAACACCTGCTAACATTTCTTGGCTACTACCGTCAATGGTATACTAAGGCATTACGTCATAGGATATTTTGTTACGCCACATATTTTTGTAAATTAAATTGCGAAGGAAATTGATACACAGTTGATAACAAAATAAAGTGATATGCTCACCGTTATATAAATGATATTTGGCCTGTCTGCGGTATGCCTTTCCAGCCCGTGAGAACAAATAAAGCCTGAATTGCTTACTGTCAGCTTAACAGTCGCCTACCAGCTGTGTGAACTGCTTGAATTCAGAGCCGAAAATTCACTTGGCTCAGAGAGACCAAACGAAACCATATAAGGACTCAATAAAGGAGTAACATTAAATAGTGACAGCTTGCTCTATTGGCTACACCAGCTGCGCATACGACCTTTTTTTCCGCCTATGAAAACGGGCGTTTCAAACGGGAAAATGAAAGGGAATATACCAACCTTACCAAAGACGTAGGAACTTCTAGAAGTCAAAGTGTTAAATGGAAAATTCGAATGCTTGTAAATTAATAAGCACTGATTTCAAGCTAGAAATCTGAAACTAGTAAATTTACAAATCTATAAAATTGCGGAAAAGAACTCAATTGTGGGAGAAATCTTTTTACGTGATAGTGTATTTACCGTTCAGCAATGCAAGGTTTTTGGACTGCATCACATGCCATTTATAACAATGTTGGTATTCTTGATTGACGCATGACCAAAACGTCGTGTTGTTTACACTATTGCCATACAAAGTTGCAAAGTTTAGAAATGCGATTGTGTAAATTCAATAGAGTTCCTCGGCCCATCGTACAGAGTATTTATAATGAGTATAATCGTAAGTGATGGTCAGTGAACTTATATCCTGAACATCAGCATATAATAGTACAGAAACACATGAAGAAAAGAGAATATTCAATTTAACAAGAGAGGATGACAGTGGTATTAAAATATTCTAATGCGATGAAATTACATTCAACCAGGACCTGAACAGTACGATCTCTAAGTTTAAAAGCTGACCGAAAATGTACTTAGAAAATTGATATGTACGGATTTCGAGATGAAACCCCATGAAGTTAGGGGCCTTTATACACGAAGAACGGATTTTGTCACGGAGGTCTTGAGCAAGAACAATATTTCAATCACTTGATTTTGAAAAGTTAAAGATACTTCATGGCAAATATTGATATTGTACTGCCTTGCAAACGCAAATGAAGCATTGTTTAGGTCAGGCGACAGACCTGGTCACTCACTTCATAGTTTCGTGTGTCGACGTTTATGCTACGGGTACGCCGTAACACTCGAAGTTTAGAACCCGAGTATTCATTTTGACAAAATAAACAGGTAAAATTGAAAATCACCAGCAGAATTTGCTTTTACGGAGAAAAAGGTCTTTGCATAAATAAATAAAATTAATAGAATAAAAGTTGTTGACTTGATTTAGTAGGTAGCCCAGTTACGTCGAAATTCAAATTTTACAGTAAGCTCAGAAACGAACCTGTAGCCCCTAGAGTTACTGAGATATATTGATTTTGCATGATTAATGAGATAAGGAAAAATATCAATTTACCTCTAAAATGTCTGCTTTTCAAAATAAAACGCGTTGAAAGACATTGAAATATTTAGCATCTGTGTAGTACGGTCCAAAAAGTCTGTCAACAGATTTTTGGAATAATTACGTTTTATGTAAATTAGTTGGAAAATAAAATTTTGATATAATACGGCAGTCAATTCACTTGACTGATTGATATATAAAAAGGGTCAGGTGGACAAGTATTCAGTAGATCCAACATGCCCTGCAAGTTTAAAAAGGGTTGGCGCAATGGTTATGGAAATCTAGCTTTGCAAAGACTTTAGGGTAGAGGAAGAGGGAGAGGCAAGAATGCGAGTAAATACAAGCCCAGCCTGCATAGGACTTTGGCCCTAAACTTACAAATTGCAAGACAAATATTTTCATTCGTCCATTTCGACAATAGCATCTTTCAAGGAGAACACCTTGAGATACTCAATCGAGGCGAAAGCAAACAGTTACCGCTATTGAATGGGCGTTTAGTGCGTTTTTAATGCAGATCAAAATTAAATGTTCTCGATAGTAGAATAAATGATACATCTTCAGTGTCCTGTAAAATACCCCAAGGTAATAGTCATTTAGAAAAACTAGATTGCAGTTTTTTTCTCATAAAGATATCAGACCTTGTGAAAATTTTCAGTAACGTGCATAAGGCGATATTTTGCCCACCAACGAGGTCGTGGGGTGAAATGTGTAAGAGTGCATGTAGTGTGTGTGTGTGTGTGTGTGAGCGTGTGGGTGTGTCTCTTTTTTAGAAATCTACTGAATAGGTAGTAACAAAATTAATAAACAGGCAAATATTCAACCGTTTTTTTACATGCGCAGACTAATTGCACTATTATTTTCTTGGTGCAACATTTTGAGGAGAGGTCATACTGTTAGTTGAACTCTTTTCACTTGCTGTAATTGCAAAATGAAAGCAGAAGTACCGCGAACAAAGCAAAGGAAATGTTTTCTGATAACATGACACATTCGCGTACACTTCTCCTTTCTATTTATATCAGTGATTCAGAGGCACCACGGTATGATACGTGGTGGAGACGTTTGGCCTTCGTACAAACGCCCAACTTTTTATGGACAGGTCCGACTACACAACTTGCGATGAGCAGGCTTAGTAAATTTCAGGTTCTAATATTAAATATTCGTTCAAAAAATGGGGCGTTGAGAATATTAGAGTGCGGAATCGCCTTCGGTTGTTCTCAAAATGCTAAAAACGATGTTTGGAAATGACACCCAATGACTTGGAAGTTATTCGAGACAATATTAAAAATTGTGTTTCCAATTGAACATGTCAAAACCGTACGGCTGCAATGATGAAATACACCTTTTCACACCATAATTAACAGGTATTCAACGTTCATGAACAGTAGTTGGACACAAAAATTATGGAGAGCCACATCATTGCTACCTCTGTTTTTTTAGATAATTAATAATTATATATACTCAGAGATATGTAAATGATATTTGTCTTATCTGTAGAATGCCTTTCCGGTCCCGCGAGAACAAACGAAACCTGTATTGCTTACTGTCAACTAAACAGTCACTAACCAACTGTGTGAACTGCTTCTATTCAGGGCCATAAACTCACATAGCTCAGATAGACCAAACAAAACCATAAAAGGATTTAATAAAAGAGTAGAGGATAATCATTACGGGAAAGCTCCATTAACTTAGGAATATACTACTTCCCTACTTAGTTATCAGGGGATTAGTTTCACAGACCTGCCTTTCCTACAATGGCACCAGCTGGATAAGATAACGGAACAATGGAACATTAACACCTTTGGGGTTAAAAGTTTCCTGTTTGTCACCCGAGTTGGTCAGACAAGGACCCGGGTTTCAGGTACCATGCAAATTAATGCAGTCTTTCCCTAATGAGTGAAAGCTTGCACTGTTGCTCTGTTGGCTACAGCAACGACGTATGCGACCCTTTTGTCCGCCTATGAAAACGAGCGTTTCAAACGGGAAATAAAAGGGAATATACCAACTTTACCAAAGACGTAGGAACTTCTAGGAGTCAACGTGTTAAATCGAAAATTCGGATGCTTGTAAATTAATTAGCACTGATTTCAAGCTAGAAATCTGACAGCACAAATTTATACCTCTGACTCAGAATATTCAAGTATCTTTCAGGTTCGAGTACAGAGTTGGAGTTATAATAAAGTGTTAATTTTGGAAGGTTTGTAATCTTCTGAAGCCATTCATGTCGGTAACAATCCCTGATCCTCTGCGTAAATATATTGAAAAAAATCTGGATTTCCAACTTGTTGTTCAATTCAGGCAATACTAAAAATCATTTCTAAAAAGTATTTTTTAAAATTTAGGTTGCCCATGTTTATCTACCGGCATGGTCTTAAATCTTTAACACTTGATAACATGCTTTAGCGTATCTATTTTTCGATACGAAGTTACTTCAACGAAAATGTTATACAACATTTGAAGTAAATGCAATACAAAGGCAGTCTGTCACACTCACCAAGTACAGCCAAGTACAGCTTCATTTTTGGCACGACAATTTATGCCTATTTTAAATCTACAAAATTTCAATTGAACTCGCTCTATACTTTCTTAATAGACAAAACCCTAAATTTCGCTACCGTAACAGATAGCGTGTACAATAGCAGAGTCAAATACTAGTATTTTAAAAGCAATGTAAATTCCACCTGACTGTTTATTATCCATGCAACTTGAAAGTCATTAATAAAAGACAGTGTAACAAAAAGGGGCTAAGCATACAGCCTCGTCAAGTGCCAATATCATAATTGAAATTGTCTCTAAGACTGTCCTTGCAATGAATACATGATTTTCGTTGGGAGTATGTAGAATGTAAAATTTGTAAAATATTGCAGTGAATATATCATGATGGAAACGGTCGCACGCCTTTGCAAAATCCATAAAAATGACATAAAAGCGTCCGCCTCTTACTGACAGGTATTCTGAACTAAAGATTGCAAAATAAAATATTTAGTCGACAGTACTATATCCTTGGCGAAAGCAGCTTTTACCTCTGTAATAATACTACTTTCGGATGCCCATTTACCAGACGAGAATTCGATTTGCCGACACACGGGCGGTAATGTTACACCTATGTAATTGTTTACATCCTTCGTTGAACCATCCTTATGTAGAGGTCATATCATTCCCTTACTCAAGTCTAAAGGGTATTCACCACAACTCAAAATTGCATTACACAAATGGCAAACTTATGGGGCCACGATATCGACAGTATATTTTGAAACCTCAACAACAAAGCTATCCGGACCGGGAGCATATTGTTTAGACACCTTCTAATTGACTGCTAAAGTTCATATACATAAATTGCACGGTTAAAATCCTGCAGGTCGTTCTCCTGACACACCAAGCGTTCACGATCATGCGACTCTGAATCTCCTTATATACTGTCATAAGCAGCAGGTTGTTGAAATAGTCAAACGATGTAGAAAGTGATGTACTGGTGTGATTCCATACATTAAAAGTACACGTAACTTTTTAATGACTGTCCAAAACCTCGTTCAGTCATTTCCTAACTCAATCAACCTTTGCCTCTGGTCCCTTTGATATAAGTAGGACGAAAACTGGCTTTATAGGAGATTAACAAAAAATAACTCAAACAAATATGTGTTTCCATAGCAAACATGACATTGATCAAATTACAATAATTCGGTCATGTACACAACCTGCTAATTTGTCAAGCTGCCACGTTGAGCTAAAATACGTCAGCATAAGTGTCATCTACCAGAACGTGCCACAATGTACTAAATACATTTGCATTATATATTTCATTCATATTGAATCCTATAAAAGCCCACTTCATCCGTTCTGTTGAAAACATCGTTTCAATCACCAGTGTACTCTCTGAAAGACAGATTTGTTAGATAACATTGAAGTAATATGAAAGAAACAAACAGTGATAGATTGAGTCATGCAATTATTGTATGTTATGGGCTGAATTAACTGAACTCTCGGGTTACGACAGACAATGGGATCTAGCCAGGTCGACACGTCAGCCTTCATAAGGCAGCGTTCAGTTATTACAGCCCGGGTGGGCCGGCAAAATCTAGAGGAGATTCACCTTAATTTTAAAACTGCAAAGGGGGTCATTTTCAAACAGCTCAGAGGGAGGTCACTTAAGTTTCATAAGTATCTGTCCGGTCAAAAGGCAGTTTCAGAGTTCAGAAATATTCTGGGAGATAAAAATGATTCACTACATTATTTCATTCTCTAAATATATTTAACTGTAAATCTGAACAAAAGTATAATTATCTGTCACATGAACATCTTGACTTGGCAACTCTTAGGCTTGTCTTATTGTAAATCGAGCTCACTGAGGGCAATGAACAATTCCTATTACTTACATATTAGAGATATAGCAAGTTTTGTCAGGGAAATAATTTAACAGTTACCTGTAGACTACTAGTACCATGAAAAGTGAAATTATACTTTTAGGTGAAATTCCAATATCATAATTGTTGTCAACATCTGAACTTTCAAATACCCTATTTGAATCAAGTACATTCTATCAATTTTCATTAACTTATGAAAGCACAAATTAATTTAGTTTAGGATTAAAAAAAATATTCATTGTTTTCTCATAGACTCCAATGTATAGTGAATCAACTTTTCGGTGAAATTCCAAACTCAAATTTCTTGCACAAATATCAATCTTTAACCATCCTAGTCTAACTACGTACTTTAAAATGAATGATCAAACGTCTATAAATTCAGAGATTTAGCTAGGTTTGTATTGGAAAAGAATTATTTTATAGTTTTCTGATAGACTACCATGTATAGTGAATCAACATTTTGGTGAAATTCTAAAATCCGATTTCTGGCGAACGGCTTTATTTGTTACCACCCCCCTAATATTAATAATCGAGAGTACATAAATACACAGGTTTACCTATTTTTGTATTGGAAAAAAATATTTATAGTTTCTTCATAGACTACCATGTACAGTGAATCTACATTACTTTGAAAATCCAAAATCAAATTTCTGGCGAATATATCCATTTGTCACCGCTTTAGTCTAATCAAGTACATTAATATTAATATACGAGAGTACATAAATACACAGGTTTACCTATTTTTGTATTGGAAAAAAATATTCAGAGTTTCCTCATGGACTCCCAGTGGAGTGTGGATGAACATTTCAGTGAAGTTCTAATTTTACACATAATATGCCATTCCATCCTATTCTAATCAAGTACAATTATGTTGATTATTCAACCTCTGTATATGCACAAGTATATCAAGGTTTGGGGAAAAATATTCACAATTGGGAAAAATAGATTCACAATTTTATCATGGACTCCCATGAATAGTACACACACGCTTGCACAAAAATATTGCGATCCATCTTTAATTTCTGTCCAATCCCTTTGAGGGGTAATTTCAAAATTATAGCAAGTCAGAAGGGGAAATTTCAACATCAACACCTTGTTAGTTTGCAAGAGGGGTCATTTGAAAAAACTGAGAATCTATTTTTCTATTGCCTGATAGAATATTTTCTAATAAGGTCAGGGTGGCGGCTGGTGTAGCCTTTTCTTTAAATTTTGAAGATGGAAATTATTGTAGTTATGATAAGAGAATGTTTAACGACACCAATGCCTTAACAGAAGCCTTCCCATTTTTGAATGAACGCCAGCAAGTGGGTCGGATAACTAAACAGACAGATTGTAGAACTTACAAAATAAGCAATCGACAAATACATAAAAAAGATGTATATCACTGATAAGTCAACAAAGATAATATGCATTTGAATGCTAAGATTAAGAATGGGAAGCTGTATAATGACTATATTAGGCAAAAGAAAGAATAAGGATTTAAATAAAAACGGGAGGTTCTGACTTTGTAACAAAATATTAAGCGGTAGCAGCTCTTGCGCCAGCGCAGAACCCAATTATACATATGTGAGTTCTACATTACGTTTTGAAAATATTTTAAAATTGAGAGTGCTAGTTGTTTGGCTGACACCTCATGACATGGTGAATGCTGAGATGAACTGACACACTTACAGCATGACTCTAGCAATAAGGAGGAGAAAGGAGATATTAGAATTAGAACTGATTAGTTGAATAATCTGAATCCTGACTATATAGCTTTTGTTGATGAATTAGAGATGGCGAATATGTGCCTTAATGAGCTTTACAATGAAAGACAAAAATATTAAGTCCAAACAGCCACAACTTCTAACGCCCGAACTCAGAACGAGACTATCCAAATTTAATAATCGATATGTTAAGAGCATTATGGCCAATAAGACTGGCGCAGACTACGATCCAGAATTGTCACTGAAACTAGAATTGCACTCCTTACTGCCATTGGAATGAACGCCCTGTTTGTAACTGAGGGTGGCTAACATAGCGGCGACTCACCAAATCAGCCAAGCGGCAGCCCAACAGGATTATACACAAAGCTAGGGAAATTGTCCAATAGTTTGGTGAATGGTTAAAAGTCATAGCTTCAATACCGGACTTTATGGAATTTCTTCTCAGTGTTCTACTAAAAACGGGGTGATGGTCAGGTTTGTTGGTGAACAGCTATGGATATTCCTGACTGGCTTAACATAAGTCATAGTAAACCAGACATGAACTGAAAATGCTCACGTGTTTAATTATATTGCAGTTATGTGAAAATTTGAACCTTTGCCACATGTTTGCAACTTTATTGAAAGTGTTATGATCAACATAATAAAAATATTCGATGCAGATTAACTTCAGTCGAGTCAATTCAGATATATCCCTAATTAGTGAATTTCATTTAGTACCGCTATGTTAATAAGGAATTTGCTGAAGTGAAATTGCTTAATGATTTTCAATAATGTTATATCATAGCATAGTATCTTCAATGTACAAAGCAAGTTTCATCAATTTTGGTCAAGTCAATTCAGATATATATTTCTAATTATGAAAGTTTATTAAAATATGCTAATGAGTATTTGGCTGAAGTAAAATTGCTTAACGACTTTCAAATATATTATATCATAGTATCTTTAATGCACATAGCAAGTTCCATCAATTTTGGTCAAGTCAATTCAAATAAATAGCCCTAATTTCAAAAGTTCATTAAATATGCAAATTAAGAGTTTGATGAAATGAAAATGCTTAATGACTTTCAATAATGTTAAATCATAGTATCTTCAATATACATACCAAGTTTTGTCAATTTTGATCAAGTAGAATCAGATATATATCCCTAAAAAAGAAAGTTCATTAAATATGCAAATTATCCATTATCTTTTATGTCATCCCTTAATATCTTTCACAGCGGATATATCTTGATGTGATACACATTTGTAGCGAATCTCATCATTCAAATGAGCCCTTAATTAACTTGACTCCTTTCAATGTTTCATAGCACAATTAAATATTTATCAGATTAATATCTGTAGCATGTATCACAAAATTTGGTGCCGTAATTTCAGAGTTATATACCTAATTATAAAGTTCATTAAATATGCAAATGAACCCTTAATTAACTTCACACAACTAAATGCTTTACAACAAAGTAAGATATCTGTTGGATCAGTATATGCAACAGTTTTTAACACATTTGATTCAGTTATTTCTGAGTAATATGACTAATTATCAAAGTTCATGAAATATGCAAATGAACTATTTATTAACTTGACACTGCTCAATGCTTCTCAGTACAATTGGATATTTATCAGATCTACATCTTTTGCAAGTTTCATTAAATTCAATGCTGTAATTTTGGAGTAATATCACTAATTACAAAGTTAATTAAATATGCAAATGAACTCTTAATTTACTCCACACAACTAAATGCTTTACACCACAATTAGATATCTGTCGGATCAGTATCTGCAGCAGATTTCATCACATTTGGTGCAGTTATTTTGGAGTTATATGACTAATTACAAAACTTCATAAAATATGCAAATGAGCTATTTGTTAACTTGACACTGCCAAATGCTTCTCAGTACAATTAGATATTTATCAGATCAATATCTGTACCCGATTTCACTGACTTGGGTGCCGTAATTTCAGAGTTATATACCCAATTACAAAGTTCATTATATATGCAAATGAACCCTTAATTAACTTCACACTACTAAATGCTTTACACCACAGTTAAATATCACTCGGATCTGTATCTGCAGCAGATTTCATCACCTATGGTGCAGATATATCGGAGTTACATGACTAATTACAAAACTTCATGAGCAAATGAGCTATTTATTAAATTTACACTGCCAAATGCTTCTAAGTATAATTAGATATATATCAGATCAATATTTGTTGCAAGTATCATCAAGTTTGGTGCAGGAATTTCAGAGTTATGGCACTAATAACAAAAGTTCATTAAATATGCAAATGAGCAGATAATTGACATGACACTCACAGTATCATGATAATGTTCTGAGATTGTCATCTGTGAAAAGTTTCATGAAATTTTGTGCAGTATTTCTTGATATATATCTACACTGTCATTACCGTCTCCATAGGGAAACCATTGTACGGAAAAAAACGATATTGCATAACTTCATTAATATGCAAGCCACACCAACCAAAATCTTATCAGTTCTTGCAAGTGGCATATGGTACCTGTCTGCCAAATCAGACTTGAATCCGTCTAGGCGTTTTTGAGTTATCGTGTAAACAGACAGACAGACACACACACACACTAACACACACACACACACACACATGGACAGACAGACAGACATCGCTATGACATTAGCCCACGTGTTCACACACGTGAGCTAATAAAACTGATATATGCAGAAGGTCCGCTTCATAGTCACGTTTGTTGAAAAGAATGTGGCATGGTTTCTTTCAAAAATAGACCTCTTTGGTTTCTCTATCGAATTGGAATAGTGTAACCTCTGGCGAGTGAATGATAATATTGGTCGGAGGCTTAAAGATGACAGCCTATATCATAACATATTAGCGTTATCAAGATATATCAAAAGACCAACTTCTTCAGCCATCTAGAATTCATAGGATTTTCCGATGCAAATTATAATGTCTTGGAGGATGATTTACTTTTTGAGGTATGCAGGATTAAGTATGCTATTAGACTGACCCATCCACTCATCAAAGGACATGGGGTACCTATCAACTGGCGCTCAAGCTAGGCAACCACATCAAATGGGAATTATTCTTTCGCCCGTCTTACTGTCAGTGGAAATCTTACTACAGCAGATACAAATTAACAAATATTCGGATTGAGTATGAAACAATTAAGGATGATGTCATTGCAAGGGATACGGCTGGGTATTATAACAACGGCAAGAGCTTTCTGTTTGAACATTTTAACCACTTTAGAACAAAGCCATTGGATACAATTATCGATGAAAATACTAATGTACTGTGTCATAGCATGAGAGGTATATTAGGGATGGACATAAATTACAGAGGGGTGGTCCGGTGTTTTTCAAAAACCGCTGCATCAAAAAAGTGGTCCTTCAAAAGTTCATGCCCAAAAATATATGACCCTCCCCTTATCCGTGCATGAAAATAAGTGACCCTCCTCTGGTACTCAATACCCCAACATACCTGCAATGTGTTCAAGTCCCCCTTCTGAATTGCTATACTTTTGAAGTCGCCCTCCCAAAAGGAAGGCAAAATGTGGCCAATATAAAGCTTTGTCCAAAAATATCAAATCATACGTGTGTGATAATTCATGTAAATATACTTTGCTTGAAGTGGCAGGTAAAAAGTGCATGCGTTTACAAAAACTGTAATTTTTAGATTTCATCATACATGGTAGTCGACTATAAGAAAACTATGAACGTGTATTTTCCAATATAAAACTTGCAATATCTGTTCATCTATAGATGTTTAATAACTGATATATATATTATGAGGTTATCTCTCGATATCACCTCTTGGTGGGGTCGTATTGCTGCGAGTGCGGTTGTGGGCCGCATCACACGAGTCGAAGACGAGTGTGATGCGGCCCACAACCGCACGAGCAGCAATACGACCCCACCAAGAGGTGATATCGAGGGATAACCTCTTTATCATATACCTATGCCCACGTTATTGAATGAATAAATCTCGTATATTAAAATATGATACGTTTCACTGTGGTTTTTCTTGATGGACTACATTTGTTTGCGTCATCTCGCTCAGGCGGATTGATATACTAGCGTCTGACGTAATCAATCAGCTGGCTCATTGACAATTATTTTACGGTTGAGCGGAGAAATGCTTGAACTCTGTCACCAAACATGTAGGATATCTACCGAAGTTTCCTTCACAGAGAAAATGAAGCATCTTAGATGGTTTATTCACTACACAGACACTGCATCGATGTAAGTTCAAACTTTCTTTAATAACTACGAAACTCGGGCTGAACAGCTCACGAATTAATTACTACATCGGGAGCGACATTGTTGACAATGATATATCCTCCACATACGCATGCAATCGGAAAACTTTTGTTAAAATTTCAATTAAAATCGGATGGACAATTTTAACAAAATCACGAATAAAATGTTTTTAAACTGATATTTGATCTGGAAGAGTCATTAAATTGGCGAGAAAAAAACAAACACGGCAATTTCAAATTCAACTTCAGTGAAACACAACAGTCACATGTTTGAGTCCAGCGTGTGAAATCTCATGAATACGTGCACGAACGAAATTGGAAAAATCTGGTTTCGGAAGATCAACAGTCCTGGGAGTTGTCAGAACTCGAAGAATCGTATATCACGGCCCTACGACGTTTGCGTGGTGGAGACTTGAACGGGGACGTGGAAACATTAATGGTGAATAAACCGCCGTAAATAACCGCCCCGCTGAATATACCCGCTGTGGCTGCTGCCTGGGTTGGTACGTGCTTTCGTTGATGGTCTTGTGAAACTGAAATGGTGGATTTGCTTGTCTTGCCTCCGTCACATTTCCGATGATGGAACCATTGCTGTTTCTTTTCCTGTTACTGTTGGATAGTATGTTGGACATCTCATTTTGTTGCTCGAGCGACGCTACGGCGTAGTTGTTTATGCTCTGAACGTTACGGTGTCCAGACAACTGCTGCACTTGAGTTGGGGGAATCCCGGCGGTGGAGCAAATTTGTTATGGCCGTTTTCCGCATGCTGTGATTAGTTTTCTTCCCGGAGATTCCCGCTTTATTACACATCGTTTTGACAACATTAGCCAACTTGTTTTGACCCATTGGATTTTTCTTGTACCAAATATGAGTCGTGGGGGTGTAATTGATACTGAGATAAAACGGACTGTCCGGAGTGTTCATTTCTTGGGGACGACGGCTAGCGAATTGACGATAAGTCTCGACCGGGCAGCTGTTCATGGCGTTGGGTGTCGCAAATATCTTGGGGTTAAACGGTCGTGTTGAACTTCCTGCTTGCCCCCATCGCGTTTTTGTTTCCCGCTCGTTGAATTCGAGATATTCTAGGCCGCCGGCGGTTTTCTTCAGCATTATATCACCCCATTTCAGCTGACGATTTTCTTGCCCGCCGCGGAAACCAAGCATTTTGGTGTTGTTAGTCCACACTGCATTGAAGAGAGCTTCAGGGGTTGATCGGCCGATAACTTCCTTGTCAACGAGAATTTTCTCTTCTTCCTCAGTCAGTCTGTCGGTTGCGTTTGGTTTGTTTCCCATTCCGTGCTTTTTAAGTTCTACTCTTTTGGCTGCGAGGCATTTTCGCGACTTCTCGAACAACTTATCGCGTATGATGGAAAACCCGTAGCCGCTGTCTTGTAAAAACCGATCGATACCTCTTTGATAGTTGGTAAGTGTATCAGGCTCATAGTCGCTGCCGTCCTTCTGGCGAGTTCCTAAAAAAAACGCTGCCAGATAGTCGTCAAGCTCAGCAGGAGGGATGTCACATATTCGGCGGGTTTCGTTTAGCCTCATAGCATTCAACCATAGCTGAAACTGTTTGGTAGCCGTGTTGGTGTTTCGCACGGTATTTTTCTTTTTTGTAGACTGACGAACTCCTCCCGGTCACTCTCAGTAAACTCTACATACCGTTGATGTTGTTGTTCGGGTTGGGGTGGTAAATTGTCAAAAACTTCTTCCGCAGCTAACAAATCTGACAGACTGAAAAGCTCCTGCAGGTTTTCGCTGACAGACATGGTGGAATGGCAAGGTTGTTGTTATAGTGACCGTCTTATACCGGTGTCTCATGAAAATCACAAAATATTTCAGATGATGAAAATTGTGTAAAATGAAGTTCATTTTACTTCCAAATCGGTACGGTACATGCAAGTGTTGTGTTTGGTATTATTTTTCATAACGCATTTACCATGAATACATGAAATTTTTGAAAGTTGTGCTTTTGAATTTGCCGGTCCTCCGACATGTCCGATAGCACTTTTTGCTTGTCGTCTGCACGTCTATGCTTAGCAGCACGGACGGAACAGCTGATCGGTCATCGATCTGTCAGTGCCCGTACGGTGTGATGCTCTGCTCTTTAGTAGCAGGTTAATCCGATATCGACACATGTGTTTTACTTAGTTAACCCGCATTTCCCTATGCTTCAAACCCTGACACTTTTGGAGATCGGACACGAAATCGTAGTCAAAGTCAAAATCATAGACGGGCACCATGGTTTGTTTTGATTAGGGCACCACCATGTAAGTAGTCCGGTATGCAAATCAACAGGCCGTATCAGGCTTTGTTATGTAAATCAACAGGTCGTATCACTTTTTCATATGCAAATATTCAATTGAACGAAAGAAAGACGCGCTGATCATTCCTTTCATATGCAAATCAACAAGGCGTATCACTTCATTGACATGCAAATCAACATGATAAATCATATCACTGAACTCAGTACAGACACGATACAGGGCATAGGTATATGATAAATATATCATATATACTTGATTAGCATGGGTTGTTTACAAGTGCACATGTGAACAAGATATTTGATTTTGGAATTTCGCTCTAAATGTTGATCCACTATACATGACAAAACTGTAAAAAAAAATTCACAATTAAAAATATGCACTATTTGTGCATTTATGAACCTAAATAATTGACATAATTGTACTGATTAGAAGAGGTACGTGCATCTGTGTACAAGAACTTTATTTTTGGAATTTCGCATAAAATGTTGATCCATTATACATTATAGTCTATAACGAAACTGTGAATATTTTTTCAAATACAAAACTTGGCAAATCTGTGTATTTATGTATGCTTGATTACTGATTTTTATGTTCTTGAGTAAAGAGGCACTCCCACTTGGTAACATTTTTCAAATACATTTTTTATTGCCAACGGTCGATATTTGACGTGGCGACTGCGAGCGGATCGCGAGATATCGATGAAAACATGTCATTTCCCGATCGTATTTTTCACATCCGGAAGTTTTACGATCGTTATTGATTATGACCCGAAATCCCCCGAAGGTTTGTTGTTGTCCTGATTGACGATATTCTAGGGAGTCTATAATAAGTTCGAACGACGCAATTTATTTAACCCCCCCCCCTTGCGAAGACTTTATATACAGCATTATGCCTTTACCTCAGGTAAATTCGATGAAAATAGAGTTTGCCGTCTATTTTCGTCATGTTTTTCAATCTGTTCAAAAGATTTGTGTATGGGCATGTTGCGATTTCAGTGTGCAACAATATGAACCCAATGTTGACTGCAACGACTTATCGACTTCTTCGATCAAGGGTATGGATTTGTAGGAATTTTTTATCATTGAGTTGATCAGATTCCTGCTTTCCTCTGAAATGGTGACCTTCGGATCAAGTTTCGTGGTCGCGACGGGATTACCATGCAGGAAAAGTCCGACAGGTTCTGACAATGGCCGTTGAAAGAGATACTAAACCATTATTCGTTTCCTGGTGCATAATAAATTTGAAAATGCTTTTTTTTAGATCGTCCAAAAATTACTCTGACTAAGGCATATTTACGAATTTGCAGACTTAACATGGTAAGAAGACATGTCAGCCATGTTAACGTTACGGTAAATGTTCTCGCGCTATATTTCCACGGCTGTTAAGTAAAATGTAGTGATTAGCTACTATCCGACATGTTGTATTATTGTTGTATCGGCAGTTTTCTGTTACCGTTGAGTATATATTTTGCTATAATGTCACCGGGAGTTGGCGATGATACATCGACAGCTGCAGACAAGCATCGTATCTACAACATTTACGCCAAGATATAAATAATTCCATTTTCATTGCAGCTAAATTCATATAAAAATGATATTAGTTGCAATAAGTTAAGCCATCTTCCTTCGGTCGCGAAGACTTCTACCAAAATGTAGACAGATATCTCCACACATACCATGCATATTTGTGTGTGATAGGGTGCGGTTTATTCTTTGAAGTCAAGGACCCAACGATAGTTTACTTAGGGAGCATTCATTATTTACGGGGACGGGGGATCGGTGGAATTTGAGCGACAAATGAAACGTAAAAAGCTACCCCCCCCCTCCAAATCATATTTCTAAAATTTTGACCCCTCTCAATTCATCAATTGTAAAATGTGACCCCCCCCCCCTGAAAAAAAATTTCATCAGATTTGATTCATTAACCCTTCGCACCCTGTGGCCCCTGGCTGAAAAAGTTTCCTCACATACTAGAGAATCAACATTTTTGGTGAAATGCCAAAATCAAATTTTTTGCACACACATGAACTTGTAATCGCTCTAGTCTAATCAAGTACACTAATATCAATAATCAAGAGTACATAAATACACAGATTTACCTAGTTTTATATTGGAAATAAATTATTCATACTTTCCATATAGACAAGATAGTGAACCAACATTTCGGTGACATTCCAAAATCAAATTTCTTGCACAAACATCCACTTGTTACCACCCTAGTCTAATCAAGTAAATTAATATCAATAATCAAGCGTACATAAATACACAGATTTAAGGATGTACGATCGGAAAAAGTAAAAGTAATGTCAATTTTTTCAAATAGGGATTTTTGCATACCTACATATGTGAATAGTCCAAAACTGGGAAAAAAACATGGGGTCACCGCGCTTGTTTTTTTAATAAATGACATTAAAAATTCACGGTTTTTCACAAAATCACTAAAAATCAATAAAACAGGTCATCATTTTCATATTTATATCATGATTGCATTTTTCACGTTTACACTGTAAAAGAATAAAGAAATTATAAACCTAAGCTACTTTGAAGATTTTACTTACATTAAAATTGAGTTAAAAAGTCATCATATTTATTTTTTAACCAAAATTGCAACAAATATGCCCCAAATTTTAGGAATGGGAGAGGGTAATTTATTAATTATTGATAGTTTCTACTAATGTCAATTTTCTCAAACTTTGCCAAATAATAGCACTTTTTGTGAATTTTCCAAAACCACATTTTGTTTAGTAGGTCACCGAGCTCGATTTTTCACAATTTTGCAAAAACTAACTAGGATTTACAGGTTCTGGCGATAAACCATGCTCTCCCGGGTTCGTCGCACGAGGGCGCTCTTCAAATGCCGCTGACCTGCCGTGGCTACCCGCAGTGGCCCTGTCCAGGCATGGTCATGATTTAAGCCTACCATTAAACTTTAATGAGAGGGAAATAACAGAACAAAGCAAGACTTTTAGGTTCTTCTACTTTTAGAGTCTATATATTAATACAGCATACAAAAAATCACGTAATATTTATTGCCGTAACGCTTATCGGTGGGGATTAGGTTGACTTCGCTCCATGGGATCCAGGCTAAGTAAGTTTTCACACACTACGTGGAGCCAGGAGCCGAGGCCGTGAACTTGGCGTTTCTCCAATACACGATGACAATCGTAAAGGCAAGCCCGCAACTGACACAAGTGTCAAGATTTTCGGCTAGTTCACTAAAATCGACTATGCGACGGCCATTCTTCCATTCTCCGGTAGGTCTACTAGAGACACTATCATTGGAATTATAACCACGAATAGCAAATCAGACGTCACACTTCTGATTTACGCTGTACAGGCTACGGTCATGTTGCATTTTTTTATCTCTTTGCTGAATTCTCGTACCTTCCAGCATGTTGAGGGCACGCTAAACATTTTCTCGGCGCGATTTTCCTTTTGCTGCAGACGACATTTTGTACAACGCAAAAACGTTCGGAACGTCACAATGCGCGCGTGGTTACTATGGATACACTTCTGCGCGGAAATCGGCGCAGTACGCTTATATTTTTCCGATCGTACATCCTTAACTACATTTGTATTGAAAAAATTATTCATAGTTTCCTCTGACAAGATAGTGAATTAACAATTCGGTGAAATTCCAAAATCAAATTTCTTGCCCACACATGCACTGGTAACTACCCTAGTTATCAAGTACATTAATATCAATAATCAAGAGTCTATAAATACACAGATTAGCTAGTTTTGTATTTAAAAGAAATTATTCATAGCTTCTAATAGATTATGTATGGAGGACCTGTGTATTTTCTATTTTGCCTGGGAGTTCTTGTGTGTTATCACTGTATACCTAGGGAGTCCAAGACGGGAACTTTCCAGAGAGTGTTTTACGTTGCATGCTGCACTGGCACTGGAAGGTTTCAGTGTCAGCGTGTGCTTTTTACGTCAGATGTTTCTCTATTTTGAGTCCTACTCAAGTCAGCAGATATGTAAAGAAACCGGTGAGTGGCAGAGATCGAATTTTATGCGGATCGGACTGTTTATTTAAACCCTACGCCATCCTCTACTTTAGTCGATGGAACGAACATTGCTCACACAAGTGAGAGCGTGCCGTATATTTGCAATATACGCACTGCACGCTAAGATGATAATATCAAAACAGTTGAAAGCTGATCTTTCTGCAGCAAATTGTGTGTTAACTGTGAACTTTATTCCGTTTATGAGTTCAGTCAGATGTCTGAGATTGTCATGAGAACATTATTTATGATTGTTCCACTGAACTTTTGTCGATGCGCGGAGTTAGCAGAGGAAGACTTCAGATTAGTTCGGCATGTCCCGACTGGAAGTAAACAGAGATCTAAGATGGCTGCTCCCGTGGTAGCTGAACTGGACGCTGCTTAGCAGTGAATTGCGTGTGTTGTCGCCGACTTTCATGTGCAAACATTACACGGGACTTATAATTGTGCTCATCATCAAACATTAGTTAAAGTCGCGTGTGAACTATTTGTGTTTCCCAGCCGTGTGCACAAGTCTGAGGTACCCCTGCAGTAACGTTAGATTTTCCATAGAAATTGTTAAGCATTTAGAAAGGGTTTTGAACAGAGTTTTTGTTCTGAAAGTGTGTTCGACTCCTGCCGTCGGGAGGTCAATCAGTACGGTTATTGTTACCATGGAGTAATATTTATAGTTTTGAAGTACGGTTTTACTATTTTATATGTAGACCCCGATATTTGACACAATATAGTAATATACAGAAGTTGTTTGTTACATTATATGACTGTGTGTTGGTTCCTCATTTCATGCCCCATGCTGTGTAGCCCTGCGTACAGGTGTGTGCACGTGTGTTCCCAGCATTATATGGCCTCTACCACAGCCCTGCAATGGTCTTTGAACAGACTTGAGGTCTCTGCGGCCTGGATCTGGACCACAATGAAGACTAAACGGTCTTTTTGGCCGAAATTCTGCTCTATTGGGGCAAAGTCCTTTCCTGCCTACCTTTACCTCCTAACCAATCCCAGAAAAGATGCGACTGACTTCTCCTAACGTCCAAAACCGCTCATTTTCTGAAACATAACATACTCGACAAGTTGTTACCCATGGAGATCCCCATTTTGAATCTCGCTGCAGAGACCCCAGTTATCTCCACAGACCGTACGTTGCAGGGCTGTGGTGGAGGCCGTATACATCAGAAACACACAGACCTGTACTCAAGGCTACATGCTCTGTTGCTGCTCTAGAGAGGTTAACGCCAGTCTCGGACTTGTTGGCCCTGCTAGAGAAATAATTTTGCTGAGCTTCGGTCGGTTATTATTCTGCCGTCTCGAAACATCCGTTACACAAGCAACATTTCGGTGAAATTCCAAAGTCAATTTTGTTTTCCATAACTCAATACAAACTTTTGTAAAATTTGACCCCCCCCCTTCAATCATTGGTTGTAAAATTTGACCCCCCTAAAAAGCGGTTTTGTAAAATTTGCCCCCCCCCCTGATTTCCACCGCCCCCCCTCCCCGTAAATAACGAATGCTCCCTTACGTAATTAAAACAATGCGTAGCTCAACAAATTAAAAATTGGTAGGGCATTTAATTTGATACCTTTGATTCTTTTTAGGCTATTTGTACAAGGGGAAATCGTATTTATAATGGCATCTATATTTCTCTTGTGATTTCTCTTCTAATTAAATTTGCTCTAAACTGCTCTCAACAGATATGAAAAGACACTGGGAACAGTGGCCCTGTAACTTATAATATAGTTTGACACACAAGCCCAACGATATAGAGAAACCAGCAAACGTGTGAGCACCAGTACCCACCGATGCGATGTGCTGATAATAGTCCAATAGTTTATGCAAAGTTGACCAACGGAGAGTATTAAGGTAAACAAATAACTGGTCAACTCTGGGGTTTTTTTCAAATCAATCGCCAAATACCTAAAAAAGAAAGAATTTTCTTTTCATTTCACATGCACACTAGCGTTTGCATGTTTTTGAAATGTCACCAACTGCCAGACCCTTCCTGTAACCTTACTGATAGGGTTACAAAGCAACCTGGCATAACAGATGACGGCGATACCACAGCAAAAATTAGGAAACAATTTGCAAATCAAGTCATATATATACTCCCTTAGTTGAATATGTAGACAGAAATCTCATTTTCGTACCAGAACTCACAAAGTTTCACTTTGATCAGTATGCCCGGATCCGGTCTCGAGAAACTTGACTAACTATGTTATGGGAAGTCCAAAGCTACCTTTACAATAATGCACATTGTCTTTTTAGGATTGGTGCAGCGCCACCAAGTGTTGTTACCAGCAGGGAAATCAGGAATCAGCAAATAACGTTAAATGTATGATACTTGGTGATCAAATTAGCCGATGGCCCTACGAAAACTTTCAGAGAAAATTATAATTACAGTTTTCAGACGGTAAATTGCATTTGTTCTACAGGCTCGGGAAATGGTCACAAACGTTGGCTAGGAAAGATTAGACAACTTTGCGTTTTTGAGGCGTAGTTGCAAGACTAATAAGCATTAAGTAAGCACTTACAAAAGTAAATTCAAATCCCAATTGCGCTACAGACCCGAATGTACGAGTTCGGAAAACAGTGTAAGAAGTATTACTGTTGCAACGTCATCGCTGTCTTACTCTCATCGGTCAAGCTTCTGCGTACATTGTGAAGTATATCTCATTAGTTTACAGCGCATAGCCAGTCATTGTGTCGACTCTCTGAGTGCCATGCAAATAGATTTACAAGCAGTTGTCAACACATAGAAATGCTCTACTCACCGGTGTATATCTCGCTGGTTTATAGGATGTCTTGTTGCTATCATCTGACAGTATAGCCTATGTCAGTGTCGATCTTCTGCTTCTCAACAGTTTGTCGTGTTTAAGTACTCAGAATTTACGTTTGCAACAACCAGAAAATAGGGTATGAAATATTCTTTCTTTCATTGCACATGCGTATTGGTATATAAAGATCAATGGAGAAGTGAGCGCCTAAAATCTATCTGATAAGGCAAAAAGGAAATTGTGCTGTTCTGATAACATGGTTTTCAAAAATAGGTATGGTAGGTGGGCAGGGATTTTTTCCCAAAATATTTCTATTTTTATGCATTTTTTAGGAGTTAAGGGTGTCAAACAATGGCCACAACATTTCCAGAAAAACGTATCATACATATAAAGGAATGAAAACATAAAAGACATCCTCGTTCAAGCAAATATCAAACGCGAGGTGACGAACACGTGATTTTACGGGTTTTCCTTCTGTTTTCTACTTCCCTGTTTACGTAGCTCTAAAACGTTTAGGGTCGGCAGGTTAAAAATATTGTAGGTCGGGTTATCTGAACAGTACATTTTTTTGTTCGGCTTAATGTTAAATACTCTGAAACAGAGCGACCTCATGCCATAGATACCAAAAGTTAACCTCAATAGTCTGAAACGTATTTACAGACATATTGTATTGACGTCTCGTTTCTGGTTGCTACTTGAACTTGTTTGTATGGGACACGTGATCACAGCGACAGTGTGTAGGTATTACAGAAAAATGAGAAGTCATATACACTTTTTGAGTTTTCAGAGAGGTAATATAATCATACGTAAAAATAAACTGAAAGGATCACAGTATTACTACAGCTACGCTCGTTGCACAGCCTACACTCACTGCCCCGCTTTTAAGTGTCCAACGGCATGGTGATACTCCCTCTGATGAATATATATATATATATATAAAGAACGTGCCACAGGGACAGATATCGACTCTCAAGATTTTCCGGTTCTGTCTTTTCCAGTCTACCGCTTGTGGGCACTTAAGAAAATATTATAGTCTTTTTTCATATTTTTTCAAAAAAATTATTTTCCTCATGAAGTTTATTCAGGACTGGTGGTCATTTTGAATTTGAAATATCGGTAAATATTAGATATTCCCTCAATACCGAATCTTCCTCGAAAGACCAATTCCTTCATCTGAAGTTGGATATAAAATAATTTTTCACTGTTTTCTGTGACATTGTGTGTTTTCCATCAGTATTTGTTTGAACTCTCGTGTGAAAAAACAGCACAAACGTTTTAACTCTTAAGAGTTATTGACCTGTTGAACATACAGTGTTAAATGTATAGTATTGTATGTTCTTCAATTTGTTTTCAACATTATTACACATACTCGTGGAACTGAGTGAGTTGTAAGAAACACTCCCCTAAGTGTTTGAATAATATTACTCCAGTGTCTGAGAATTTTACATGCAATTGGTGTATTGGAATCAAAAAGTCGTGTTTAATATCTATGTTAATTAGAAGTCTTAATGTGTACTAAAAGAGTTCATTCGATGTATACTCATTTACAACAGAAAATGTGTGATTTAAAATGTAAGCTCCGCCAATTAAAACGTACTATAATTTTTCTTACTTTATGTAATTTACACATAACTCAAAATTTCATCGTTCGCATGATTTCTTCGTTTTGCATTCCCGTATGTCATTTTTCGACGTTTTGGTAGACACGACAGCACATGCTGAACGACAGTATCTACAAGGTAATGTTGTCACCTTTTCTTTTACGGTTCAGCAACTTCTCAAGGCAGGGAACTATACGACGAGAGGTACAACAGGAAACTACTACACAGGGATGCCGCAAAGTTGAGTGTATGTCATTTATTGATGTGCAACCAGAAGCGATCAACGAAAATCCGCCGGGACCAGGGGACGCCTAGACTGACAAATGACTAAGCTTCCACCTCCCCAAAGTCTTTAGTCTAAAGTCTAGAGTCCAAAAGCCTCCAAAAGCCCCCAAACGTCTTCCTTATATATATCAATTAACTTCACATTATATATAAAATTTTAAGGTGTATGTCAACATGCAAAATACATAACAGGAGGTAATCGTGCATTGGCTGAAAAGGATGAAAATATTTGATTGAATAAGAAATGAAATTCCGAATACTTGTATTGATTTAGGTAAAGTTTTAAGATATGCATAATAATCCTGCTGACTCCGCACAGCAACCGACGCTTTTTAGTATTTATGATATTCTTGTGATAAAATGCCGATTTCTAGCTTACTGTTTTCACTTAGGTGATCATTTGATTACCAGTATCAGTGTCAATGTCAGTAAACATCTTTTGTCCTTAAAAAATGAAAAGTAAAGTTGTTAGTTGTTTTCCAGTTTCTTTTAATTAACCGACGGGTAGCAGCATTGTATGTTAATTAAGATATTGACAAAGATAATTGAAACACCGGTAATTATTTGAGTTATTCAAAGAAAGAGCTTTCATGTTCGTCATGGAATTAAACAAATTTATACATGTACCATGTAAGACTTTTACTTTAAAAATTACGATCGTAACACTTCCCTTCTTTAAAGAAATCGTCCCGATTTTAAAATAAATGCTTCGATAATGTTTTTTCCACTTGTGACTCTCTTTTTCAAATAAAATAAAATAATAAAATACTTAAAAGCTGACATCAAATGTAAAAGACAATAAAACAAAGGTAAAATGTTAGAATATGTAAAACACCTAACTATATATCATCAGAATCGTTGAATTCGTTTGGAAATAAAAAAATTACCTTTATGACCCTTCAAAATCTGAAAAAAATTGAAAATCTTAAAAATTTTGAAATTGTAAAAGTATGAATTATATCCTTAAAACCCCCAAACAGATCAACAAATACACAAAATAAAGGAGTACCATAATTAAAACCGATCTGTACCCATAAGGTCACTAAGACACTAAAATGCAAACACGACGTCTTAAATGTATACATAAACAACGGGCGATTTCTGACCATGTTGTAAAACTTTACAGGTAGCACAGAGAGATGAAATACGTCCAGTCATTGAATGGTGTGGTAAAAAGGGTTAAACGAATGGCAACACACCGCACACTCACTTCTGTACCAAGAATTACTCACACACTTAGTTATTCCTTCATAGAGGAAACTAAAGAATCACACAGCTTTTAAAGCTTTTCTCGAATTAACCACGCAACCAGTTTCTGTTTCTGCCCTGTGACAACATTGAAAATGAAGCATTGATCAGTGAGTTACATGACATTTTTCAAAACAACAAAGCGATCATTCAATACTTATGTGCATAGAAAATGGCCAAAACTCATTGATATGACCGTGGCTGTCATAAAGTTTTGCTGTGATAGGATGTAAATCTCCAGACTGTAGGACTGATAGCTTGTAAAACTGTCTCTTTTGCCTCAATTGTGATTTCAAGCCTAAGAAACGATAATTTGCAACATACAAATATTCAACTCTCTACATCAAAAGTAACACACTTGCGTAGCCAAAGGTGCTCTACGCATTAAAGCGGTCCCTCCCAATATCGCTTAATACGGAGCATATCATCAGTGTGTAAGACGTGCCCACAATTAATCATGAAGCAAATGTAATGTTAAAAAATCCGACCACCAGTTCCATTCAAATACTGCTTGATTGGCAAACCCTTACAAAATTATAAACAAAACTCAAGCATTTCCTTGTTAATCATGCAACATGCAAAACGAAACGACTAAACAATAAAGCAGGACGTTTCCACGTCTTCCATATCCACACATAGCCATTAACATCGGGCTATTTCAATACATATATCATTATTATTCTTCATTATCTCCGACATACAGTGCACTTTACAGAAAAACAAGATTGACCTTCAGGTATGGGGTATAAACTTTAAATGTCCATTAATACTGGGCTATGGATACTATCATTCCTTTGGGTCATTCAGAAATGACGAAATGCAAAATACTTTTTAAAATATATAACACAATATTTAACTTTACCGATTCATCTTTCTTCTTAAAAACCCTAAGGTACACAAAACAGAAAGAAACGCATCACCGCAAAGTTCAAGTGTATGAAAGTAATTGATAGGCAGTCAGATGGGACAAACGAAAACTCTGCCGGGACCAGGGGACGCCTAGACTGACAAATGACTAAGTTTCCACCTCCCCAAAGTTTTTAGTCTAAATTCTAGAGTCCAAAAGCGTCCAAAGCCCCCAAACCCTTCATTATACATATACAAACTTCAAATTATATAGACAATATTAAGGAGTATCTGAACATGTAAAATACATAACAGAAGTATTCGTACACTGACAAAAAGTATGTAAAAGTACTTGTTGATAAGATAAGAAATGAAATTCCAAATACTTGATTTGGAGAAAGATTTAATTATTCTGCTGACTCCCTATAACAATCGACACTTTTTAGTATTTATGATATTCTTGTGATAAAATGCTGATTTCTAAGAATAATAGTTATTAAAGTTCCTTGTTTAGATTTTTGGAGTCATAATTTGATTATAACATAGATAGATAGATAGATAGATAGATAGATAGATAGATAGATAGATAGATAGATAGTTAGATAGATAGATAGATAGATAGATAGATAGATAGATAGATACGTATACATATATTATATATCGTAACAGTATGTATGTATGTATGTATGTATGTATGTATGTATGTATGTATGTATGTATGTATGTATGTATGTATGTATGTATGTGTGTGTGTATGTATGTATGCATGCATGCATGTATGTATGTATGTACGTATCTATGTATCTATGCATCTATGTAACGTAAATGTCTCAATTAATTTGAAAAGCACAATTAATATTGAATATCAGGTGACGATTACTTGATTCAAACATATTTCCATTGACTGGATGTTTAGCTCATTCCTCTTAAAGCACAGCGCAGTTTGGACACTTCGAGGTTTACTTGTCCTTGAGGGATTTGTAGACTTCTTCGGCGGACGGTCTCGATGTGTTGTCCGAGTACATCATCGCTTCCACGAGACTCCTAGTTTCCTCCGGAACGGTGATCATCGGCAGGACTAGTCTGACGGCGTGCGGATTTTGGTGAAGAACGAGGCCTATTGGTAACTTAATAACGTTGTCGTACACGATTACAAGCTGCTGGCCATGACCAGGTATGTTCAATACCAGGCGCTCCAGTATGGCACAAAATATCACCCCTAATGAAAACACATCGGTTTTCTTAGTATGGTATCCCCCGAAGAATTCAGGTGACATGAAAATGTATTTCCTCCCGCTTTCTGTCAGGTAAGATTTTATAGGTAACTGAGGCGGTGGTGGTAAACAGGTGCCAGTAATTTTCCTCAAACCAAAGTCAGCAATTTTGGCAATTGGCTCATTATTTTCCACCTTAATCAGGACATTTCCAGGTTTGATGTCGCCATGAACGATTCCATTTCTATGGGCGAATCTGATAGCGTCTGCCATTTGTCTCATCAATGCAAGGGTCACTTGAGCTGAAGGGTCAGTTTCTATGATGTAATTCTCCAGGTTGCCGCCATCACAGAAATCTGTCACGATACACATTTTCTTCATATTGGAATCGTAAAAGTGCTCGATACACTTGAGAATGTTTGGGTGACCACTCCCAGTGTGCGCTGCAAGAGCTTGGCTGATTGGCGACACTAGATGAGCGTCTACTTTGCCTTCTTTCATCGCAAAGACGGCGTCACTGTAATTGTGACGGATCTTGTAAACCACGCCGAAGGCTCCTTTGGCGATTTCCATTTCTTTGATGTAATCTTCAGCTGGCATGCTTGTCTGTGAGCAAAAAGGAAAAAATGTATGAGAAAGTAGTTGAGGGGAATGTGCAGCGTCTCGGAAGATTGTCGATCATCGGTCGGCTGAATATTATTGTTATTTTGAATCATAATGAAAGTATGCAAATATGATATGATCTTCCCAGCTCTCTTGACGATTTTTATATTACGATACTTGTATTGTTCATATTTACTTTTATTATTTTCATTTTTTAATTTAAATTGTATTGAGAGATTTTATGTCATGTGCTATATAAGAAATGGGGATTAAGATTAATATTAATAATATTCACATTTAAATAATCTCAACCTTAGTTTGAAGCAAATTTTTTTTTTTGCGAAAGCAAAATCAGTGTCCACACTTGAACAACATGTCGAGGGGCAAAATCCAAACAATGAACACGATGGCTCGAAATTGATGTTGTTCTCGTGTATGTAGGGAGAAGGACAGATATTATTTAAATGCAAATGGGTCTCTGTACCTTTATACACCTAATTAATCTTCGCTGGGGCCAAGTATCTGTGGCATGTCATGTGCGAGAGAAATTCGTCTGTGTGTTTTCTCGGAACCCCTACCCCACCCCCACCACCAACTTGTTCAGAAATGAACGTTTTAATTGTCGACAAAATAAATTAACACGATGGTACCTAATTTTGATAATTTGATCTTAATTTTTTTTCCAATTTTTGAACAGTTTTAGGTGCCTCTATAGCTGAATGTTGAATATTACAAATTACTCATAAAAAAATAATTGTGAAACTTCAAAAGAAAAGCAGATGAGCATACATTTGCAGATTAAACTGGCATTACTTCACTATCCAATTATCCCACATTAGATATGCATTCTTCAGCATATGTCATCACGTTTGCTTTAAGTCAAACACACAACAAACGCCCCCCCCCCCTCTTGAGGGCCACAAAGTTATGTAAAGAGAACAACCGAGGGAACCAAAAAATGTAGAATGAACGAAACTCACACAAGTGATTTTTTATTTATTATTTTTTTTTTTTTCATTCTTCAAGAACACTGAAAAATGGCGCAGGGCGCTTGCCTGAATATTATCTCGATTTGCAAATATCGGCGAAAGTTAGTTAACGTGGTGGATGCTTGCCCCAGAATGGATACTTATTAAGCCTGCGGCAGACGAGAGTAAACGGACTGGGAGTAGAACAAAAACTGTATTGTAAACTGAACAAAACAGTTTAAAAAAGATATCAAAATTACAGCTTATGTAACTGTAAGACATTCTTGATCTTAATTATACGGTATGCTAATTTACTCAAAAGTGCAAATGTTTTGTCTGAATTAAAAATACTGCTAAGCTAAGTTTCCTTCTATCCACCCAAAATATGTAATTATCATCATAAGAGGAGATCGTTAAAGAAATTTTGTGTCAAATATGGTCGCATAGGGATGGTTTGAGTCAGTCTCCGCAAGGTGCATTCAAAAACTACTGATCAGTTCGCGACAAAAACTGCTTGTTTTGATGAGAAGCTAGGGAGCGTGGCTTGCGTATGAAAACGAAGTCCCTATGATAAGATTAACAGACGTGATATTTCAAGGAAAATTGTCCTGACCAGTGAGAAAATTTTGAGTTGTGAATATGTTTAAACCAACACTCTATGGTCTGGTTTAAAGGCTATGGGACGGGTACTTCCATAATTTCGAAAACGTTCACGTGCCGCCCTTATTTGGGGATTTGTTTTTCAGTGAATTAGTCTATAAAGTTTAATACTTGTATTTCAGTGTAACTAGGGTCAAAAATTGTGAATCGTGTCATCGACCAACGTATGAGCCCAAGCAGATTATATGTTCTATCCGCGAATTTCAGCAAGTCAAGCAGATTAGCTACAAGCTTTGCTGGTACCACGGCCGTGCAAATTCTTAGTTCCTGCCCCATAATGCTTTGCAAATTCCCACGCCATGACATTGGACCAACGTCAAAGGCCGTAGAGATCTAAAAGGGAGTCGTAAAATTACGATATTTTCGTTCAAGATGGGATATGGGTTCTTTACGTGAGACCTCACACTCCTGCTATTTATCCAAAGAGGTAACCCCTCAGTTTAAGGTTCAGGAAGACAAAATAACACCTATGTAACGACCGAAAAAGCAGAGTGATATACCGCGTCCAAAGTCCAGCTTATTGTTTAGCAAACTAATGGCCTCTGGGTGGATTACTCACAAACGTTTAGCAAATAAAATGCAATAAGTTTACTTACAACGAATTGGCGATCCACAAAAATGCTCCGCTCACCAATGTACAGTATATGTGGCAGCTCTATACGACAACTAGTCACTGTATGTCGATCAATGTAGCGTACATCGCTGTCAAGCTTTATACCAGTCAACCATAAACGTGTTTGAATACTCAGAATTTACGTGTGCGACAGCCAGAAAACAGAGATAATGAATATTTTCTTTCATTGCACATGCGCAATTGAGAGTTTACCCATATGACACGATTCTAATAAGGTGAGATGTCAGGTTACACACGCAACTTATCATGACAACAGTTATAATACAACGTGTAGTCTGAAAACTATTTACAGACCAATATCTGCATAATTCTTGAAATAATGTTGACATATATGGGAAGCATAATTACTGCGAAAATATATGTTAGTTTCACCGAAAAAGCCGAGGGTTATATTTACTACTTCTGTTTGAAATTGCTCGGTATACTGTTTAAGACTTTACGTGTACATTTGAAAATAGTCTAAGAGTGGATCAACTCACGGTCAACTATAGCAACCGTAATATTTCGCTTTTAATTATTTTACGGCCCACAATATAACTTCTTACATACCTGCTTTTAAACGTTCCTTTGAATAGAAGATACCTCGTTGTTGAATTTGTTAACATGTTGCTTTTCCTCACAAAGCAAAATAATGACAGTGTTCAGTTAAGATTTGACCTCGATCAATGATCATGCTACGCTCGCGCTCGGGGAAGTCCCGAGCTGGCTTGACATAATCCTGTGTGCGCTGTCCCAATTATGGTGCGCCTTCTAGTGGTTGTCAGTAGAGATGCCAAATTTACACGTACCCTGATAGGTTGGATTGTGTATGAATCGAGGGAATGAACGTGAGCAAAATATTTTTCATTTCATGATCGCAACGATAGCTCAGTGAACATGTACCAGCCATCCAATCACTCAAGGGAATGCTCGGATATACAAAAAGTAGGAGTGCGCAAGAGAAATGTGGTTTTCTCACATCCGAGAGCGGTCCGATTAATCAGCAAATTGGATAGCAAATCAATACCTGCTGCCATCGAACAGCTATCTTTTTAAATGTTATTTTGTAGATATGCGCTCTACCAGGTACCCTTTTCCTGTTTGTTTCATCGTCATGAGCGTTTCACATGTGTTTCGTAATGGAAACTTAGTTACTGAACAAAATGGCCGTCGAAAGTGCGCCCTCAGTGGCAGTCCTCTATTTCTTCCTTTTTCATGGGCAGGGGAGATTGATAGAGTAAACATATAGGTGGTTGTTACTAAGTAATGTGTTGTACCAGGTCAGTTTTTTTATCACTATTATTAAAACTGTTTTCCTTTATGCAATTATGTGATAAATAGAGAATATAAAGCTTTTTTTTTAATATAGCCAAATATGATGACATTCCCCACAATTGAACAATACACAGACTTCAACGTAAACACAAACACATGCACATGACACAACTTTACAATAAAATGCTCAGTGCAATAAAACAATTATTTCATCAAAGTTGTGATATTTTATTTCAACGTCTCATATTTAATATCACATATATACAATATTTATGGCAAATTACAAATTTACAGTTGATCATTTTCTCAGTCATTCTTTTTGTACACACCTCTCCGTGCAATCCTGGGTTTTGTATGATCTGGATGGACTAACACATGGTGGTCCTTCATTAGACAAGTAATTTTTTTTAAATCATCACCAGGCATAGTTTGAAATTTAGTAGATGTTTGTTGAATTTCTGGTGAATGGCCTCAATCCCCTGTTCAGAAAAGAAACCCAAACCACGACTGTATTCCCTAACCCTCTGACCCACGTGGCACTCTAAAAGGTGTAGCTTCGGAAACACATTTATTTCTGGGAATAAAGCCCTGAAATGCTCCATTAGGTTTTTAATACTTGATTCTGTGAAAAAAGGTAAAGAAGAAAAGATTGGACAAATTAAATTATATGTAAACTGTAGTCTTTGTAAATTTACACAAAATGAAATCAAACTTTTTTACTGAACACATTTATCATAAGCACCTAAATCTCTGTGGGAGGTGTGAAATATTGTCAACAATATTTTATTCGGTAAGTATATTTATTTGGGTCAACATTTCTACAGATAGGACAATCAATATCCAAATCCATATCAATAAACCTGTCCTTGCTTAAATTAATGTGACATGCTAATTTGTTGCTTGCTTTTTGTATGACCATTTGTTGGAGGTCACTGTCCAGAGCAGTACTACATGCACAACTAGAAGTTGTACCAGTGGTCTTCTGTACCTTGGCTGAATCGCCCAATTTGCTACCTCTGTTTTTTTATGCTTTCCTTTTTCTGCTTTGAGTACACAGCGAATTACATACAATGCAACTTCCTATTCTCGGGTGCTTCTCCCATTCAAATACCTGAGTCCCTGGTCTATAGCATTTCCCAGCTTTCCGGCTTTGTTTGGCAGTGTCCACACAACGTTTGCAGTCTTTGCAAAACTTTGTCAGGTGAATTGCTTCCTCATCATTGTCAACTTCCAGCAAAAAACACAAATTTAAATCAACTGTGTAATCTTTACATAAATAAGTTGTGCCGCGAAATTTAGATGCACAAATTCTGCATCGTTGAGAAATCAAATTTTGGTGGAACTCATAATTGTAAGACGAAGACATTTTGAAACACAAGTCGTACTTCACGCCGTGCCGGTCAGCTGACAGACGCCGTGACCATGGAATCTACATCACAATCGCCCACACCTTCGGGACGAAAATCAAAACCCGAAGAACACAAACAAAACCCAAAGCAATCACACAGTACGCATTCGATCATTCACTCACACACAATCAATAGAAAATCGGTTTGAAGTTATAAAAAAATGATTATATTGTTCAAAAATGGAATAAATATTACATGCCAACGATCAAAATATTACCTTGACGCAAACGACGGGACGTGGGTTACGTCGGTTACTGATGTGCCGGTCGAACGTTCGTATCACAAAATCAGCTACGGCAGCTCCAATGTTGTCTTGCCCAACTAAAGATCGGATATCTTCGGATATTATTCGGCTCTCCGAATGTGAGTCGACATACCGTATATGGAAAGCGACGTTCCCGAAAGGCGGGAAAGCGAACTCACATTCAACTCTCGCTAGAAATCGCGCCAAATCTCGCACAGCTGAGACAGTCTCGCGGGTTCGTTTGTTCATTTCTTTCCTCACCGCTAAAATTCGCAGCTTCCGGGTAATGAAACACGCGTGGTTTAGGGAGGGACCATTACATTTTCGGAGGGGGCTGGTCGAAAAACAGAAAAAAATTCAATGCAAAAAGTTCAGTTCAATGCAAAAATCTTCTGACTAGTTTGCAAAATAAAAAAATAAAATCAGAACGCAAAAAATATAAATGTGACAGTTTACTTAGAAAAAAACATTATCATATCAAGACTCACTTGGAAAAAACGTAAAAATTTGCAATTGAAAAAACAAAATTATTCATAATCTCATTATGACCACCCGCCTCCTAAGATCTAATGGTCCGCCCTTACTATTTATGTACAACATTATGTAAGACCTGCTAGAAGACAGTTTTATGAGGAAAATTGATATCAGTCTCGGACAAATTCGAAGTCACTGTAATTTCAAGTAAAATTTCAGCAACATTCTGCATCAGTTTAGGTAAGAGGTACGGTGGTTTCAATCGGGTTCGGACTCACAGCGTATAGTAGAGAAGCCACAGACGAAACCGCTCGGCCAAATACCCAACCTCAAAAAGATTGGTTCAATAACCCAGCTAAGTTGTTACAATTTTTCTGACTGCGACCTCTCCACACGCTGTAGCGTTCGTGACTCATTCACGCTCACACGCTCACTATCATACATCACACACAAGTTTACGCTTTAAATATCCTTTTAATATATGAAATACGTTCGAAAATAACCACGAAATTATTAAATTTGAAAACGTACATGGGTTGGTAAGTTACACTATGGCTTTCAGTTCAATCTGAGGTCCTGTAAGTCGTATGGTATTGTATGGTATCTTTTTACCAAACCAAAATAAACTAGAGGGGAAATAAAAAATTCCTTTGTTTTTATGGAAAGCATAAATGAAACTTGTGAGACTTAGCTTTTAGATTGGGGAATCTTTAATTTTATGACCGAAGTTTGGAATTTGTATGATGTTTTGTTATACATAAACGAAGGATGCAAAAAAAAGATCAGTTTTCCAAACTTATCACCATCATTGACAAGGACATTGTGATGAACAGTTTCTTTATGATTGTATTTATATACTGCGACCGATGTCAAGACTCGGCGCCATTTTGAAAAGGGCAAATTGACATTTAAATTGAACCATATACTCTGAGACTACTGTTTGGCAGTGTCTCAATCGTATTATTATAGGCCACGATAAGGTGAAGAGCGGCTGTAAGCAGAATGCCATCGATAGATTTCGTAGCATTTGTTTTCACAGTACCAATGTTCCTATATATAATGTTGCACCTGACGATACTAGATCATCTTTCTTGTACCTGCCCTCTATTTAGACGGTTATATCCATTCAAAATTAACGAGGATATCCGACAGAGTAAAGACATTAGGAAGCACAACACGAAAATTCTGACTAGGAGGAGCGTGTGTTCGTGACCAGAGTCTGTTGGACATGAACAATTTTAATGCACCACGCTCACACAATAAAGGTCTAAATTACACGGCACTGAAAATCACTTTTTATTCGAAAAAGATTTAATGAGACCTATGTCTGTAATATATCATCTCTTAGTTTCCTCACTTATGTGACGTCATCTATGACTCGTATTATCCCAAACATCGCTGTATCAATCCACGACAACAAGCTCGGTGGGATACTGTCGCTATTTTGGAACCCTCGTCTTCGATGACGTCACAGTCGTTCAATATATATTTATTACACCTCACTCATTCAGCGTGCACTGCCATTGGTAAAACACGACTCACGTGTCATGTAAAAGAACGTGATGATGCCCTCTGCGAACGTGATGATGCCATCTGCGAACTTGATGATGCCCTCTGCATTTGATATTACATGGATGACGTCATTTTACTTACTGCTCATCCTTTCTGCGCCTAACAAATTGTCGTTCGCTTGTACTAACTACTTTCGCTGCGAAACGTCATGCAGAGCTGTCACCGGCACAGTTAGACGACATTTTGATGCGAAAATGGCAACAAGGAATGCGATTTCTGTGTTCCGCGACTATGCAAGCAACAAATTTGGATACGCCACCGAGGAGATCGGCAAACTTTCAGCGGCAGCCCTAGACTCAGCACTGACAACATTTTACGCTGAGGTCCGGTCTCAGAAAGGCGAACTGTACTCGAAGAAGTCTTTGTGCTTTTGTGTCTTTGCATGTTTGCTTTTTCGGTGTAATAAAAATAATGACACATGAGAGTACGGCTAGGGCATCATCAATATTCGATCATGACCATATATATTGGTATATAATATATATCGTATATATGTATCGCTATGTATATATATATATATATATATATATATATATATATATTATATATATATATATATATATATATATATATATATATATGTATGTATATATATATATATGTATGTATGTATGTATGTATGTATGTGTGTGTGCATACATTTTTCACATTTGCACCTGTGAACTTTCACTGAATACCAGTACTGTTTTGCTCAATAACGTGCTCCCTGGATCTGTCTGGCATATACCAGAAATGCATGAATAATGGTGTATTGTTGGTGAACATTGCTAAATAATTATAGCTCACCTTCGTACACAATGAAATTCAGTAATTAATAATTTATCAAAACTGAGAGCGATGTATTTTATCGAATTCGTAATTTGAACACGTATCCGATTTATGCTGAAAGTTTGATATAAATACTGAGTATCAGCTTGTATGTAAATTGATGTTTTAATTAATCTACAGGTCAGAACCAAATGTAAAGAATTTTACTAGCCTTCTGCGGTACATTGGTGATAATTGTATGATAGAATCGGCACAGCATTTGATAATTCACCTTAAACTTTATTGGTTTTTTCTTCCAGGGTAGGCCATATATTAACAATCAGTGCACCCTTATACACTCGATTATACTCTGTGAAGTTTCTTCACGTTGGTCACGTAAGTATATTTCGTTCCTAAATTTTGCAAGACCCATCGTAACATTAGGGTTAAATGTGGCCATTGGCATCAAAATGACTATGCTACACAAATACAACAGACAGGCAGACAGACAGACAGACAGACAGACAGACAGACAGATAGATAGATAATACCAATTTTAAACGATATTTCCATTGCATGACAATTGTTACGAGCAGAGAAAACGAACAAAAGGGTGAACTCAGCAGTTAACGTTTAAACAAAATTTATTACGAAAATAAAACTAATTGCTAAGTCAGGGATAGAGTACAAGCTTTAAAAGTGTACAGACTAACTTATCTCAGCTGGGACGGCAAAGCTCCAGTCTCAGAGTTGTAACAGTCAGTCGGATGAATGAACAGTCAGGCAGACAGACAGACAGACAGACAGACAGACAGATAGATAGATAATACCAATAATATCAAAGAAAAATCTTTCTTTTGCAAATGTAATCTGAAAAGATTTGGCTTGCAGGCTTGAAGCTGCACAAAGTCCACAGTATAAATCCAGCGTTGGCAGTGAAGGTCTTGAAAAGTCTTGAGAATGACTACTGCTGGAGTTTAGTAACACACAAGAGACACGATCCCAAAAGTCTGACTGGAAGCTGTGTACGTCCCTTTTATACACATGTGCTTACATAAGGGCATATAAGAACAATCTAGAACTTTTATTGACATGCTAATTACTGTTCTAAAATTATCTCTCTTACACAACTAATCAACTTTCCAGAACATTCCAAACATGACTAATTGAATTCAAGGTTGTGAGGTCATTAAGGGCAGTGACCTTGAGAATGTTCTAGACTAATTGAACTCAGGTCATGATTAGTGTGGGGAAATGACCTACATAACACACCCCCTCTTCAAAAAAAGAAAATTTTTCAAAGAAAAATCTTTCTTTTGCAAATGTAATCTTGAAAAGATTTAAGTACTCAAAATTTTTTTTTAACTCAAAAGTAAAACTTCTTTAAAGTGAACAACAATAAACTCTAAATACGAGAGAGACAGTCTGCAATTAAATTGTCTCTGCCTTTGATATGTCTAATGTCAAGATTAAACTCCTGTAACATTAAACTCCATCTTAGCAATCTCTGATTTTGCCTTTAAATTTCTGCAGAAAAACAAGAGGGTTGTGATCAATATAAACCACTATTGGCTGATTTGAAGAAGTAACATAAACTTCAAAATGCTGTAAAGCTAATATCAATGATAAATACTCTTTTTCAATTGTAGAGTAGTTTCTCTGGGATTTGTTAAATTTGCGTGAAAAATAGCAAACATGATGATCTATCTCGTGATTATCTAATTGCAATAAAACAGCACCAGCAGCCGTATCACTAGCATCTACAGCTAATTTGAATGGCAAAGTGAAATCTGGTGCAGACAACACTGGGGCACTTTGCAGTATGGCTTTAAGTGTATCAAATGCCTGTTGGCATTGCTCTGACCAAACAAACTTTACTTTCTTTTTAAGTAAGTTAGTCAAAGGCTCAGTAATTGTGGAGAAATTTGGACAGAATTTTCTGTAGTAACCAGCCATACCGAGAAAGCGCATCAGTTGTCGTTTGCAGTTTGGTATGGGAAAACTTGAAATGGCACTGATTTTGGCATCAACAGGTTTTACCTCACCCTGTCCTACAGTACGCCCGAGGTAAGTCACACTCGCCCAACCAAACCCAGATTTGGCAAGGTTGACAGTCAACATTGCTTTACTCAGTCTCTCAAAGAACTTCCGCATGAGCTTGATGTGTTCCTCCCAGGTGTCACTATACAGGACGACGTCAAAAGCTGCACATCCGTCTAGCCCGGATATGACGTCGTTGATCATCCGTTGGAACGTTGCCGGAGAGTTCTTCATTCCGAATGGCATCACCTTGTACTGGAACAATCCGTCTGGTGTAACAAAGGCAGATATGTCACGAGCACGATCCGTCAGAGGGACTTGCCAAAATCCCTTCAGTAGGTCAAATTTCGTCATATACTTGGCTTTTCCCACTTGGTCGATCCAGTCATCAATCCTCGGGATTGGGAAAGTGTCTGTCTTTGTTAAAGTGTTGACTTCCTAAAGTCCGTGCACATACGATAACTGTGGTCTGATTTGGGAACAAGTATGCACGGCGAACTCCAGTTACTTTTACTGGGTTCAATAAAGTCATTGTCCAGCAGGTATTTGACTTCTTCCTGGAGATATTTCGCTTTTGTTGGATTCAGTCTGTATGGATGTTGTTTTACAGGCTTACTGTCCCCAACATCAACGTCGTGATAGATGACGTTTGTCCTCATTGGAACATCTTGAAACAGGTGTTTATATTCGTGGAGCAGTTCTTTCACCTGTTGTTGTTGTTCTGGCTGGAGGTGTGCCAACTTTGTAGACTCCAGCTTCTCCAGGATTTCTGAGTTCTGAAGCTTGACCGAGCCCAGCTTTGAGTTTAGAGTATTTTCACTCAAGTCAGTTTCAGTATCACTATCTTCATAATGGTTTGAACTGACTGCACTGACAGGCTTTGTTTTAGTAGGATTATCCCTATCCAAATATGGCTTAAGCATATTTATGTGACATAGCTGTTTTTGTTTTTGCCTGTCAGGTGTTATTATGATGTAATTTAAATCACTCAATTTCTTATCAATTAGATATGGCCCAAAGTAACGAGCATGGAGTGGTTTGCCAGGAACCGGAAGTAGAACAAGAACCTTTTGACCTGGTTCAAACTTCCGTTTTGAGGTGTTTTTTATCGTATTTGGTTTTCATGGACTGCTGAGATGACTCGAGGTTTTCTCTGGCTAATTCACATGCTTTAGAGAGTTTTGTACGAAAATCTGACACATATTGTAAAATATTCAGACAATCATCATCGTCTGATAGGAATTTCTCTTTAATGAGCTTAAGTGGGCCACGGACTGTATGTCCAAATACAAGCTCAAATGGGCTAAAACCAAGAGACTCTGAATTGACTCTCTAACAGCAAAGAGCAAAAAATGAATTCCTTCATCCCACTGCTTCTCTGTGTCAAAACAGTAGGTCCTAATCATGTTTTTCAAAGTTTGATGAAATCGCTCAAGAGCACCCTGACTTTATGGATGATAGGCGGATGACCTATACTGTTTAATGCCTAGCTGATCCATTACTTGTTGAAAAATACCAGACATAAAGTTGGAGCCTTGATCGGACTGGACACATTTAGGGAGGCCAAACAAAGTGAAAAATTTGACAAACGCTCTCACTATAGTCTTTGTCTTTGTGTTTCTCAGTGGTATGGCTTCTGGGAACTGAGTTGATGTACACATAATTGTCAACATGTACTCATTTCCTGATCTTGTTTTTGGTAGGGGCCCAACACAGTCTATTAGTATCCTACTAAATGGTTCTTGAAATGCAGGAATTGGCTGTAAAGGGGCCTTTGGAATGGTCTGATTTGGCTTTCCTACCATTTGACATGTGTGACAAGTTTTACAGAAATGTGCTACATCCTGCCTGAGATTAGGCCAATAAAAGTAACTGAAAATTTTATGATAAGTTTTCCTTACTCCTAAATGACCAGCCCAGGGCGTTTCATGGGCCAGGCGCAATATTTCAGCACGATAGGGCTTTGGAACCACAATTTGATGTTTTATAGCCCAATCGTCATCAACCAAAACATCTGGAGGTCTCCATTTACGCATGAGAATACCAGATTTTGTATAATAGGAAACAGAGCTATCTGAAGTTTTACCTTCATCGTCTACCCTGTCAAACAAAGAAAAAATATCGACCTTCCCCTTTCGGTCTATACCTCGACCCACAAAATTACGAGTCATATACTGGTGTCTTAAAAAACACGATGTGCATCCTCCGATCTCTCAAATTCTTAGAACTAATGTTTTATTAAATTTGGAAACATCGGTGTCGAAATAATAATAATAAAATGAGTATTTTCTGAAGATTGAACCGTGATCCCGACATACTCAACCAGCCAGCTCAAAACTTTATGAGGCCAAGATGGCGGTCGGAAGTCAGAAACGAGTCCTGATTATCGTGCATTACATTATTTGCCACTTTTTGTTGCGAGACTTTGTTTGCATTGGAGCAAAAAAGTAAAAAAATCAGATGCATTTCGAAAACTCGGACTGGAAATCTTGCAAATTTCTAAGACGTAAGGTACCGTTCAGTATACGGCCGGGGAGGGCCGGCAAATTCCAGGGGGGTCATCATAATTTTGGAATCCGCGAAGGGGGGTCATCGCTTTTTCACTGGTAGGAAAGGGGGGGTCACCGCATTTTCAAAAACATAATACCAACAATGAAGGTCACTTTATGCCATGGCCATGATCGCCCCTCTTTACCGGTGGGCCGCCTTCGGGGCCCACTGCAATAAATTTACATTATGTATTACCCATGACCCTCTTAACGGGCAGACGCCTTTGGTGGCCCACTCCAATTAGGTTTACTTCATGCAATGGCCATGATTGACCCTCTTTACCGGTGGGCCGCCTTCGGCGGCCCACTACAATAAATATACATTATGTATTACCCATAACCCTCTAAGGGCAGACCCCTTTGGCGGCCCACTCCAATTAGGTTTACTTCATGCAATGGCCATGATTGACCCTCTTTACCGGCGGGCCGCCTTGGCGGCCCACTACAATAAATATACATTATGTATACCCATGACCCTCTTAAGAGCAGACCCCTTTGGCGGCCCACTCCAATTAGGTTTACTTCATGCAATGGCCATGATTGACCCTCTTTACCGGCGGGCCGCCTTCGGCGGCCCACTACAATAAATATACATTATGTATTACCCATGACCATCTTAAGAGCAGACCCCTTTGGCGGCCCACTCTAATTAGGTTTACTTCATGCAATGGCCATGATTGACCCTCTTTACTGGCGGGCCGCCTCCGGCGGCCCACTACAATAAATTGACTTTATGTAATACCCACGGCAATCTTACCGTAAAATTCCCAATTGAAGCCGCGGCTTGTATTAGAAACATTTTTTAGGACCCCTGGGATCACGCACTGAATAATGGTAATGGCCGCGCGCCTTCAGTAGCCCTGTCCAGTAAAGTCTACTTTATGCAATAGCCATGATCGACCCTCTTTACCGGCGTGCCACCTTTGGTGGCCCACTAGAATAAAGTTGACTTTACGTAATGGCCCATGACCCTCTTAACCGGAGGGCTGCCTTTGGCGAACCACTCCAATAAAGTTTACTTTATACAATGTCCATGGACATGAGTTGTCTATGGAAATGAAGTTAAAAATTGCCTTACAGTCGTCCTAATTAACAGACGTTTCAATGGATGTGGCTGAGAAGTTTGTGTACTTGCATCGAATAAAGTGCACCGCATACGGAGTTCAAATCCAAACCATGCGGGTAAATTGACATATGGGTTTTGGTTATTTTTCAGGGGGGGGGTCATCAATTTTTTTCGTCTGACAAAGGGGGGGGTCTTCTTTTTTTCACAAAAAATGCAGGGGGGTCTATATTTTTTGAACACCGGCGACAAGATTTTGCCACCCCCCCCCCCCCAGGCCGTAAAACTGAACGCTCCCTTGGTTTATTCGTGAATGTTCATGACGGTTATCGATAAGATGGCACTTGCTCACGTGGATACGTACTCACTTCAGGTTTTCCCTAATCCGCTCACAAATTCCTTTCTAACATGATAAAGTCGCATATTTGACGTCTGGAGACATGAATAGATAGATATTTATTATAGTGACTAGTGACATCACACCAAGCCTCAACGGGCTTATTAGTCACTTTAGAAAGTGGTTACAATTTCATATGAGGGACTGTGCCCAAATACATGAGAAAAGAAAACATTACAAAGATTTCTTGTCTTATATTATTATAGTGGGAAAAAGGTCAATGACAAAGGTTAATTCTTATCGTTTTTCGTATAATATGGATTGTCTTTTCCCATAAGCCCTGGCGATAGATTTCGCAATGTTAATGTTTTTAATTAAGTGTTCCAGTTTCTGTGTATCAGTAAGATCTTGGAAGCCATCGATATGATTTCTAGCAATACCAAATAAATTCTCACGATATCCATTGTATAAAGAACAATGTATGAGAAAATGAATTTCATCTTCAACAGCATTTTGTTCACAAAACATACACTTTCTGTCCTGTAAAGCTTCCCCTCTGAATCTTCCTGTTTCTACCCGTAATGGTAAAATTCCAAATCTAAATTGAGCCAAGAAAGAACGTGTACTACGATCCAAGTTACATGACAAATATGACTCCCTTCCATAAAGTGATTTGAATTGTCTGTAGGTACGTAATTTTGGTATATTACTTATATTGTTTGACCACGAGTCTGCTGCTTCAACATGGAGTTTCTCTTTTAAAGTACGAATATCACAAAGACCTCCATTGTCTAGAACATCAATGTCTACAGAATCAAAAATTTCATTCATTTCGAAACTCCAATTATTTACACATAACGAGTTGTCCCACATGAAAACACGCTTACATAATCTATTGTCATCCATTTTTACAAATCTATTCCAAAGTCTAGCCATATTTACGTAATGCCTAGTTTTCGAAGAAACCCAACCAGTGTCTCCAATCACAGCTGCAGTTGGTGCAAATCTATGTACACCGAGAAAAAATCGCAGTGCTCTGATTTGTACTTTGTTACAATGTTGTCAATGTTAAAGCCCCAAACACTTGAGCAGTAATCCATTATCGGAACCACGCAACTATCAAAGAGTTTTGTAAATGTTTGGAATCCCATGTTTTTATGACTTTAAATTTCGAACAGATGTAACCAAGAGCTCTATTTGCAGATTCTGATAACGACTCTGACATTGCTTTGAAATCAAGAAACTCATTAAAGATAACACCAAGATATTTACAATTGTCAATATAATATACGGCTGTGCTCCGGAAAGCAAAGATGAAATTTGAAAACACTTCTCTCGGCTAACCTTTTCCGAAAGTGCACAACATGAGTTTTCTTGATGTTTATCAAAAGTCTCCACTTTTTACACCACTCAGTAATGAAATCTAACATATGTTGCATATTTTCTTCATTATCTGAAATGATTGCAATGTCATTGGCGTATAGTAGGATTGACACATTATCGTCACCTATCTGTGTGCCTTTTTTAAGATCTTTTAAACCCTTCGCCATATCATTAATAAACAATGCAAATAATGTTGGCGATAAGTTGTCACCTTGTCTGACTCCGGTTTCTGTATTAAACCAGCCAGAGAAAGAATTGTTCACTTTCACTCTTGCTAAAGTATTTGAGTACATTGCAGAAATCGAGTTGTACATCTTTCCGTCAACATTGTTGATTAAGAGTTTGTAAAGAAGTAACTTTCTGTCTACAAAATCGAATGCTTTTTGTATGTCTATGAAAGTTACAAAAGTCGGGAGATTATTATTCAGTCTATTTCTGATAATTGAAGTCAAAGTAAAAACATGATCTTCACAAGATCTGTCCTTGCGGAAACCATTCTGTTCATCCACTAACATATTGTTATTATCAAGGAAAGAAATCAACCTATTATTTAGTACGGCACTATATATTTTTGAGATAACCGATAATAAGCTTATACCCCTATAATTGAGTAGAACTCTAGTGTCACTTGTTTTACATTTCAAAATAGGTAAAATAATACTCTTTCTCCATACACTAGGTATCATACCGGAGTCAAAGCACAATTGAAAAAGATGTACTAATACTTCAATGACATTGTCTTGTCTTAATACCTCATATGGTATTTTGTCAATACCAGGAGCTTTTTTGTTTTTACCTTTCAGAACAACGTTTTTCACTTCCAAAAAAGTAAAATTCCTGTTAATCTCTTGGTTTTCTTCAAACATGGGGTCTGATAAACCATTTTCCAGGACAGTCTTATGATGTACAACAGTCCTATAAAAGTGATCATCAAATTGACCTTGGTCATTTCTGTTTCCATTGTATAAAGAAGAAAAATCCTGTTGCCAGGTGTTCAAGACCAACTTGGAATCAGAAATAATATCATTCTTCTCATTGTACACTTCCATTGGAATATTTTTTCTGTTCTTCTTACCAGGACCGATGCACCTAACTTGATCCCAAAATTTTCTTGGATTATATGTACAAATACTCTCAATTTCTAACTGAAAACCTTTCATAAAGTTTCGTTCATGGAAACGTAAACGTTTGTCAAAAAAATGCTGGGCGTTTTTAAAGTGTGTTCTTAATAAATGATAACCCTTATCAGATTTGTTACATTTCAAAAACTCTCTCTCTTTCCTTCTCATATCCTGCCATAGGGACCTTAACTCGTCATTCCAAAAGGGCTTGTTAGACTTAAAACGCTTTCTGGTTTGTTTTGTACAATCAAAGTACGGAATAAATTCGTTCATATTAGTAACTATGCAATCACAGAGACTAGCATACATAGCATCAATATTGGTTTGGCTTTCAGCATTATTTTCTATCTGATCTATCAAAATCAAAAGCGCTCTTTTAGTAGTCTCCGATTGCATAAAATCAATAGGAATAGAGTCTAACCTGTACTTTCTATACAGAGATTCGCCTTCAGTTCGATTAGTAGGCTCAACCGTACAAACATTTATAGCTGGCCTGGCCAAAAACTTAAAACCCAGTAAAGAATGGTCTGGTATTTTACAGCGCTCATGAAGATAGTGAAGTAAATTATGTTTCTCTGCAAAATCTGACATTTTCTGGACTTCAAACTCTGTGCAGAGACTTACTGAATCATGTGGAATAGCAATATAATCAACTACAGCTTTGCCACGAGCAGACACTGAGGTGAAATCATTATGCTCATTTGAATATCGACCGTTCATTACATGCAACTTGGCGTCATTCAGAAATTCTACAAAAGAGTGACCATGTTGATAAACATATCTGTCTATCACCTGTCTAGTTGGAATATTCTCATCGACACCGTTTATTGTGTCATGTAAAGCGCCAATACGTGCATTGAAATCTCCACATATTATTACAGAGTCAACATCATCAGAACGTACAACTTATTCAATAAGTGACCAAAAAGGCCTGTGGCGTCTCTTCCCCAAGGTAAATTTTCTGGAGGCAAATAGCATGTGAAAACCCACAAATGTAAAATCTGATACTCTATGTAAACATTTCCAGCCAAGAATTCCATCATAATCACAACTCACGACAGAGATAAAAAATTCATGTTCAAGCGTGTTATTAATGAGAAAACCGACACCCCCAAAAGTTCTTGGAGAATTGACATGAGTTTGTCTTCTGTTATTCCCGAACCAACGATAGCCATCAACTTGTATGGTGTTATTAGCTGATAAGTGAGTTTCATTTACACTGAAGATGTCAGGCTTGTACGCTTTAACAATAGCAGACCTAAGACCAGAGTTCGCATCAGTCCACCCACTGACATTCAGATGGGCTATTTTCAAATATGAATTCGAAACGGGAATCCGTTGGGCTTGGGTTAATACCTAGTCACGGCTATCTTCATGACCAAAATTTTCGGCTGTTTGCGAGGATTCTCTCGGGGACTTTCTTACAATGCGACCGCTGCCCGTTATGCGGAAATCACCTCCATTTGGTAGCTCATTCAATAGAGTGCGTGCGTTCAGCTCTAGCATACGGTCTGTATGGGACTTACTGGCTCGCATGAAAACTCTTTTGTAGTCATCCGTATTTCTCAGCATTTGTTTAGATCTTAGAACTTGTATCTTCTGCTCTACATTTTCTACTGCAAACTTAATCAGTCCCGGTGTTCCTTGGCGTCGTGAACGTAAACGTATCGCTTTTACAATCTTTGCGTGTTTTGCGGGTTCACTAAGCTTATCAATGATGTCTGATATTTTGAGCAGTAAGTTTTCTTCTTCCGTTTCAGGAATATTTGACGCAATTATACACAGCTCATCATTATTCAGAGGGTTGGTACTTACAGATGGAATATCATCTCGGTTCAGTACCCTTGTCTCCAACACAGAAATTTTGGCATCTAGCCTACCTATTTCCAGCACAAATTCATCCCTTAGGTTTTTCATCTGTTTCTCCATTGACTCCGTCAGTTCATTTCGGAGTTTGTCAACTTTGCTTTCAAGACCACGTTGGCCAGCCTCCAGCTTACGTAATAGCTGAAGAATCTCATTGTTCTCACCTTCCACGTTGCCCATTTCACTTGAACTTTTGCGTGGACGTTTTCCACCTTTTTCTCTGCTTTCATTTACCGCCATCCGTCCATAAACCAACCAATCCTTGTCCAAAGTAGCTTATCTTATAGCATTGAAGTTCCATAGACCATAGGGTGTTGTTTTGACGTAAAATTCTGGGATTTTTGAAGAGTCGATGTAATGAATATGTTGCTACTGGGAAACAGCGCCCTCCTCCTCGAGATAATTCTTCGAGATAAACGATTGGTACAGGTATTATATCCACTGTGCATTGATAGAAATCGCAAAGCTGCTTGCTCTATGCTCTCAGCTGTTCATACTCGATCGAGTATCAAATCGAACGCATGGCGTGGCGCGAGTATTTTGACCCGATTTTCGTGTCCTAATAACTTTCGCGCAGGGATGAGGTTGTGTATTAAAGCACGAAAACACACTCATTTTACACACTCCAACCTATGTTTTACATCCACCGTCATTTTAACCAAAAATAAATATTTTTTTTCAAATTGTGAAAACCTGTTTCGACATCGTAATATTTAAATTGTTTGCTTTGAAAGAGGTCCATAAACCCTCCCTTGAAGTGGAATGGCCCAACAGCGGAATAATATCAAGAAGTGATACGGTTGTCATCACTCCTTAGCATCCAACTTTTTCTAAGTAAAGCGAGGAGCAGGTAAGGTCGATTTCAGTTGATTTCGTCGCTATTTTCGGAACGTCTATAGAAAAACAGTTATAATTAAAGCATGCATGTATGATAAAGGGGTTATTACACGAAGCTTGGGTGATACCGCGTCGTATTGTCGTGATGTGTCCGCATTGTTGCTGCCCAAGTCGTCAAAGTACGGATACATCGCTCGAATACGACCAGGTATCACCCCAACGTCATGTAATAAACCTTAATAATTACATTCTACTGTAATTTTTAAGTACAAATATAAATATAAATATTGTGAACATTTGAACGAAGAATATAATTGAACGCTATATATAGTAATTCGCTTATATTTCTTATCCGTATCCAGGTTTTTTTATTAAATCCATTATCCTAACAGGCCAACGCCCGATTACATAACGTACCTATTATCCATTGCCCTATAGAGCAGTTGAGTAAAATGCCTTCTCAGAGGCACAACACTATCTTTTTTTAATTTTAACTACCAGCTTCACATTTACTTCATTGGGTATGTTGAGGTACACAATGTTGACCTGTCATCCGTCCTGAATATATATAGGTTGAATTAATATTTCTGAAACCTGAATTTATATGTTAACAAGCTAAATACTTATACTTTAGTGTGCTTTGGAGAATAAACAAGAATTTGCAATTGACAAGTAAACCAAAGATGAAAAAAGTGAAAAAGTGAAAAAAAAACATCAAAAGTTACGACTACTTGTCCATATAAGTTGACTGATAAAACTTTATCTTTAATGAATGTCCTGGATTTTTAAAATTTGTCTATTTATAATGTTTCGTAATTTAAAAGTATCCGTTTACAAGTATTTACGCACTTTTATTTACATAACGTTTTTGTTGTTCGTTAAGTCAATAACCGTTTTCACTTCAGTATAGATAATGTATCGCGATCGAAAAAAAATAAAAGTAGACTGCGCTTCTTGGCAAAGGGAAAAGTTTGTTAGATAATGTTGTCACTACTATTTTAAAAGAAATTCGAAATTTAAAAATAAGTGGTCTTCATTAAGGATAGCCTGTTGACTGAACAAAACTGAGCTTTCTATATTGACACTCTACCCAATCGTCCCATTATCGCCGATCCTATTCAAATAATGTGAAAATTTCCATTTCAAAATCACTGCAAAATGGGCTTGATGTACAAATATAGAAAATAGTTCGAAATCGAAAGCGTTTCTTTCTTTTCAAATTATATAGCACTTCATGAGAGTCTGGTCAGCAACTGGAGGGGCACTTTTGTCGGAGTAACACCAGATTTTACTCAAGAATTCCTGTTCCCGACGTGTATAACAGCAAACAGTTCAATGTTCTATGTATCGTGTCATTCGGCCGGCAAAGAGGCTCGGGTGGAGAGAACAGTTTCCGGGTAAATGGCAAAAGACTGCCTGTGCAGTTCTACCATGAATAGACGAGATAGATGATGCTAGACAAGGCAAAGAGGAAATAGACAATTATTAGCGAAATGCATTGTTGTCAGCATATTGTGTCTCATTTCCCTGATACAATGAGAGTGTAAGACCAAATAAAAGGTGTGAGCAATTATCAGTATGTCCTTATTAGCCTCGTGAGTGAAATATATTTTAGCGTAAATGATGAATGCGCATTGGGCATTCATTTTACGTTAACTGATCACTTATTTGCATATTAAACGAACTTTCCTAATTAGGGGCACATATCTGGATTAACCACCAAAATTGACGAAACCTGACCATATGCAGTTCAACTTACTACAGAAAGTAATGATTCAAAATATTACAGTGGTGGAGAAATTCAGCATTCTAATTACTTATTTATAAGCTTATTTATGTTTTCATTGATTGAGGCTATATATGACGATGTTGATATTAAGAATTTGAATAAAGTGGCAAATCTGTTGCGATACTGTCACAAAAGTGTTAATTCATAGGCAACTGAAACACGTACATAAACAGGGCATTTCGGTTCATACAATGTATTGTCTTATATATCTTAATGACTTTTTCTCTTGGCCAGTTTTCATTTTCACAAGAGAAAGGGAGAAATATATAGACGAACAGGCAGGCAGGCAGACAGACAGACAGACAGACAACATGGCAGAGAAAAAAACGGGCAGAAACGGACAGATAAGAAAGATGATTGTCAAAGATAGACAGTGGCAGAAAGACTGACTGACTTACTGACAGACGGAGAGAAATCGACAGAAAGAAACATTGAGAGATTGAGACAGAGATCGAGATAAATACTCACCAGACACAGATAGCTATCCACACAATCAGTGAAATTATGCATGCGATTATGCGACCACAAGGCCCAAGTTTCTCATGAATGTCGCTACGGGATTCAAAATCACAACTTGATGAGCAGCAACCGCACGTATAGCAAGCGAAGAAGACAAAATAAAATACGACACATAAGGCTTTGCGGCAGCAGGTCCATGTAGTGCATTGACAGCAAGCTGTATCCTCAATCTCCTGTTCTGACCTTGTGGCTGTCTGTTTGCCTTCATTGAGAAAGAATGAAAAGTAGTGTGCATATAACAATATTACAACAGTTTTGAAATGCCATTTATGGGTGGACGATACACCATTTCCATAAGTCTATAGCCCTCCTGTGGCCACTGTGAATTTGAAGTCAAAGCGAGGCCACTTGGGAAAACCCTCGGCAGCGGCTGACGATAGTTTTCCCCAGTGGCCTTGCTTTGACCTCAAATTCACTGTGGCCACAGGAAGAAGCTAGGCTTATGAAAAGGGTCTAAATAATTATATTTTCGGGGCATCTTACCTTTCTATCTTGGAGTGTGTGAGATAGATAAATGAAAGAGCGGGTGTGTGTGTGTGTGTGTGTGCGTGCGTGTAGGTGGTGTCTTTGTGTAACTTGTGTCACATAATAACAATAAAACGTCTACAATGGCAAATTTCTAATACCAGTATGTAAATATTACATATTATCATATACTTTAGAGCAGTAAGCCGTACAGCAATTTAACAAAATCCATTTAATTTTAAGAGATACGATACAGACCATTGAGAAAGATCCTCAGTGGAAAGTAAGGTATTTCAAAAAGCTGAACTGTGTCACATCTTTTTTGAGTAATTATCTAAAACAACGAACTGCTTACAGGGCAAATAAGGAAAGTTTTCTAACACATACTTGTTGTCATCTGCCGTGCAGGACGATTGTGTAAGTTTTGCATAATGTACCATGGACATCTGCAGCTGTTGGTCGAGATTTGTACAACGGATCAATCTATTTGTTAATCAATTACATATTTCCGTATCAATCTGGACGTCGGGACTCAATTTCCTAATCGCTCTTTTATCATCATGTAGAACTTCACCGATTGGTCTGCAAGTTTGATTGTCGTAGAATATAACAAGTCGTTTTCCGTAAATCACACGACGTTCCAATATGGCGCAGTAAATCACCCCTAAAGAGAAGACGTCAGCTTTTTCTGTGTAGTGTCCATCATACACCTCGGGCGCTAGGTAGCAAATTGTGCCGATTTGTGTCTGCATGTAATTCACCGGTGCCTGGCCTGGAAGTATTGGGTCAGCTATCTTTGCAATTCCAAAATCTGCGACTTTGACAGCTGCCCGACCGTTTTGGATCACAAGGAGCACGTTTTCCGGTTTTAGGTCACGGTGTATTATACCATTCATGTGTAAGTACTGTACAGCGTCTGCCGTTTGCTCCATTAAGACAAAGGTCACGTTAATTCCCGGCTGTTTTTCGATGACATACTGCTCAAGATTGCCTCCGTTGCAAAACTCCATCACAATGCAAAGATGGGTATTTGTTTTGTCGACAAAATATTCGACCATCCGGACAATGTGACGGTGGCTTTTCAGAGACAGTAACACTTGGATCTCGGTTATTTCTGCTTGAACGTTTTCTGTCCCTTTGCCCTGTTTCATCGCAAATATATTCCCATCTTTATGGCGGACTTTATTTACGGCACCAAACCCGCCCTCGCCCAGAAGCTTTATAACCGTGTAATCTTCCGCCGGCATCAAACCTTTAAATAGATATAATTCTGCCATTAGACTTAGCAGTGATGCTGACTTCAAGAATGGAACAAGAATTAAAATTTCGGGAACTCACTAAACAGTAAATGTCTTCACACGAAGCTGAATAGCGTACGCTAATTTTAGCTCAGTTTTGATGACTCGGGACAGAATGCCGAACTTTAGGTTTATAGAAATACGTTGATAGAAATCAGCAGAAAATCGGGTTTTACCGTGGCGGCCGTTTCACCCTGGTCGCCAGTACACATCGCTTAGCAACAGCCTAGTAGGAGGTCGTGGAAGAGGTCATGGCCTCATTCTGATGAAAAATGTACCATTGATGGTAAAAATCCTGATTTATAATACTTAATAAGTTTCGGAATAAATTAAGATCACGTTCGTATGCTTTTCGATAGGTTGATGCAAGTATTAATGTAAAAGGGTAAAAATTCACCTCGTAGATTTAATAAGCTTATGTGTGTTTGAATTGTCAGTCAGAGGTGGACCATTTGATAATCGGGATAGGGGGGGTTGGAAGATTTTCGGAAAAAAAAACAGATTTCCTACAAATGTCTTTGAAAAAATAAGACAGAGAAGGCTTGTCAAAAGGTGGGAGGGTGGTGAAAATAATGCACAATGGACCAACTAAAACATAATGCTACCTTATCAATCTTCCAGGACCCCACCCTATAAGGATATCAAATGGTCCACTCCTTGTAGCAACAATTGTTTGAAACCAGATGTTATTAATTTTTATGTAAACGCCAATGGCATAACTGTTTCTAAAAACGTTTAACTTGTATTTCCTTGTCATAAATGCAACACATTTCGATAATTGGTAATTTAATAGAGAGATAAAGACATACATAGGTAATTAAATATAATTGACAGATAAAAGACAAAATGATTGATTGATCGAATAAAAAGACTGATGGATGGATGGATGGTTGATTGGATTAACAAAATTATGATATTGCATGACATGTCAGGTCGAAACGTAAATTTTTTAATTTAGTATGAACAGCAAAATGAGCTCAGCAAAATGCATTTCGGAGACACCTTATCATCACTGAGTGTTGTTACTTAACAACTATGTTGAACGCGATATTGATATTGAAGTTTAACGCGATATTGATATTGATCACAACACGTGATATTTATAACAAAAATGGCGTAGTCATGTAAATCTCTGTTCATTTCTGTCTCAATATAATGGACTGATTTCTAGTGCAATAAACGATAAACCACTTAAGGTTATAACCCTACTTGTCGCATTGGTATCGCGCGTTGATGATCTGCGTATGAAAACGCATCGTTTCTCCTAAAATGTTCAAACAAGGCGAACAAAAACGAGTTATATTATCCTTAGTTTCACATAGCCTAAGCATTCAATTCACATGACCTTGTACTTCACCTTACGGGAGTGTGGTCTTCATACCTTCCATTTTAATATGATGCATTGGCAATGCGTGAAACCATGGATTGCATTGAATACCAATATCAGATAATTGAAATATGATTTTTTATTCTCATATCAAGTGAATAAACGCTACCATATTATACAAAATTTCACATGCATTAAAGACTGAAAAAATAGTTGTCATTGGCACTAATTGAGTTCAGCTTCATACTCAGAAATATAGACTTGAAGTCAATATTGGAAATGGCTACTATTCCATGATATCGCAAAAATGAAATCACACAACTGATGCATCAAGGAAGAGGATACCGAATTTCTGAGGTTACACAAATATTTATAAGCCAAATAATAAGAGCACATCAAGCAAAATCTGATACCTATCACGAGGACAAATACCTGAAAATTATAATCCACAACTACAAAATTACAAATCTTACAGATAATTTTGCAAGTCCCTTTTAAATCTATGTTCGTGAAAATATTTTTGGAATATTGTTCCATACAAAAGTACCGGTAAATTCAATAAAGGTTTGCCCTAAACTAGTTCTGCGTTTCGGTGGATGCAGAACATTTATATCTCGAAATCGAGTAGTTTACATGTGCGATCAATTGAAGAAATATATGATTTGTAGTGCAAGGGAAATTCATAATGAAGTACATCATAAACGAAAATGGCATCCAGAAGCTTAAATTGTTTATACACATCTAAAATTCTATGTTTCTTAAATAAATTACTATGAACATCATAGCTACTTCAAGATATAATAAGAACGATTCTTGTTTGGTGGGAAAAAATATCGGAGATTGTGATTTGAACGTACTACCCCATAGCTCAACACCAAAAGAGATGTAAAGTAAAATGCAGCCATTATACAGCATAACTAAAATTGTTTGTGGGACTACAGAAACAAAATTATCAATTTATTCTCCTGACAATGGGCATAGCTAAAAAGTGTCTGTAGACCTTTTTAAAAAACATGAAAAGTAACATAAATGACGTTTGAAAAAAATCGCAATTTCGTTTCTTTACTACACGGGCGAGTGCAATAAATTATAAACATGAAACACATAATAATTACTTAAACAATGGATTCAAGTAGTAACTGTACCATTTTATTGGAACTTTAAGGAGGGACTGTGTTCCGATATATCGATCAGCATTTGATATAATCACAAATACAAATATTATACAAGATGTAGTTAAAGAGAATTTTGAATGAGACTGCCCTATATCGCCATGTTACACAAGGAATAGTCAAACATGTAACTGACACTATAATGCAGAGCAATTTGTCAAAAAGTCGTACCACGCTAAGGCTTTTGAAGACCTTTCTTGCCAACCAAACATGTCATTTATGGCATTGACAATACTTTGTGCGGGTTGATTTATGTCGGAGAGACTTGAGAAAAAATATCTAAGAGGATGTGTGCGATAGGTAAGGTATAATTAATAATAACTTGCTGACATGCCTGTACACTCGTTTTAACGGTCCTCGACATTCCACACTAAACATGAAAGTCCGATTTTTTGGGAAAATCTATCATCATTCAATAGTTTCAAACTCAGCAGGAGCTACCTCAAGCACCGTGAACACTATTGGATCACTGAACTTGGCACGGCTATGCCGAATGGATGTAACGAAACGTGGGTAATTTATCCAACCCTAGGGAGAGCTGTGTAAATGTGATCGGTTTATTTTAACTTTCACAGGAGACGAAAAGGAAGCCATCCTCCCAAGTTCATTGATCTACTGTCTATACTTAATCAGCCATTAGGAGTTCACAAAATAAGAACTACTTTGTTTGCTTGCTCCTCGCAGAAATTTGACATCGTTATTGTCAAGAGTTCGAACGATGAATATCAACAAAAATAGCTCTGGTTATCGTTTAGTCAAAATTATCATTAGCAATTACCGGCTGTTTAAGCCAGTAAGGAGAGAACTCTTGAACAGTGACAAGCGCTTTTTTTTCATGTACTATTTGCAAAAAGGATTGACCAAATAAACATCAGCAATATTTTGCATGATAAGAAAGGTGTGGAAAAATACCTCCATGATATTATAAATTTTAAATGTTATGTAGTTCATTTTCCCCTACACTCATGACCTGTGTTTAATTAGTCTATAACATTATCAAGGTCACTGCCCTTAACGACCTCAGAACCTTGAGTTCAATTAGTGGTGTTTGGAATGTTCTGGAAATTGAATTTGATGTGTAAGGGAGCTAATTTTAGAACAGAAATTAGCATATCACTAAAAGTTCTAGATTGTTCTTATATGCTCTTATGGGTATAAATAGGGACGTGCAAAGCTTGCAGTCACACATTTGGGATCTTGTTTCTTGTTTGTTACTTCAAGAATTTGAAACTCCAGCAGTATTGATTTCAGGAATTTTCAAGACCTTCACTGCCACGCTGGATTTATACTGTGGACATTGCGCAACTTCAAGCCTGCAAACCTACGGACTATTCATTCACCCGACTGAGTGTTTTAACTCTGAGACAGGAGCTTTGCCGTCCCAGCTAAGATCAGTAGCCTGTGTGCACTTTTACACTTTGTATTCTATCCCTGACTTAGCAATAACTTTATTTTTTCGTGATAAATTTTACTTTATACGGAAACTGCTGAGTTCACCTTTGTCTTTTTCTGTCATGTAACACAAGAACCACGTATAGTTTCCTACACATACACAAAAACCTTTTGTAGGAAACATTTTAACTGTTACAATGTCTTGAAAAATTTCAACTTTTCTTCAAACAACAGCAGAACTTGCAAATGCTAGCTTGTCATCCCTCCTTTTGCTATTAGCCACTTGGTCACATAATTACTGGTGACCTTACCATTATTACCAACAGCAAACTTCGGCAACTCTTTTAATATTGCCCAAAATATCGGAAGCCAAAAAATATTAATTAGAAATTTAATTTTGGAACTATCATGGATGCTGTCGAAGAATATACAATGCAGCTGGCTGCTGTTGAGGAAGTTGATGTAGAATGTTAACTGGCTCAGCAAATCAAAGAGAAAATCACGTATTTCACATTTCCGTTCTCACACTAAAGGTTAAATTCTTCATCAGTATTAGATGACTCGTCTGTCAAAGCATACCTCGACGAATATGTTGTAGTTCCTGCAGACAAAGCTTCAAACAACATATCTTTGTCTGTAGGAATTATTTTTCCAGTGTACAATAGACGAATTAATCCTTCATTCAGATAAGAGATATACAACCTATACTCTTTCCTCCTTTCTGATGAAGACAATTTTTCAAACAATGCATCTATGCTTAATGAATTTGGTATTCCTTTGAAAGAGGACGACAAAACACTGTCTATGTTGTATCGGATACCTAAATTGCACAGTAACCCTTACAAACAACGGTTTATCGCAGCGTCAAGCAAATGCACTACTAAATATGTGTCATAATTATTAGTCCCCACGGACACCGTCCGGCGGGACATAAGTTTGGTCATGTCCATGCGTCCATCTGTCAGTCCTCCGTCCGTTCACGCAGATATCTCAGAGATGTCTTATCTCATAGATATGCTAGTCGATTTGTTTTGTGATATGATCCAATATGGCCATGTGGCGACCATTTTGTTTCCTGTATTTGATGTCGGTGCGTATGTTCACCCTACTTTCTCAGTAATGCTATGAGCGATTCCATTCAAACTTGGTACATGGATTACTCCATATATTATACATATACACATTGATTTTTGTTTTCATACAGTCTAAAATGGCTGAGTGGCGGCCATTTGTTTTCTATATTTGACGACTTTGCGTTTATTCACGTAAATTTCTCAGCAATGCCGGACGAGATTGCATTGAAAGTTAGTACATATATTAAGTCCTATTTTTTGTAATAATTTGATGAAAAATGGCTGTGTAACGGCGGTTTTCTTTCTGCATTTGATATTCATCCACAGGGGTGCCAGGAATGATCCAGAGGGGTTCCAGGATGGTATTAATATTAAAGTATGTATATGCACAGGGGCTCATTAATGCAGATATCTGAGATATGTCTGTGCCATTTTTTTAGTCCCACGGACACTATCCGGGGGGATTTATAGGTTTGGTCATGTCCGTCCGTACGTGCGTTCATCCGTCCATTCACGCAGATATCTCAGAGATGCCTGGAGTGATTTCATTCAAACTTGGTACAACGATTACTTCATATGTAATACATATACATGTTGATTTGTTTCACGATATGATCCATATGGCCGCATGGCGGTCATTTTGTTACAATTTTTTCATGTACGGAGCCGTAACTCAGGCAAATCTCAACCGATTTTATTGAAAGTTAGTACAAGGACATTGACTTATATCATACACATGCACGTCAATTTGTTTCACGATATGATCCAATATGGCCGCATGGCGGCAATTTTGTTACAATTTGTCAAGAAATACTGCATCAAATTTCATGAAACTTGGTACAGATGTTAAACTCACATTGCTTTAACAATAAAAACAAGACATTTTTCAGTGTCAAGTTAATTAAATTGTAATTGAATATGCAATGAATTTTCCTAATTAGAGTGACATATCCACCAATGCTGCGTTAAATTTGGTGAAACTTGGTACAGATTTTGATCTCTTAGTGTTGTAAATACTGCATCAAACTTTATGAAGTATGGTATCGGTGATAATCTGTCAGTGTTAGGATAGGATGTTAAAATGTTTGGCAGTATCCTGTCGATTACTTATTAATCGATTCTTTTAAATTACCTTTTGAAAGTAGTATGGCGGCTTACATTGGTTTTATGTTTTCACCACCATGGAACTCATTTTTGCCAATTAAGCCCCATCTGCAACGCTGTATTTTCAATCACAGACCTAATTAATGAAGTGGACTCCTTCGTCCCAGAGGTCTTGTAATTAAAGTACCCATTAACAACTGGGGACTGTGTCATTGTCAATGACTTGTTGACTATAATTTAAACAACCATCAAAAATGGCCTTTTTTTGATATTGCAACACATTACATGAAACGAGTGGGTTTAATCAAATGTGGACACATAAGAATTCAAAGGAATAGTTGCTTTATTTAAGTATAAAAAACAAGTAAAGGTCAATCCGGACATTTGACTTTTCTACATACAGCCTTAATGGCCCACGATAAACCTAAAACAAGGTTGTCATCTCTCGTTAAACAAGCTTTCCTGCATAAAAATGGCAGTAGAAGGTACCAAAAAACACACTATCAAACATACGTTAAGTTATTTTAGTAACAGCATGGATGCCAAGCAAATTACAAAGATGAAGAGATTATTAAAATACTTAATTTCTTAATCGATAACATAATTGTTGTGTTTGGAGGTATGATATTTCAACAATCTATCGGCATACCAATGGATGCAAATTGTGCACCCCTTCTTGCTGACTTCTGTACGCTGACTTCTGTATGCTGGGTCTAAAAAACTTGCAAGCGTTTCAACAACACGCACAGATAAATTGACGATCTGATAAGTCTAAACCATCCTGACATATTTTTGTAGCCGTCCTGTTTTACCGGGAATCTGTTCATTTGGAATTGTTGAAGTTTCTATGTCAAAATTCATGCTTTTATCTTTTTTTCAATAGACGAAAAAATTGACCTATTTTCACCTTTATGTCCTGGCTACCCAGATTCATTACCCTAACTACGTGCACGTTACTCCTTGGCTGTTTTAGACAGTGAGCACCCATCAACCTAGTTTCCCCGACAAAACGTGGCGTTACCTTGACAATGATATCACTTTGCATAGATTCAAAATCTAGATATTTATCAGACACTCTGTGATCTCTGTATAAATGAACACCCACTTGCACAACTCGTGGATTTTTTCTGCATTCGAGCTAACTAAAGTATAGCCCATGCCCAGCTGGAATAGAGTGACCGATTTTCCTTTGCGTGTCATTTCTAATATGTAGTCATCAACGGTCACTTTCCCTTTCTGCAAATCAAGTTGACTGAAACTTTCGCCGTAAGTCCATCATTCCGGCAGATCAACCTAATCATGCTGATGTATCCGCCACCAGAACAGATTTGAATATCTCTTTAGTGCAAATCTTATATTTTACTAGAATTTTACCCAATAATAAAACATTTGACACGTCAGCTTGCGTGAGGTAATTCCCATAATCATCAATTCATGACGGTCTTTTTCAGTAATGAAGTGAAAGAATTCCTAGTAATATTTGTATATGTACATCCGTATCAATCAAGTATTTCTGGACGGCATTCTGTATAGTTACATCGATTAAAAGCATTTGAATTAATCCCGGACATGGAGTCAACAAATTTTCCTCACGAGTAATCTGATTACATTGACCTGCCACCTCATGACTTTTTGTAGTTTTGCTTTCAATCCTTGGTTGTTTAACAGCCTTTTTTCCTTTGGTTGCTTTTTCTGGCGTTAGGGCAATTCTGCCAACGATACCCTTCCTCACTGCAACGCCAACATACAGTTTTCTTATTTGTATCTCGGACTCTTGCATTATTTCTACAGCTCCCAACTGGATTTTTTTCTGACTCAGAAACTGCTCTTTGGACTCCGTCTCTAGAAAAGACAAGTTCGCTGTCGACGAAGTTTTCCATTACCGACAAAATGTACTGCAAATACAGAAATCAGACACTCGTGAAAATGTACAGTTAATGTCCTCAAACAGCACCTGCAAAAATTATGTAACTTGTATCATCTTTCCCAATTCTTGAATTCAATGACAACAATAGGAAACTCAAAACCTAAATCAACAATTAAATACTCAGAACTCGACCTGTGTGAGTGACCAGCCAAAATCTCGCCCCAGCACTGCCACAACTGTAACGGATTATCTTTAAATTAAAGCCGAAATGCCAACCTTTAGAGAACTACAAGTTTCCTCTAGTTAATGGTAGCATGATCGTGGCACATGCGAGTCCAAATTGCGATGAACCGGACTGCCACAAATCGTGGTTACTATATGGTTTGTGTGCACGACGGAACACGCACCGACATTGAAGGCTAGCACTAGTCACAAGCCCAACTGGCGTGCTTTAGCAATGTACAAACTATGTAACGTTATGGACAAAAAACTGAACTTCATCAGATAGACCTGCTCACCCCTGCAGATAAATAGTATCAGCTTGCGCATGCGTTTTTGTTGTTGTTGAGGCACATGTTTTTTGAGCCTGGAATAAATGCCCGTCCTCGCGGACAAGTTGTTGTTATAAATAACTTGTTCCGTTATTTCTTTGACGTCATTTGAGGCATGACGTTACATGGTGTCAGGAGTGGCGACCGATGCTAAAATGGAAGCATTTTGAGTGGTCCTGTACATGGCAATCGAGCTCACAAAGACAGCTGTCCAGGCGACGTGAGTACAGTCTACAGAGAACGGTAAAGAAACTTTCTCATTTGCAGACGGTGCAGTTCTCCCGCCGTAGACAATGTCACAAGAACAAGCAATATTTGTCCAATCTTCCACTTTTGTGTCCAATGTTCCATTACCGCCCAAACTAGAGTTAAAGGGTGATATATCGAAAAGCTGGAAGAAATGGAAACAGATTTGGGACGCGTATGAGACTGTGACGAAACTGGATGAGAAAGACCACAAGAGTAGAGTAGCTGCCTTCATCACGTGTATTGGAGTCGATGCCCTTGACACACACAACAGCCTACATTATCAAAATGAAGGTGAGAAGGAAATATCGACAAAATTCAAGAACTTTGGACGAACTACTGTGTTGGGAAAACCAACGTTATCTATGAGAGATATGTGTTCAATAATCGAGCACAAGAGCCAGAGGAATCCATAGAGGCGTATGCGTCAGTTTTGCATGGCCTTGCGACAACGTGTAACTACGGCACACTAAACGATGAAGTGATACGCGATTGGATTGTCTGTGGTCTACGAGAAAATAGCTAAGAAGAAAAGTGTTCCAGGAAGCAGATCTAACACTCACTAAATGCTTAGATATATGCAAAGCTGCTGAAAGCACAACGTACAAATAAAGGCCATTGCTGGTGAACCTACTGAGCAAGCTACAAGTAAATGCAGTAACCAGGAAGACGAGCAGAGAAAGTCAGCCCAGTAATGAGCAAAATATGGTTATCGAGTGTAAATTCTGTGGCTGTCGCCATGAGAGAAAGAAAGAAAGTGTCCAGCATATGGTAAAACTTGTGCAGCATGTGGAAGACGAAATCATTTTGCCAGGAAATGTGATAGAAAGGGCAAAGAAGATGGAAAGAAAAAGAAGAAAGTATATGTCTTGGATCAAACATATGACACTGAAGGATCCACGGATGATGACGGAGTCTTGTCAGTTTCGTTTGATGACAAAAACAAGAGCTTTCAAGTGAACGCTATAAATAAGTCAGAATACTCAAATAGGATAATGGCAACAATGGAAATAGCAAACAAACCAGTCCGGATGCAGATAGACTGTGGTGCTACGTGTAATGTGCTGCCAATACAACATGTACCAAAGGGGACGGTTATCAAGAAGTCCAGTGGTAACCTTAAGATGTATAGCAAGTCAAGAATGCCGATACTTGATTACTGTCAGTGTGTAACCCCAAGACCAGTAAGAGATACAAAGTGGATTTTGTTGTGGTTAGGGGCAAGTACACACCACTGTTGGGTTCAGTCACAGCTCAAGTGATGAAATTGATAACTGTAGAACGAAACAATATGCAAGTGAACAATATAGACATTCAGCGTCCACTGTCAGATGTAGAGTTGGGTGAGAGACTAACCAAAGAGAAAATACTGTCAACATATGGTGATCTATTCAAGGGATTAGGTTGCATGGAAGGCAAGCTGCACTTGGAGGTAGATGAGTCAGTTGTTCCAGCCATAATGCCGCCGCGTCGAGTACCAGTTGCATTGAAACAAAAACTCAGAGATGAGTTGGATCGACTAGAGAAACGTGGCACTATAACAAAGGTGGATGAGCCTACCAAATGGGTATCAAGCCTTGTGATTGTGAAGAAATCTACGGGAGCCATTCGTGTATGTATTGACCCAGAACATTTGAATAGAGCATTGAAGAGAAGTCATTATCCCCTTCCAGTCATTGAAGATGTTTTACCAGAGCTCACTAAAGCTAAGGTCTTCAGTAAAGCAGACCTAAAAGAGGGCTTCATGCAGATAGAGCTAGATGAAGAGTCAAGCTTACTGACTACATTTAAGACCCCATGGGGTCGATATCGATGGTTGAGAATGCCATTCTGTATCTCACCTTCACCTGAGTATTTCCAGCAGAAACCTGACAAGAACTTACAAGGCCTGCCAGGTGTATATAAGATTGCGGATGATATTCTGATACTGGGTCAGGGTGATACCATAGAGGAAGCCAACAGAGATCAGGACAGAAACATGATAGGCCTGTTAGAACGATGCAGACAGAAAAATATCAGACTAAACAAAGATAAACTAGAGTTGAGACTCACTGAGATGCCATTCTATGGACATCTGTTAACCAATGAAGGCCTGAAGCCAGATCCGAAGAAAGTGGAAGCAGTACAAAAAATGGAGAAGCCAATAGATACAGCTGGAATGCAGCAAGTGGTTGGAATGGTGAAATACCTATCAAAGTTCCTGTGTGGTTTGTCAGATATATGTGAGCCACTACGAAGACTCACAAAGGTGTTTAATGGAAATGGTCTCGGGAACAAGATGAAGCATTTAAGAAAATCAAACGAGCAGTGACTGCTGCCCCAGTATTGAGATACTTTGACCCTGGACCACCGACAGAAGGGCAGGGTGATGCATCTTCCAAAGGCCTTGGATTTGTATTCATGCAGCAAGGTCAGCCAGTCACCTATGCCAGTAGAGCACTTACAGCTGCTGGGCAGAAATACTCACAGATAGAGAAGGAGCTTCTTGCTCAAGTTTTCGGTATGAACACAACCATCAGTATGTTTATGGCCGCAGAGTAACATTATGGACAGACCATAAACCATTAGTTTCCATACATAGGAACCGTTAGCCTCAGCACCACGCCGTCTACAGAGACTTCTAATGAGATTGAACAACTACAATGTGGAAATCCGCTATAAATGTGGTAAGGAAATGTACCTTGCAGACACTCTATCAAAAACTTCACTAGATATTGGCGACAAATCTGAAGTAGAGAAAGAAATAGAGAGTATTCACATGGTTGACTACCTGCCCATCTCGGAACCCAACTTCATGAAATAAAGGTGGAAACAGCTAACGACCCAACACTGCAGTCTCTGAAACAAACTATATTGAAAGGATGGCCAGATCAGAAGACTGACCTGCCACCAGAAGTACATGTATACTTCAACAGCAGAGATGAACTTGCAGTGCAAGATGGGGTCATTTTCAAGGGCCCGAGATGTGTTGTACCTGTAAAGTTGAGACCAAAATACGAGAAAAGCTTCATAGTGCACACCTTGGTATACAAAGTTGTTTGAGGAGAGCCAGAGAAGTCGTTTATTGGCCAGGAATGAATGCAGAGCTGACAGACTTCATCTCCAAATGCGATGTCTGCAATACATACCAAAGAAATCAGCAGAAAGAACCACTGATATGCCGTGATATTCCAGAGAGACCCTGGGAGAAGATTGGTTCGGACATATTTACATTTAACGGTAGAGACTACCTTTGTACAGTGGATTACTACTCAAACTACTTCGAAGTTGACCGATTGTATGAGAAAACTGCAAGAGAAATTATCAAGAAGACTAAGAGACATTTTTCAGTCTATGGTATTTCTGATCAGTTACAAAGTGGCAACAATCCCTATAGCTCAAGGGAGTTCCAGGATTTTGCCAAAGCCTACGAGTTTGAACATATCACAAGCTCACCAGAGTACCCCCAGAGTAATGGTAAGGTGGAGAATGCTGTGAAAACGGCAAAAACGTTGATGAAGAAAGCTAAAGAGGCCGGAACAGACTTTTACCTTGCATTGCTTGACTGGAGAAATACTCCAAGCGAGGGTATCACAGCCTCTCCAGCACAACGATTATTTGGTAGACGCACCAAGACCCTACTACCTACGGCCAGGAAGTTATACTCAAACCAAAAGTAGTGGATGGTATACAAGACCAACTGTACAAAAGGAAACTTGTGCAAACCCAACACTACAACAGTCAGGGTGCAAAGGAAATGTCAAGTTTAATGAAAAGTGACATAGTACGCATCAAGCCACTTACCCATGAAAAGTCCGGAAAATGGATTAAAGCTCAAGTACTAGGACAGGTCGATGTGAGATCATACAGTGTGAGAACCGAAGACGGACGAGTGTTCAGGAGAAATTGTAAATTCCTCAGGAAGTCCGCTGAGTCATTCATACCAGACTCTCCTCAATTACTGCCACGTCCACGAGTACAACCACAGAAAGCAAGTACTTCAGATCTAGAGAGACTACACCTGAGCAGCTACAAGTTCCTCCATCTCCATGGAAACAACCAGTTCGAAGCCAGATGAAATGTGAATCCAGAGATGTACCAGTGTCTAGTTCGCCCGAAAAACCAAAGTGGCCACCGAGAGTGGAGAGCAGCATGACTAGAACGCACAGTGGTCGTGTGTCAACACCACCAACATATCTCAGAGACTATGTTGCTTAAAGAACTGACTCATCTTTTAAATATTTGCATGTAATCATTTGGAACAATTTTGGATTTGAGAAATTCCATGGTTCCATTATTCTGTATTCATTGTGTTCTGAGATGCGCACATGCTTTGCAAAGAAGGAAAGGTGTAACGTTATGGACAAAAACTGAACTTCATCAGATAGACCTGTTCACCCCTGCAGATAAATAGTATCAGCTTGCGCATGCGTTTTTATTGTTGTTGAGGCACATGTTTTTTGTAGCCTGGAATAAATCCACGTCCTCGCGGACAAGTTGTTATTATAAATAACTTGTGTTCCGTTATTTCTTTGACGTCATTTGAGGCATGACGTTACAAACTAAACAACGATAAAAACAAGACAATTATACCTCACCGAGGCTAGACGAGATGTTCGCACAAATTGTGGATCAGGTTTAAAGCAAACACAAGGGAAACAACGGTTAGACAAAAGTTCAGCTCTGTACAGCCTTGAACATGATGTTCACTGCTTGACAACAGGTTTAGAAGACTGTAAAGTCAGGAGTGTGTCGGGACATTCGAAGTTTTCCCACGTAATCTACGTCCTGCCATGATATAGAGCCGACAGGTCTTATTATGCTCTGAGGGATAGGGTTTCCGAACCTGAGATTCGGAAACAAGTTGTATTTTCTTAGTCAGCGGACCAAAGAGCTGTTACAATATATTCATTTTCCTGACAACATGAAATAGTCTGTAAGTATTATTACAAATGGTGCGAATATCTGGTCTAATGGATTTTCTCAGTCGATGATACTATTTTGTTATTTTAGGTGGTATGAGCCTCGAAAGTGAAAGACACTTAAACTTTTGCTTAAACTTTCCTAAATGAACCATTCTCTTACTAAATGAAGAATAAAATGCAGCGGTCAGCGTGCAAAGAAACAAGTTACCAAACATTTACCGATCCAACCGAGACATCTAGTGCAAGAAGCGATATACAAAGTTGTATGCAAATGAGAACAAGTGTCGCGAAGTGTAGCGAAGCTAAATTAACACTACAATTAAAGCTTAATGTGTTAGAAGTGTTGGTTTGTATTGTATAAAGCATTCTGTAAAATTTGAACATTCAGTTTCGTTGACGTATTGTCGAAATAAAGCTGAGAATGGCGTACTTGATTGCTTGTCATGGAAGGATATACATGTGTAAGCGGACCTATGTTTCGCTGACCGCACACGGTCGGCGCGGTGACCGGTACTGTGGATGCAGAATGAAACCCTTGGCCTCGGCGAAAGTTAACTCAACGCGGCGCCGTATAGGCTACATCGTACTCAAGCCAAGTCTCACCGTTGTAGGGTAACAGCTCTGATGATAACTTATTTGCTCGAGTTGTGAAGTCCATCCTCCCACGTAAGTACTTCTGTACTGCCAATTAAAATATGTTAGTAGCTGTGCGTGCGTGCCACGAGTCGACTGTGTGTTCAACACACCACCGTCCCTCGTGGGTGGAGGGACGGTGAACACACTGACTCACAGCCCTGCCACGCAGAGGTACGCTCGATCATATTATACTCGAATTGACTGAATTTGATATATTCATTGCACTGATTTCGGTGTATAGTCGATCATATGTGGTGTGACAGTTGTGTCAACATATGGTCATACGCTAGAACCGCCGAGGATCGAAAGAGTGAACGTTGCACGAAACCGCAGGTTATTCACGGCATGGGTATATTAGCTGTGCGTGGCAGGACTGTGTTTTACCGGGGTTATACGGCCTCCCGCCTTATAACGCCGGTAAAACATTGCCCTGCTGCCACGCAGAGCTGGGGTTTTACCCCTTTGTCAGCTGAGGTAACCTGATGATTCACTGTATAAGTATCGCCGTGCGTACAGGTCTCAGGCGTGGCGGAGGCCGTAACGCCGGGAATACAGACCTGTACGCAGGGCTACGTAGTGTACTTGCTTAGTCACACACGTTCTTTTTTCGTGTTCGTGTCTTAGATTTTTTTCATATGTGGAACACGTACACGTACATACGTACGGGAGCTGAATTGCATTACATACGCTGGCGATTCAGTGTACTGTACAGAGATGTTTGATTAAAACGATATGGCATCAGCGGCCAGGAGGTATCATACGGATAGAGGTCACACTGTGAGATCATGGAGGTAGAAGGAGAGATTACCTCCATGGTGAGATCAAGCTTGTTCTCACGGGATCGGAAGCAGCTGTGCCGAGCCCGTATGCTTTATGTTCGGACAGTGCATGCACTGACGAATTTTTGTCAAGTAAAATGGTTTACATGCTGTACAGTATCATGGATCGTAAGCATGAGTGTGTGTTCACAGTTTCCTTACCTACACTCATGGAGCTAGGAACAAATACCATTTCTGGCTCCATGCTAAACTGGTGTATAAAAACTCCGGTGTGTGCATAGTTAATATTTAACTTTGCAAATTATTGCATATTTAACTTTCATGGAGTCACAGATTTGATAATCATTTTCATTCTGAAGGTCTGAAAGTCCGCTCTACAATTATTGTTTACATGTAGCGTTCAGGGAAATCAATCGAACGGGACCTTGTAAACTTCCGGTTCAGGGGAAAGGCTGGCAGGTAAATGAACAGAGGCCACATATAATCCATGTAGTGCATTTGGTGAAATTCCAAAATTTAATTTCTTGTACATAAATGCCCTTATCACAGATATTTTAACAATATTAATTAATGATTAATGTAATTAATGTTATAGAAATAATGGGTGATGCTCTGACCATTATTATTCATTTATGGCCAAGGGCGAGAGGAAAGTCAAGAATTTACAAGGCTTAGCGAGCAAGCTTATTTTGGCTTTCAGTCTTGCCAAAGCCTATAGATAAACGTTAATGGTCGGGGCAGAGCCTGTTATTTCCATGATATTACCAACAAACCCTAGAAAATCATCAAGATTTACAAAAATTTCCCATGTGAAAGACAACGGAGCCCCAGAACTTGTGCAATATTGCCTGAATACATGGGTTTATGTGCCAGAGAACAGGTGACAATTTGCCAGACACCAGGATGGCAAATCGTTTCCTGCTGCGAGGGCACATAAACCCATGTATTCAGGCAACAATATTTTTATTACATGCCTCTGGTTATAAATGCTGTATGACATTTAGTTATATGCTGGACATTTTCAAACAGTTTTACCATTATTGACCAGCATCAAACGGATTTTAACGAAGGTCAAAATAGAAGTGTGCACATGTATATTTTACATCTATCATTCAGGGTCTACTTAGATGTCGAAAACATTGTAGGGCTTCACTGGCCTTGGTAACCATGGAAACCAGTCAGTACATCGTTCACCGACCCCCTAACTCCCCGGATGTTCCTTTTCAAATCAATTCATTGATTTGCACTCACATCAAGGCATGTAATAAGCAATGCACAGTCATGGCCACCCTAAAAATTTGTCAAATCTGGAGATTTTTAAAAAATGTATAACTTGGGCCACAAGTGCTTCATTTTGTTTTTGTGATTGATTATGATCTTTGTACAATTGACAATTTACATTTTTGATGAAAAGTCACAATGTTAGCAGCATTATTTATATTCATGGACATCAAAACAAACCATTACATACTGTGTATTTGTGGTCAGTCACATGGTTCTGCTCCACCAATTAAATGAGATGTCTATAGCATGGTAATACATAATGAATGAGTGTATGATTTTACTGATCTTTTGACCCATATATCATAGCTTCTATGATTAGAAAGTTGAGTATCCATTGTACAGACGGTGAGAAATAGGACTATCTGCAAGATTCTAATTCATTGTATTCGTTGACATTTGCCTACAGCTGTTAGTATACCTCGCGTAACCTGGTCGTAAAGCCTCAGAGGTACATGTATGTGAAACTTAGAAGGAACAAGAATCAAAAGATTGATAACTGCTCTTTGACAAAATCCTTCATCAGGTAAGATTTGATTTTCAATTTCCTGCACATGTCTCGTTCGTTATCAGTTAAGCTTTTCACATGCTCGGTTTTATTTGGCGGAATTGTAATACTTTCTTCAACATCAACTCCCTCAATGCTCTCTACGTAACTTTAATACATGTAAGTATTTCAGAATATGCGTCTGTAGTGTGATCTCCTTGGCAAAAAATTCAACAGGACAAAATAGAGCAAGTGCAAATGAAATTCATGAAGTTCTTCTGTTTCAAACATAGCATCCTTACAGCTGAAATAATAATGGATAATTCTGCAAGCGTTTTAACCTTTAGCCTCTTTATCATTGGAGATTATTTATATTTTTATACAAATATGTGAATAATATGTATGATTGTCCCAATCATGTTTCATATTAATTTTGATGTTTCTCAGTAAACTACATGTACAAGAACTCGCAGTATAAAACTCGATGTTTTTAGGTACTTGGCTCTTCAAAGATGTATGGCTACTTTAAATGAATCGTGCATTTCCAACCCTGCCATTGACAACACTTTATCTTGTCAAAGTTTCAGATGCTTGGTCAGAATGCCATGCTTAAATTTGTACATTTTTAATGGTTTCATATAGTTTGTTGTTTGTTGTTTATTGTTTATTGTACTTCATGCATTCATATTATTATGTTTATTTTATGGAGCCTGTTAATGTGACTTGTTCCTGTTGGTCTTTCTTTGAAATAAATATATAAAGATATTGCTACTTGCTTGAATACACGTCTTGACCTACATTATGTACCTGTTTCCTTTAAAAAGGTCCACAATCACCAGTGATTACAATGGGTTTAGGGCAAAGTTATACACAGTGATGGAAGGTTTAATTAAAATTACAGAAGTCATAAACAATCAAGTTGTCTTATCTTGCATATAAAAAGCCATGTTTTAGAATGAACTGATGTAAACTAATGTCAGCAATTTGCAGGAGATAATATTTACATTGCTTGATTCAAGTTAATGTTTCTTTTCACCCAATCAGATTCAAGATCCCTTGCTGAGGCAGTGCATACTGGGCAATGACAACCAGGTGAAAAGCAACATAGTGACAATACCATCCTCCATTGCAAAGCATATACACAGTGTGTGGCTATGCAGAGAGCCAACACTGAACAGAGATGATGGTGTTGTCATCAATGCAGAGCAAAAACCTGTGGAATTGAGGGAATCTTTCATCAATATATTTATTTTCTAAGACAATGGGTCCTTGCTGTGGCACAGGTTTGTACTTACACTGTTCAGTGTTTCCACTGGGTAAATTTCCCTTAAACCATTCTGGCTAATTGAGACCAAAATTGATTAGCCAGAACTATAGCCATCAAAATTACATGTAATTGCATTTATGATTTTTATCCAACTGACAGTTGTATATATATACTCAGGTGGGTCCTATCAGTTGCTACAGTGGCAAGATGACATTAAACTGGTCCAATAATCATTTCTATTCAAGGTAATACATTACCAGGTCCATTGGACATTTGTGATTTAAAAATTTAAGTAGGACTCATCCTGACCGACTGATAATTAGTGGCAATGAAAATAAACAACTATTTTTTATGGAACAAACTGCTTTCTTAATAACATTCACAACAAATTTTATTTCCTGTGTGCCACACACTTATGTGACTTAATTTTGCACTTTTGTAAATGTATCAAGATGTATTACAAGTATTGCATCATTGACAGGGTAACTTCAAGATGTTTCCTTTGAAAGATCCATAGCTTCTGCCTCAATCATCAAGTGCTTTCAGTTCTCCAATCACAGAGTCTGATTATTAAACCAACTGTTCACTTAAAGAAGGTGTACTCCAAGCAGTAAATGCTTAATAGTTTCAAAATCAAACTGGGTGTATACATGTATTTTAAAAATCCTGTCTGGCCACTTTATATGTCTTACAGAAAAAAAAAGCTGACTCTTCTCTTATTAAAACACTAGTCATGGAAATTCAACAAACTATTCCTGGTACACTTTCTTTTTTGTAACTACTACTACCCTGCAACTCTGCGGACAACCTGTGCAATTATCTTTTTTGCTTAATTGTACTCGAACACGACTTAGCATGTCGCAGTGTGCTGCTTGTTGTTCAGCGTAGTAAACATTCAACAGGACAACATCCTGGGCATATCTTCATGCAAATATTATGACCAATGCCTATCCACAATACAGTGTTACTCAGTACGTGTACACATCATGGCAGGAGGTGACCCCAGCCTATATCCACAAATACATGTACACAGTATGGAAGATAACCCGGGCCTATCCTCAATCCAAATGCATTCACATGGTATGGAAGATGGCACAGACATATATCCACAATACACATAATATATGCAATGGAGGATGGCCTAAGCCAATACACATACATGCACACAGTATGTACATGTATGATGAATCAGCTGGCCTATATAGAATACAAAATGGGAGATGACTAAGGCCTATCATTAATACAAACAGTCTGTACCTGTATCGTATTCAGGATAGGCCCAGGTCATTTTCAAAAATGTGTACCTGTATTGTATTCAGGATAGGCCTGGGTCATCTTCCATAGCAGGTACCTGTATGTGTATTCTGGATAGTCCAGAGTCACCTGCGATGCTGAGTAATTGTTTTGTGGATAGGCCTGGGTCATTGTATTTGCATAGGTTATAACATTTGCATGAAGTTTGGCTCAGGACGTCATCCAATTGACAGTTTACCACACTGTGCTCATTAATAGCTGCCTCTGAGTTTGCTGCAGTAGTGTCCTACGGTGACGTTTTTGAAACACTGGTTTCATTTTATTCACCACCCTTGCTGTCATTGGCTGCTGTTGTCTGCTTAGTTTTTGAAAATATACTGCAATCAGTATTTCCTGACTATGTTAAAGCATTGTTTACAAAGCACTTGTCATAAAATAACAAGGTCATTGCATGCAGCCATCTGAAAGCATGGCATATAACTTCATAAGTTACTGATTATAATAGTTTTCTGAGACTGCACACTAAAGCAAGGAAGAATGACCAGCCAGGGATGTTGAAAAGTCTCTCTGCCTTTTAAGGTGGAGCCTCCCTTTAAAAGGACGCAAAGCTATAGCAGCGTTCATTGTGTTAGTGGACACCAAACAGTCAACACAAGGTTACACGCTCCAGAAAATGCCACTTTTTAGTTTTCCCCGGCCACAAGAAGGCAGACAGACTGCCAAGCGGTCAGCGTGAAGTTGCTGCTGATCGGACTCTGTGGTTATATTAAAAGTCTAACGCGACTAGAAGACAATTTTTTAGGAAATTCGAGTGTTTGTTGTGACTGTTGGCGATTTAAACTGACCGTCAATCAAACGCTTGTATAAACTCTGTTTGCAGGATTAGCAAAAGGTGATAAAGGTTGAGATCAGTTTGTGTAATTAATGTTATAGAAATCAAACATCGTACTGGCCAAGTGTTTGACTGGGAGAAGAACTCCACTAATGCGAGAACCTGGGATTGAAAAGTGCTGCTTTAACTGCACTCTCGATCAGCCCCCTGAAAAATAGCACAGACCAGTTTGGCGAAGGATAGTTGAAAAATATTTCCCAATCTGCAGACATTTCATTTGCCATTTCACGCTCTTGCGAATGGCAGCGGAAACACTGCTGTTGTCATACACATTTGTAGTCCTTTTTTTAAAATACCCTCTTGAGTAGATCAAATGTATTACACCTCTACCATACTATTTAATCAGTAACTTTGTTGTGATAATCATTGCTTACACATTTTTGGTAAAGTTATTTTCTCTTATTTAGCTGAATTTGCTAAAAAATTTTCTTGCCACTTGGCACTCTATGAATTGCCTAGTGAAATGCAGATGATATGATAAATGCACATGACTAGACATTCATACATGTAGCTTCATTCGTAGGATCCATAAAACTGTTATGATGAAGTATATTCCAATGAGAGAATACATCTGGTATGCACACGTGATTTAGAATGTTTACATGTGTCTAATGCTTATCATCATTAGGGTTAAGGACATACAGAGTGTTTGCAATTCATTGTAGTACATCCCATCACCAAATGTATTTTAATCATTCCGGTTATCATTGTTATTTAAAGAGTTATAAGTAATCACGAGTCTATGTGTTTACAATTCAGGATCAGCAGTGCATGCTGCGCAATATCAAGGATGAGAAATACCATTGACCTTGACAAAGAGCATTAAAGACAAAGTGGAGGGCTTGGGATTGGACTTGGATCATGACATTATTACGAAAGATGAATGGAAATGATCAAAAACAGGTAAATTTCCATTTTAGTCCTTGCACCACAGTATATATACACAAGTGGCTGTTGCAAAGATGTGCTGGAACTGGTATCTTGTAACTTGCACAAAGTGTTTTATGTTAGTTGTCTTTATAGCTATACACATGTCTAGCATGTTTACAATTACAAGAATACTATTTAGAATCACAGGTTCACAAAAATATTAGTGATACATTTCTGTATTTTAATTGACATTGCCAGCTGCAACTATGTAGGTACATCAGTTTTACACTAATTCATCCTGAAATATACACAACATGCATGTGACAGCAATCCTCATTCTTAAACTGTGCAGGACATTGGTTGTTGCCAATCTACATTGTATTACATATGACATGAGCAAGAAGGAAAAAGTATGGTTTAGATGTCTAGGTTAGAGAAACATGCATATAGCGGAGAGAAAAATAAATTTATTGGTCCTTTACACAAGAATTCTTGGATATGTGACACACAAATAAACTAACTTTTTGTGAAGAGAAATTATTATCTTCCATGATTTGTCCATGATTATCTTCCATGAGTTTATTATTATTACTATGTTAGGGAACAGGTGTGTATATCCATGCAGAAGAGGAAGCAGGATAAATCCAAAACCGACTATAAGGCAGCATTTTACCATTCAAAGAAAGGAACCAACCACCAGGGACAGTTGTCTCAAGATGAAGACAGTGGGATTGCACCTCCATTTGGTAGAGGATTTCCTATTAGTCAGTATGGTGGAGAGACGTGCACCCTTACACTGCTCAGCACACAGATTTGTGTATGTTAGGATCAGAGGCTCCTAAACCATAGCACCTACCACAGATAAAGAGTGGCCAACTTAACAGACAAAACCCTCAATACTAAGCATCATCAGATACAGCTAGTACAGAACTGTTGAAGGTATATAATTATATACCTGGATATATAATTATATAATTATATATCCAGCTCATAGAGAGGAAAAATTCAACTTTCAGAGCACTGAGAAAAGACAATTATTATTTCATGCCTCCCCTCAGTATCATGGTGATCTCTGTAGTATAGTAACGGACCTGTAGCTAGTTGTCACTTGTGATGATTGTTTATAAACATTCCATTATAACTTCTTTTTCTGCTCCAGAGGGTGTACATGTCAATCAGGACCCAGATTTACATATACTTGTCAATAACATTGCAATGTGCACATGTATGATACACTTTGTTTCCCAATGAGCTTCCAGAAGAAGAACAAAAAACTGGAGTTGATATCAAAAGAAATTGTGAAAAATTCATCAAAAAATTACAGCAACTGGAGCCCAAATTTCATGGGAGCTGTCATTATTTACGGAGTACAGGTCGGAGAGGAGATGTTGGAGGAATTTCGTCGGAAACTCTAAATTTTGAGTACCCCCCAAACCATGATGAATTTGAGTAAACCCCCCCTCCCTTACATGGAAATTTTGACTGACCCCCACACTCATTTTGAAAAGTTAAATTTCAATACATGTATTTCTACAATTTACATAAATACAGCAAGAGGAAAGACCATTCAAATCCTTGTGTACCCTGCGAGATAATCATTGGTTATCTCATGACGGTTGAACAAGGTGAAACCAACAAAATGAAATTCAAAGTCACAACAAAACATAGATGTCAAAGGTTACACTATAACCAGTATACAACCACATACAGTTTTGTTGTATGTATGGGTATCATAACAGGGTCCTCACTAGGATATCCGACAGGGTAGACTTTGAAAGTACAGATTGAAGAACATGCAGGGCTGATGGGGAAAGTGTCCGCTTGGCTTGCTCCCCTCCCTTGCATGGAAAAGTTTGAGAAATTGTAGTGTGCATTGGTGCAGTTTGGTGTAATCTAAGAGGTATTTTCAATGTGTAATTTTACTGAGTAAAAATTTGTAGAAATTGATGTGTGAAGTAGGCAATCTGAGAGGTGTTTCAATACATTTGCACCAAAAATTGAATAACCCCCCCTTCTTTCTCTCAACATTTTGAATAACCCCCCTTATAGCTTTCAATATTTTGGGTGACCCCTTCACATTCATCTGACCCCCAGGCTGTAACTAATGATGGCTCCCTAGGAGATATATCTTCAAGCTTGTGCGATATGGATTTCAGGCAATGTCAACTTGTGGACAAAAGGATACAGAGAATGTTGCAGATTATTGCAAATGGGACTAACTTATGAATACAGCACACCAAGTCACATTCCATTATCAAGAAAAAAAGCTCAAAACTACATCTGAAGTTGGCTTTGGAGATAAAAACTATTGCTTGCAATCATCGACCCTCATTACTCGCAACGCGCTATGCCAGAGCAAAGTGTACATATTCAGAACATCAGTTTGATCGTTCATGAGATTCAATGTTAAGTACCAAGTATTGTTGTTGGGGACCGCTTGGCAAATAAACTTAATATATTTCAATATTACTAAGATTACACAAAGAAACCACAGCAGTTGCCTGTCCCATTTTCTCGAAGGTGTATGTTGCAATAAGTGAAAATATTTCAACAAAATTCACCTTTAGCAGTCAGACAAGCTTATGAAAAATAGAGATTTATATATGTAATCATCACTTGTTTATTTGTATTCTAATGGATATAACTTAAAAGAACAGACAGGGAATCAAACTGTTTTCTATTTTAGCTCTGCAGTTAGTGTGAATGAGCCTATCTTGTGTACCCTGGTAGGTGTGTGTTGTTGTTGGTCATCCGTCAACTTTAGCATTTTGGGGGTGAATTTGCTATTAAGCTTCACTATCAGCAAAGCAGAGCTAATCTAATGAGTGGATATGTATTGTTGTTTGTCAGCCTTTTAGCTCTGCTGTCAGCAATGCGGAGCTTATCAAATGGGCTGATTTTACGTCATTGCCCATCTCTCCCTCCGTCCATAATCTGTCCGTCCGTCATCCATCACAATTGCGCTCTTCTCTGAAATCACATAAATTGTCTGGTTGCTTTGAAATTTGATACTCGTGCAGAATTTGCATATTTCTATATTTTAGGTATTTTTTTGCTGTTTTTGGTCACAAAATCTATTTCTCTGAAGTTGCTTATCTGATTGCTTTGAAATGTTATATGCATTTCACTTGGGGTGACCTCAGTTAGGTTAATTGTTCAAATTTTAGTGAAATATGCAAATTTGTATTTTGAGGCAATTCTTGTCATTTTTTAGTCCCCATGGACACCGTCCGGGGGACTTATAGGTTTGGCCATGTCCGTGCATCCGTCTGTCCATGCATGCGTGCGTCCATTCACGCAGATATCTCAGAGATACCTGGAGCGATTTCACTCACACTTGGTACAAGGATTACTTCATAAATCATACATATGCAAATTGATTTGTTTTGTGATATGATCCAATATGGCTGCCATGTGGCCATTTTGTTACGATTTTTTTATGTGCAGAGCCATAACTCAGGCACATCTCAACCGATTTTATTCAAAGTTGGTACAAGGACATTGACCTATATCATACATATGCACGTCAATTTGTTTCACGAAATGATCCAATATGCCGGCATGACAGCCATTTTGTTATTGGACACCGTGGTGCGAAGCACCAAAGGTGTCCTATGTCGCCACAATGTCTGTGTGTGTGTCCGTCTGTCCGTCCGTCTGTCCGTCCCTCCCTCCGTCCGTCCGTAGACAGATTTTGTTCCACTCATAACTTAAGAACCCTTAGGTCCAATGTCATGCAATTTGGTATTTGGTATTATCATGATGAGACTTAGATCTGATTAGATTTTGGTGGGTGTGGCTTATTAATTAATTGCTCATTTGCATATTTTATGACTTTTTTCGTTCACGCAGATATCTCAGAGACGCCTGGAGCGATTTCGTTCAAACTTGGTAAAAGGATAGTACTCTACCTCATACAGATGCACGTTGATTTGTTTCACAATGCGATCAAATTTGGCCGTGTTAGAGGACTTTTTAGTTTTCACCTCCATAGACTCCCATGTATAAGGCAGTCCATAGACTCCCATGTTTAAGGCAGTCCATAGACTCCCATGTATACGGCAGTCCATAGACTCCCATGTATAAGGAAGTCCATAGACTCCCATGTATAAGGCAGTCCATAGACTCCCATGTATAAGGCAGTCCATAGACTCCCATGTATAAGGCAGTCCATAGACTCCCATGTATAAGGCCAAGAAAAATAAAAATTTAGTTTCTCATCGTATTCATATTGCAAAAAGGATGCAGTGACACAGTTTTTAGTCCCCACAGATAAAGTCCAGGGGGCTCATAGATTGGGTCATGTCAGTCCGTTAGTCCATCCATGTGAGTCCATCCGTTCATGCAGATATCTCATACGCTTTGACAAAATGTCACGTGACCTTTGACCTCAAATATACATATTGTCCATAACTCGGTAACCACAAGTGCTAACCTTTCATATATGGTATGATGGGACACCTTATGACGCCACATATTGTTCCTCGTTAATTATGCACATATCTAATTTTGAGCGAGCCAATAGAGCTAGAGGTCTGATTTTTGGTATGTAGGGATAACTTAGCAATACAATTTTTTTTGAAAAAATGTCACGTGACCTCAATGACCTTTGACCTCAAATATACATATTTGTCCATAACTCAGGAACCACAAGTGCTACACCCTTCATATTTGGTATGATGGGACACCTTATGACGCCACATATTGTACCTCATTAATTATGTGCATATCTAATTTTGAGCAAGCCATAGAGGTAAATGTATGATTTTTAGTATATAGGGACAGACTATAGGATAGAAATTTTTTGACAAAATGTCATGTGACCTCGATAACCTTTTACCTAAAATACACTATTATGTCAATAAATAAGTAACCACAAGTGCTATGTCCTTTATATTTAGTGGGATGGGAGACCTTATGACAACACATGCTTTACCTCATTAATTATGCCCATATATAATTGTGGGCAAGCCAATAGAGCTAGAGGTCTGAATTTTGGCATATATGGATTAATTAGCAATACAATGCTTTTTTTTCGCAAAATGTCACGTGACCTTGATGACCTTTGACCTTGAATATGCATATATATGCATAACTCAGTAACCACAAGTTCTTTACGCTTCAATTTTGATAGGATAGTAGACCTTAAGATGTCACATCTTGTACCTCATTTATTATGCACATATGTATTTCTTGGCAGGCCAATACAGCTGGAGGTCTGATCTTTTTTCCCGATTTAGAACCATAACTTAGACATGCCTCTTGTTTCAAAATGGGAACAATGACATAGACCTATGTGTCCATAGATCTGAACATATACACTCCAGTGATACTTCTTAATGACCTCATTTCCCTGCCCCATCAAGACTAATACTCCTATTACAAGTGGGGACTATGTCATTGTCAATGACTTGTTACTTCTAGAATATACAGAATATTATCTCACATAGTGAGTGTCTGAATATTATTCTGAATTGTATTCTAAAGCACATTCTGAAAGGACTCTTCTGGAATATACAGAATATTATCTCACATAGTGAGTGTCTGAATGTTATTCTGAATTGTATTCCTAAGCACATTCTGAAAGTAACTCTTCTGAAAATTTCACATTCTTTGCCACTGCACCATCTCCCTAATACATACTGATGACCCACGGTGTCCACTCAAGTCTCACTTTGATTATAATTATTTCATGTACGGAGCCAAAAATCGGCACTTTCAACATCAATTTTATTCAAAGTTGGTACAAGGACATTGACCTATATCACACATATGCACATCAATTTGTGTTACAATATGATCCAATATTGCCGCATGGCGACCATTTTGTTACAATTTTTTCATGTCCTTAGCCATGACTCAAACATGTATTATTTGGGGCCGTTTTTGCCATTTTTTGTGAAAAACTTTGTTTCTCAAAAACTGCTCATCTGATAGCTTTAATATTTGGCAGACATGTTCTTACGGATGATCCTATTGTGACATTGTGTATTTTTACAGCTGTCCTTAAATGAGCTATCAAAGATTTCCACCCTCTTCATCATAAGTGTCAGAAATAGGTAGTCTCTACATAACACAGCTGAGCTTTATCAGCTGCCATTACGCTTGCTTACAATAAAAACTTTTAATGATACCAATATGTCACAAACCATTAAAAGATAGTTTCCATGTTGTTTTGAAATGAATGTATTCATGACATTGATTATCAATTGGAAAACGCCCCCTAGTACTTTTCCCTTCAGTGACTTTGCTTTGCTTCACTCACTCGGTGACCCCCTATTTTAACCATCATGGATTAGGGTGTCCCACCTTTCCAAAATTCTTGGAAAAACACTCACTGAAACCGACAAGTACATTATTCATCAACACATTTGTCTCACACATAGTTATTCTCTGCACACCACAGCAGGACTCTGTCAGCCGCTAGGTCACTTTTTGGCATAACTCTTCTTCCCCTAAACATTTCAACCTATACTTTGAATAGGTCAAGTGGACCCCAGTACAGTTGGTTAAAAACAACATGTTTGAGTGTTGAAAACTTTGTGAACCTGTTTTATGCAGCTATAGGTATGATGCATCATTTTCCTCAGAATATTTCAGATTATGTACAATGATCAGTCTTAGGCTTTATGTGCTCATTGGTATGCCTGTAAAAATATGCAGCCAAGTATTAAAGCTGTGTATTGTGAAATTCTCTTGTTACACAGTAAAGACTTTTATCACAATACTGCATGCTGATTTACATGGGATCATAATCAGATCTCATCCCCAGTTGGTAGTATTGACATTGTATCAGCTGTACACTGATGTATACTTGAAGCTTCCTTACAGATGTAAGATGTAATTGATTCCTCCAGTAGTTCAAATGACATTGCAATTGTCACCTTTGTAATTAAGTAAAATATATGTTATTGTTTTCCAAGGCCTGCATATGTAAGAACACTTGGTTGATTGTGTATCACTCTTTTACAATGTAATACAGATATTTTAATGGTAAATAAAAGTTCCTAACAGCTTTTATACAACATTACATGTATTTCTGTCTCTGTCATATTGTGGGATGATCTGTGTGTGTCTCTTGTGTTTTGTACAATGTATTGGAATATATTCAAATAGATGTAAGCCATCGTGAATATCACATTAATACTCCGTGCCAAATGGCAAGGTCATCAACTTGAATCCCACCAATTTCAATGTGTCAGAGATATTATTCATATATTATAATAGAAAGCATTATTTTTTTCAAGAAAATTGTAAGTATACATCTATGTGTATACTTGAAGCTTCATGGGATCATAATCAGATCTCATCCCCAGTTGGTAGTATTGACATTGTATCAGCTGTACACTGATGTATACTTGAAGCTTCCTTACAGATGTAAGATGTAATTGATTCCTCCAGTAGTTCAAATGACATTGCAATTGTCACCTTTGTAAACGATTGGAACTAATTTGGGATAATTTGTTTAACTTATTTTTCAAATTTCTCAAAAGTATTAGATGCCATATAGCTGAATGTTGTAATTACTCATAAAACAAGTGTGTAACGTAAAAAGAAAAACAGATGAGCTTACATTTCAGGTTAAAACGACCTTACTTCACCATCCAATTATCCTAAATTAGTTCCAATCGTGTTATAGTTTAAGTGATGAAAATAGGAACACGGGAATTTCACATGATGGGTTTTGCAACATGTAAAAGTGACGTTTGAACATTAACTGTTAGATTTGTATTCATGATTGGATGTACCATTTTATCCATAATTCATACCTATAAGGTCAAAGCCACGCCTTAAAAATGTTTAAAGGCATATTATAAGACAATTCAACGAACATTGGAAAGAGGAACACAGCGGACCCAAGACATTTTGATTATGGCAGAAGCGCATCTTGGGCGATTGCAACTGCCAAGCTTATCTACCGAAAAATAAAGTCTATAGTACCAGCGAACTCTGAACGTCTCGTGTAGTCATTACTTTGAAGATTCCCAGTACTTCTCAGCATGTCAAGGCGAGTAAACGAGATACACAATAAAGGCATATAGGCCTAGAATCAAATAGTCGCAGACCCGGCGTGAGGAGACATAAATTGAATGCAAATTAATCTAGTACCGTCCGGTATCGATATTAGAATCCCGCAATTGCCGAAATTTATCGAGTAAACATCGCGGATTTCGCAGACCCGGGCTGTCGAGATATTTTAAGAGTGTAGTACTGTCTTATCGATATTAGAGTCCCGAAATCACTAACATTTAGCTTGTTGATACCGGCTATTTTAGCCTTACTCATGAGCGTGTCTATATATGATCCACATTGTGCAGTGTCGTCGTGTATCGTTACTAGTGTCCGAAACACCTTAAAAACAATCTTGCTCGAACTGTGCAGAGCATGACTTGGCACCTTTGATAGTTTTTAACAATTTCAGCTAACATGTTCACACCTGTGGGCTAATGTCGCAGAGATGTGTCTGTCGGGCCCGACATTTTTACTAAGGGGTTGACCATTTGATATCCTGGGGGTCTGGAAGATTTTCGAGAAAAAAAAATCCCAGCAGATACAAGGGGAAAAAATTCTGCCTTAGATGAGTTCTGTAAAAAAAACTGGCAAGCTAATGTGGAAGAAAAAAAATCTATCAGTATCAGCAAGAACCTTTTGGGATGTAACTTTGTCATTTCCATGCACCCTTCCAAAAGCCTCTTAAAATTAATTTTCAGTTACATTTTGCTTTTTGAATTGTTCACTGATTTTAGATAAGTGAAGACACTCTGTCGATACATGCATATCATCTCTTGTATGTTGACCAATAAATAATACGCTGGTATGATTGCATGCGACATGGACAGATCACACTGACAAGACAAATGACAGAATTTCAGAAGATGTTAAAACAAAACTGTCATCGTCAA